>NC_082710.1:176744489-177064767 GCF_030144855.1 Hypanus sabinus | reverse complement strand
CAATGATCTTTGCATCAGGAGAGGCTCTGGAGGATTTGAGAGTTCCTGATGTTGTTCCCTTATTCAAGAAAGGGAGTAGAGATAGCTCAGGAAATTAAAGTCTTCAGTGGTTGGTAAGTTGATGGAGAAGATCCTGAGAGGCAAGATTTATGAACATTTGGAGAGGCATAATATGATTAGGAATAGTCAGCATGGCTTTGTCAAAGGCAGGTCATGCCTTATGAGACTGATTGAATTTTTTGTGGATGTGATTGATGAAGGTAGAGCAGTAGATGTAGTGTATATGGATTTCAGCAATACATTTGACAAGGTACACTATACAAGGCTTATTAAGAAAGTAAGGAGGCATGAGATCCAAGGGGACATTGCTTTGTGGATCCAGAACTGGCTTGCCCACAGAAGGCAAAGAGTGGTTGTAGACAGGTCATTTTCTGCATGGAGGTGGGTGACCAGTGGAATGCCTCAGGGATCTGTTCTGGGACCCCTACACTTTGTGATTTTTATAAATGACCTGGATGGGGAAGTGGAGGGATGACACAAAAGTTGGGGGTGTTGTGGATAGTGTGGAGGGCTGTCAGAAGTTACAGCAGGACATCGATTGGATGCAAGACTGGGCTGAGAACTGGCAGATGGAGTTCAACCAAGATAAGTGTGAGGTTGGTCATTTTGGTAGGTCAAATATGATGGCAGAATATAACACTAATGGTAAGACTCTTGGCAGTGTGGAGAATCAGAGGGATCTTGGGGTCCGAGTCCATAGGACACTCAAAGCAGCTGCGCAGGTTGACTTTGTGGTTAAGAAGGCATATGGTGTATTGGCCTTTAACAATCGTGGGATTGAGTTTAAAAGCTAAGAGGTAATATTGCAGCTGTATAGGACCCTGGTCAGTCCCCACTTGGAGTACTGTGCTCAGTTCTGGTCGCCTCACTACAGGAAGGATGTGGAAACCATAGAAAGGATGCAGAGGAGATTTACAGGGATGTTGCCTGGATTGGGGAGTACGCCTTATGAGAATAGGTAGAGTGAACTCAATCTTTTCTGCTTGGAGCAATAGAGGATGAGAGATGACCTGATAGAGATGTATAAGATGATGAGAGGCACTGATCGTGTGAATAGTAAGAGGCTTTTTCCCAGGGCTGAAATGGCTAACACGAGGGGGCCTAGTTTAAGGAGCTTGGACATAGGTACCGAGGGGGCGTCAGGGGGTAAGTTTTCCACACAGAGAGTGGTGGGTGCATGAAATGAACAGCCGACGGCGGTGCTGGAAGCTGATACAACAGGGTATTTAAAGAGCCTCTCAGATAGGTACATGGAATTGGGAATAATAGAGCACTCTACGCTAGGGAAATTGTAGACAATCTCTAGATTTGGTTACATGGTCGGCAGAACATTGGTGGGCCGAAGGGCCTGTAATGTGCTGTAGGTTTCTATGTTCTATGTATGTAATAGTTACATTATACTGCTGCCACAAAGTTAACAAATTTCACAACATAAGCCTGATTCTGATACTGCTGCTAAGAGGTAATATTACAATGTTACACTGTAAGTCAGTGATAATGACCCTGATTCCGATTCTGACTCACTGGATATCTCCCTTTCACTGGGGGTTGAAAATGAAGCTGAAAGCAACAATGAGGAGGAAAACTGTATGTTGGCCTTTATTGCAAAAGGATTTGAATCGGATCAAACTTAAACTACATTAGTGCAATTAAGAAAAAAAATTACATAATTCATCATGTTTTCTGACGGGATAACGAGGAAGAGGGTTCCTCACAGGACTGCACAGGGGTGAAGTCAGGAAGTTTCTCTGCAGTTGTGACTGAGTAATCCCAGTGTGTCCGACATCTTACAATGTCATGTTGCCTCCGGATCGACCTTTTTATTGTGAAGAATGTTTTCATGCAGTATAAATTATTTGAATAAGAGTTCGTCAAGAATTTTATTTAATCACTTTTTCACTTTACTGCCTGACACGGTTACGTAAACCCGGGCCCTTTCTGTTCTCCCTCAGTTTAGTCTGTCTGCTGCTCTGAAGAGCATCAGGAATAGAAACAAGAGGAGGCCATTCAGCCCCTCATACCTGCTTTCCTATTAAATAACATCAACATCACTTCCCTGTGCTGCTGTCATTTCCACGATTTCCCTTATTGAAAAATCTACCCATCTCTCCTCAACATACTGGCTCTCCAAACATCCACAGTCCCCACACCACCCCCAGCTCAAAATGTTCACTCCTGCTTGGTGAATTAATTTATCATCAGAATAGTCGTCCCCTCACCGTGACCCCTCCTTCTATATGTCCCAGAAACTGGAAATGTGAGCCCTGCATCTTCTGTGTGAAATCAGGAAAAAGTCTGTAAGATTCAGTTTGATGGCTAGATGTTCTTCTAAATTATGGTTTGTGTGATTTGGTCACAGACAGTCCCACAAAAGTTGAAAGTTCATTCACTCTCGACCTCTCCCCCCACCTCCGCAGACAGACACACACAGAGCTGGGCTGAGGCACAGAGAAATTACCCACTGACCCCTCCTCACTTTCCCCAGCCTCCCCTCTAAATCTCCAAACCTTGATCCTCCCTCTGACTCTTCCCTGCCCCTCAATCACCATTCAGCCCCCCTTAGACCCTCTCTCCCACATCTCCACATCCTGCCTCTTCCTCCTGCATTCCCTCACAGACCCTCACTCCCACATCTCCACATCCTGACTCTTCCTCCTGCATTCCCTCACAGACCCTCACTCCCACTCCACCCTTTGAGCCTTGGCACTCCCCCTCCTCTCTGCATCCTCCCTCATTCCACCTCCATACATTCCTCAACCCCTGTCCTTTCCACTCACTCACTCACTCTCCAGACTTGTGGACCCGATTCCATTTGCAAAGAGGCCCTCACTGGGGAGTGAAGGGTCAAAGGTCTTCACACACTCCTCCCAGTGTGGGTTTCTCTCTGCCCCTCTGACTCTCAGATCTCCAGTGCCTCGTTCTCTCCATCTGGGTCTGTGGGACACAGGATTCTGATAGCATATTGTTATCAAAATGATTTTAATGGAAGGTCTGAACTGGCAGCTCAGTGTTCTGGAGTACAGGGGCTACAGGAGTGGTAGAAATGGAGGGAAGAGAGGAGGGGGTCATGATGTTGGATACAGAGATCTTCACTGGAGAACTCAGGAATATTCCTGGGGGAATGTGTAGTAAGGCTCAATTGGTAGAAATTATAAGTAAGAGGGGTACAAACACAGTAACAATTTTCACTGCAGTACTTCAAGCGATAAAGCTGGGAGTGCATCCAGTGAGACTATATTGGTTGAAGTTATGAATAAAAGGAGGAGAACCATTCTTTGGGGATTTAATTATGGGACCAAAAATCCATGGGAATTTGAGAGCCCAATTGTAGGGAGTTTGTAGATTACTGTAGGAATGTTAAACTTGCAATAAGAGGTGATTTCAACATCTTTAATATTGACTGGGACAGCCATTGTGCTGAGGGATTTGACAGGGCACAATTTACAAAATGTGTTGTGAAAGTTCTGACAAGATATATGTAGATGGCCCAACTGGAGAAGGGATTCCCTTTGGCCACCTCACAGTAAGTGAGGCTGGGAAGGTGGTTAATGTGTCAGTGGGAGAGCCTTCGCCCAGTGAGCATCTTTCTATTCATTTTGATATAATTATGGAAAAACTGGACGAGTGATGAACGTGAATCTCCATGGAAAGCTGAGAAGTCTTCGACTCTCTCCTTCTGTCACTGATAGTGATTGCCCGTTTCCTGTTTCTGACTTCCACCCACACTGACACAATAGACCATCTCTCCATGACTTCCTCCTCTTCTGCAGCCGTGACACTATCCCTGATTAGCAATGCCACCTTGTTTGCCTCCCGCTCTGTTCTTTTTGAAACATCTAAAGCCCGGCACACACAGCAGCTCCTGAGACATCCAAGTCTCTGTAATGGCCACAATGACACAGTTTCACGTATTGATCCCCACTCTAAGTTTATTTGCCTTGTTTATGATACTCCTTGCATTAAATTAGACACATCTCAATCCATCTGGTTGAGTACATCTTTGCTCTATCATCTGTCTCTCCTTCCCCACAGACTCCCTACAGACCATCTCTACTTGTGTGCTAACCGTCCCATCCTCTGCCTCTTCACTTCGGTTCCCAAACCTCTGTGAATCTAGTTTAAACCCTCCCCAATATTCTTATTATAAGTTACTATAAATTGCACATTCAGACAGGGATGTAACGTAAAGATTTTTACTCCTTATGTATAAAAAGGATGTGAGTAATAAAGTCAATTCAATATTTAAAGATATAGAAAAAAATATTTATTAACAATCCACTTTAGTACAATCAGAGTGGCCAGTTCAGTGGTGCAGTGCTAGCTGGAGTGCACCGGAGCACGTCCAGCACATCTTTAAGAAAAAAAACAAAATAAAGAAGCTAATAAACAAAATAAACAGAAACTGCTGATCTCCGGTGATTTTTACACACAACAGACACTGAAGTTTACTAAGAATGATGCCAAAAACAAAAATAACATCCAGCGGGTGGATTTAACAAGATGTTTTCACCACAGAACAGTCACTCTCTGGATGTTATTTTTGTTTTTGACACCATTCGTGTAAACTCCAGGGTCTGTTGTGCGTAAAAATCCCAGGAGATCAGCAGTTTCTGAGATACTCAAATCACCCTGGGCGGAATCTAATTAATTAGCTTGTTTATTTTGACTTTTTTCTTAAAGATGTGTTGGGTGTGCTACGGCTAGCTCTGCACCCCTGGTCCAGTTTTGCCGTACTGAGGAGGTGATTAGTGTTGTGACGATGGTCCAAGAACAGAATAGTTCAAGTGAAGTAGCTGTTCCTGAACCTGGTGGTGTGGAACTTAAGGCCTCTTACCGCTACTATTGAGCAGGAGGTAAGAAGGTGGCATTGCCCAGATAAAGGATGCTGCCTTCTTGAGGTCTCCTGTAGATATGACCGATGGTGGGGAGTGAGGTGCCTCTGATGTTTTGGGCTGAGTTCACCTGCATTCTAAACTATGCTAAACCACATTCTAAGGCACATTAAATTCTACCGCTTCCAGAGCGGGTTAATATTCACAGAATTTATCCACCAACTCCATGATTCAGGATTCAGGGAGGTAATGGATAGGGTGGGGTGCATAGAGATGGGATGGTTGGAGGAGTTTTGTGGTGGTTAACAGGTTCGGGTGCTGGGTGTCTCCCTTTGCCTTAAGGATGGTCAAAGACCTTGACTCCACCCATCCTTGGAGAAGAAAGTTCTTCAGGCCAGCTCTGAGGGAGATAAAGTTTTACCCTATCTCCATCTGAAGTGAGTTGCCGGATATTTACATGAGTAAACTACCACTCCACATGCACCCTCTCTCCATCTTCCATGTTTCAATCATCTCCTCCTACTGTTCCAAACCCAGCAAGTACAAGCCCAGTTTGTTCAAACTCACTTCATGGTGTCATTGAGTATGAGTGTGACCCTTTGGCCCATCTAATCCATGCTGTACTATTATTCTGTCTAGTCCTATCGACTCACTCCTGGACTATAGACCACCAGACCCATTCCATCCAAGTAATTGTATAAACTTCTCTGAAACGTTGCAATTCAACTCAAATCCACCAACTATTTAACATTTCCCTGAAACTCACCTCTCTACAAACACATCTACCTGTGATCCACTTCATGGTTCCTCCATCTCTGCTGCTTCTGCTCTCAGTATGAGGCTTTTCATTCCAAGACAACTGGGGTGTCCCCCTTCCTCAAAGAAAGGGTCTTCCATTACTCTGTCATCAACACTGCACTCACCAGTATCTCTTCCATTTCTCACACATCTGCCCACACCCTCCCCTGCCACACCAGGGATAGGGTGGCCCTCACCTACCACCCTATAGGCCTCTGTGGCCGGCACATAATTCTTCATAATTTCTGCCATCTCCAACAGGATCCCACCAGGAAGTACATCCTCCCCCATCCTCTCACCTTCTGCAGGGATTGCTCCCTACTCATCTCCCTTATCCACTCGTCCCTCCCCACTGATCTCCCTCTTGATATCCCTGCAAGTGGAACAAATGCCACACCTGCCCCTACACCTCCTCCCTCACTACCGTTCAGTCCTTCCCGATGAGGCGACACTTCACCTCCGAGTCTGTTGGTGTCATCTACTGTATCCAGTGCTGCTAGTGTGGCCTCCTATATATTGGTGAGACCCGCAGTAGATTGGGAGACAGCTTCACTGAGCAGCTTTGTTCAGTCCGCTACAAAAAGCGGGATCTCCCGGTGGTCACCCATTTCAATTCCACTTCCCATCCCATTCCGACATGTCACTCTGCTGCCACGATGAGACCACTCAGTTTGGAGGACACCTTCTCTTCCATCTGGGTGGCCTCCAGTCTGATGGCCTGAACGTCAATTTCTCAAACTTCCGGTAATTGCCCCTTCCCCCTTCATCATGCCCCATTCCTGTTTCTCTCTCTCACCATATCTTCTTACCTGCCCATCAGCTCCCTATGGTGCTCCTCCACCTTCCCTTTCTTCCATGTTCTCTGTCCTCTCTGATCAGACTCCCTTCATCATCCTTCATCTTAGGCCACCAGCCCACTTCCTTGGACTTTTCACAGGTGCTTTTGTGCCCCTGGTGTCCCCATAGATCATGGAACCTGTGGATCATCTGGTTTCTTCCTCCCTCTGGAACCACAAGCTTTCCTTCATGAAGGGCAACTCCATCTTTGACAAACACTCCCTTGTGCTCTCTGTACATTTCAGACCCTGCACCTTCTATCAATTTTTTTAAAATCTTTATTTTTCTTCGGCTCCTTTGTTAAATCTATAACCTTAATCTGTTGCTTTTTCTGCTTCTCAATCTCCCCAATCTGTGGCTGCCATTCCTGCCCAAATAAAGCACTTTGCCAATCCGTAAGCCTTTCTATTTCCCTTAGGAGATAATTTTGTACACTGGACCTGCTTTGTCTGTAATTTCCTAGGACCCTGCAAACCTTGGATTTAAAAATGAGCTGGGCTGATATATTCTAATCATCACTCTTTGTCCTGGGGTTAATTCTATGGACTGATGTTTGAGTCAAAGTCGGCTTTACTCTGTTGCTTCTTCTTTCCTGTTTGGTGGGCTGCCACATAATCGGCCTCTTTCACTGTCTCTTCCAATTGTTGTATCCACTTTTCTGACACAATCCCATCTATTTCAGGTTCTGACAAATTTAATCCTAACAATCCTCTAATCCTCTCATGTCCCTTCCGGTCATGAGTTTATAAGTGTAACCTGTAGAAGATGCCACTGTATTCCTTATTATCATCAGCACATAAGGCAAAACAACCTGCCATGTTGTTGCACCTGAAACCCCCGGTTTCCTTGGTTACGTAAGTCTAGGGAAGACAACCCCATGAGATTGAGGTGTTCTCCCACTCCAAACCCCACTCTGTGTGGATGCGGTGTAACCTTCCACCCCGTCACAAATTGGTACCATGAAATAACAGACAGTACACTGCATACGATTAAAGGGTTAAAGGGTTAGTAAAGAATAACAAGAAGATAAGCCCCACTCTAATTAAACAGTCAATTAAACAGTTGGAGTCATCTTGAACTTCTCTGTCACTCACAAGCTGGGCTCTCGTCAGCATGAACGCCCACACCACTTTCTGAACATCGCTCGTGATCCATCGCGAACAAATGGGTCTCCAACCGGATCTTATGCTATGACCGGTTCTCCCCACATCTTCTCTCTTCATCTCCCACTGAACAAAAGCCCAAGACCAACCTTATTGTCCCTCACCAAGAAAATCTCCCAGAAATTGGATGGCACACCTTCCACATAACCCCTCGTTTTCAACAGTAACCCAAACAGGCTGAAAATAAACTGCTCTTACAGAACTGCCAAAGTGAAATACATACAGCATAACAGTGAAAATATGAACCAGAGCTTTACACACCATTTTGCAATCATAATTTTTAGTGTTCAATTAATCCTTTCCACAATTCCCCTGGACTGGTCCATCGCGTAAATGAAATCTCTGCTTGATCCCTAACAGTGCCATGACATCTTGCATTATCTGGGCTGTGAGACGAGTGCCTTTATCCAATTCAATACTCCGGGGTCGTCCCCAGTGAGTGAATATCCTTTCCAATAAGATTGTTGCAGTGGCCTTTGCTGTGTTTGTTTCAGCCAGGAAAGCTCCCACCCACTTTGTAAAGGTATCAATTACTACCAGAATATATTTGTACCCTCCTGGGGTGGGCGGGAAGGGACCAACATAATCTATCTGGAGATTTGTCCAAGGCCCTTCCACTGGTCTGGTGTGTCAAAGGGCTCCTGTCTTTACATGTCTGCCATGATTATATTGTGCACAATTGAATCTATTTTTTACATAATGCTCCACATCATCCTTCATCTTAGACCACCAGCCCACTTCCTTGGACTTTTCACAGGTGCTTTTGTGCCCCTGGTGTCCCCATAGATCATGGAACCTGTGGATCTTCTGGTTCCTTCCTCCCTCTGGAACCACAAGCTTTCCTTCAATAAGGACAACTCCATCTTTGACAAACACTCCTTTGTGCTCTCTGTACATTTCAGACACTGCACCTTCTATCAATTTTTTAAAAATCTTTATTTTTCTTTGGCTCCTCTGTTAAATCTATAACCTTAATCTGTTGCTTTTTCTGCTTCTCAATCTCCCCAATCTGTGGCTGCCATTCCTGCCCAAATAAAGCACTTAGCCAATCCGTAAGCCTTTCTATTTCCCTTAGGAGATAATTTAGACTGGTCTTTCACTCCATATTCTTTTCCCTTTGCCTTCTCAAATATATATTTTAATAAAGCAGCAGATGGGAGGGGCTTCCCATCAGCTGAAACAAACCCCCTGGCTTCCCACGGAGGCAAATGTTCTGTAAGGCTGTTACAAATGTTCATACTATCAGAGTGTATGACTGACCCTGGAGGAAAACATTCAGTGTGGCAAACCACATGTGCTACAGCTGCCAATTCTGCTACCTGTGCACTCATGGTCTTGGGTAACTTTAAAGCTACACTATACCTTTCCTGGCCAAGATCACCCTCTACATATATGCCACACTTGTTTTCCTCTCACCATCCTGTACTGATGAGGAGCCATCTTCAAAAGTTTTAAAGTAAGGTTTTTCTTTTTCCTCTGTGTCTTTGTTCTCAGTCATTACTTTATCTGATCTGCTTCCACCCTCCATTTTGTTTTGATAACAATGGACCCTTGTGGTTACAATGAGCGTAACCTTGTGACACTCATGTACACCAGGTTATCGGCCGACATTGTCAATCCAGCTATTTTGTTTTGGCTTAGTGAACCATCTTTAATCCTTCCATCTAGCAGTAATTGTATGGGGATATGTTCTGTCAGTATTGTAAGTGGATTAAGTCCCACTATGGAGGCAAAATGTTGTACAGCCCAGAAAACTGCTGACGAGTGTTTTTCTCATACAGTATACCCCTGTTCTACTGGTGAGCGCGTGCGTGTGTGTACGCTACTGGTCTTAACTTCCCAGGCGTCTCCTGTGACAGCTCTGCTGAGAGGCTGGTGTCAGATGTAGCCACTTCCAATGAGAAGGGTTCATTCAGATTTGGCATTTTTCAAGAAGGAGCAGTGGCCAACCCTTGCTTCAGAGCTGTGATGGCCTGGATATGATCTGATTTACATTCCTACGCCACATTATTTCTCAGTAACTCCATTAAAGAAGCTGGATTAGTGGAAGTTCGTTCGATGTGATCCCTACAGTATCCTCCCAGCCCCAGAAAGGACCGCAGCCCTTTCAGGTCTTGGGGAATAGACAGTTTCATAACCGATTCTACTCTTCACTTATCAATTTCTCTTTTTCCCAGTGTCAAGGTAATTCCCAAATAACTAACTTCTTGTTTTATCACCTGCGCTTTTTTAGGGTTTACCTTTAGTCCCAATGCAAGTAATAATTGCAGCAGTTCTGTCAATAGCTGATGATGTTCCTGCTTGTTTTCAGTCTGCAGGAGTACATCATCTACATATTGTACCAAGTTCTCGGGTTTTGAAAGCCATTGTAACCCTTCACCTAAGCATTGGTGAAATATAGATGGGGAATTATAGAACCCCTGTGATAGGGCAGTCTATGTATGCTGTTGTCCCTGAAAGGTAAATGCAAACTTGTACTGACACTCTCGTTCTACTGGAATGGACCAAAACCCATTATTTATGTCTAAAACAGAGAACCATTGAGCTCTTTCATTCTGTTTGACCACTGTTGGGGCTGTTAACAGGGTTACTTTATTCAGCTCTCGATAGAAATTTTCAATGAGGTTTCAATTAATTACAATACAATACAGGCCCTTCGGCCCACAATGCTGTGCTGAGCATGTACTTTCTTTAGAAATGTCCTCAGGTTACCAATAGCCTTCTATTTTTCTAAGTTCCATGTACCAATCATCAGAATCAGACTTTAATCGCCAAGTACCTGTGCACATACAAGGAATTTACTTCCGGCAGATGTTGTCTCTCTGCTCATAACAATAATAATGATAAATATAAATGAAAATATAGATTATACATACAAGTAGTGCAATCCAAGTAATAGTTAGCCGAGAGTTAACCGGCAGTTAACTGTTCAGCAAAGACCCTATCGTTTCTGCCTCCACCACCGTTGCCGGCAGCCTGTTCCACACCCTCACCACTCTCTGTACAGAAACACTTACCCGACATCTCCTCTGTACCTACTTCCAAATGCCTTAAAACTCTGCCATTTCAGTCCTGGAGAAAAGCCTCTGACTATGCACATAATCAATGCCTCTCATCATCTTCTACACCTCTATCAGGTCACCTCTCATCCTCCATGGCTCTAAGGAGAAAAGGCCAAGTTCATTCAACATATTCTCATAGGGTATGCTCCCCAATCCAGGCAACATCCTTGTAAATCTCCTCTGCACCTTTTATATAGTGTTACGGATTCAGCAGCAATAAATATATAAGTGAGGCAGGGTTTTTTATAACAAATAAAACATCTATTAAACACTGAAAAACAAACCCCCAAAAGTAAACAAACAACTAACGTAACCGGAAATCAGCTGCTGTGCGGCAGCTTAAACAGTTCTTAACGAAATAAAGCAAAAACAGTTCTTAAAGCGGTTGCAAAAACAGTTCTTCAAAGTAGTACTGCAAAAGTTCAAAATGCTTACAGTCCATTAAAGGAGAGACTTTTTAGATGATTTAAATTCTCTTTCACGTCATGTTGTTGCAGTTCCCAGTCAAACTATACTTTTCCCGGAGAATTTATGAAGATGAAAATGAACCAGCTTAAAGGCACTGACCTTTCCTTTACAAAACTGTACCCAACCCTTTCTGCTATTTTGCAGGGATTACCACGGGGATAGCTGACAAATTCCTTCCGAATGAGGATCAAACAAGGTCGAACCTGTTTCACCATCGAAATCAACTTTCCTCGATCTTTTAGCTCCCGAACTCCGATCTTCACTCTCCACTGATTTTTAACTGGCAGTATTATAAAGAAACTGCCAGCAATGACCTTTTAAACTTCAGGCATTAAATAAAACTCCACCTTTCAACCAAACTGCATCATAATATTGGACCACGCAGTGGCATGGAGTCAAAATGGCAAATCCAGCCACGAACTGCCCCTCCTCACAGGAAGGGGTCCTCCTTTTATACCCTGTAAAAAAAAACTGTCACATGACCTCTACTGGCGGGAAAATGATGTCACTCCACCATCACAAGACCACCACTTTAAGTCCAGTATAGCTTCAACACCACTGTCACGTTAAAAGTACAAGACACCCAAGGGTACGTAACAATAGTTTCCACATCGTTCCTGCAGTGAAGTGACCAGAATTGAGCACAGGACTCCAAGTGGGGTCTGACCAGCATTCTACAGTATTTAGCTGTAACGTTTCCTCACGGCTCCTAAGCGCAGTCCCAAAGTTGATGAAGGCCAATGCACCGTATGCCTTCTTAACCACAGAGTCAACCTGTGCAGCAGCTTGGAGTGTCCTATGGATCCCTCTGATCCTCCACACTGCCAAGAGTCCTACCATTATGTAAACAACAAAGTATGCTTAAACAGCATATTTACAAAATTCTTCAACTATTACTGAAATATTAAATATACAACAACCTCCACACATTAACCCACCACTTCACGCCGTCAACCACCACTTTTAATATAACCTGTCGGTCAGGCTTTGTACAGACACTCCTGTGCCTAGAATTACTTTATATGGACACACAATCAATCTTTGTCAAAAGCAATCTTGATATTTACATTTATGGCATTCTTCTGTTGTTATGTTTTTCTGTGTTTCTCAGATTTGGAATAAGAATCATGCGACTGAGGAGGTTGGCAAAGCGAATTCTCCAGCTAACCTTCCCCGTTTGCCTGGTTAGTCACTCCCTCATTCTGTCCTTGGTCCAGTTTCCCCAGTAGTTCACACACTGCCCTCCCGTTCTGCAGTTCTTGGGAGCTCACCATTTACACACCCCGACAGTAAAACAATTGCAAGCTTGGATAATCAAAACAATCCCTTCAGTTAGTGTACTCTGCTGTTTATAACTGATAAAAATAAGGATTCCAGAAACAGGCATTGCAAACAGTTTCATTTCTTTTCACTCACTCTGTCACATCAACTCGTAGACAACAGAACAGTCCCAAAAGACCCGAGGGACAGTTTGAGGTGACCTAAAATAATGCCTGAGTCAGTGGCAGCAGGCACACTACACCCTACACAAGCAGATTTCATCCCTCATGTTGGCATGTGTGGAGGTTGGATTTCATGGCTGGTGAATAGTTATTTTGGAAAGTTAATGACAAAGTGTGTCATGGAGAAAGTCCCTGTATATTTGTAAATGTTTGTACTTGTTTTCATTTGTCTATTTGTAAATAATTTTTCTTCACAATGTTTAAGCAACTTTTGCCTTGTTTATTCACCAGTTACTAAACTCTCCGGTCCTTTTCACCCTGTACACATCAGACTTCCAATATAACTCGGAGTCCTGCCATGTGCCCAAGTTCGCTGATGACACGCCCATAGTGGGGTGTGTCAGGAATGGTCAGGAGGAAGAGCATAGGAAACTGATACAGGACTTTGTGATATGGTGCGACTCAAACTACCTGCGTCTCAATATCACCAAGACCAAGGAGATGGCGGTGGACTTTAGGAGACCTCGGCCTCATATGGAGCCAGTGATCATTAATGGAGAATGTGTGGAGCAGGTTAAGACCTACAAGTATCTGGGAGTGCAGTTAGATGAGAAGCTAGACTGGACTGCCAACACAGATGCCCTGTGCAGGAAAGCACAGAGTCGACTGTACCTCCTCAGAAGGCTGGCGTCATTCAATGTTTGTAGTGAGATGCTGAAGATGTTCTATCGGTCAGTTGTGGAGAGCGCCCTCTTCTTTGTGGTGGTGTGCTGGGGAGGCAGCATTAAGAAGAGGGACGCCTCACGTCTTAATAAGCTGGTAAGGAAGGCGGGTTTTTCGTAGGCACAGAACTGGAGAGTATGACATTGGTGGCAGAGCAGAGGGTGCTGAGTAGGCTACGGTCAATCATGGAAAACCCTGAACATCCTCTGCACAGCACCATCCAGAGACAGAGAAGCAGCTTCAGCGGCAGGTTGCTGTCAATGCAATGCTCCTCAGACAGGATGAAGAGATCATTACTCCCCAACGCCATTCGGCTCTACAATTCAACCACCAGGGGCAAGACATGTTAAAGTGCCGGGGTTAGGACTGAGCTTAAGTTACCACTCAATGCACTTTAGTAACTATTTAAGAACTTTTTAAAAGCTATTTATTAAAGCTTTTTGGGAGGGTGATTTTAGATGCATATCATATTTATATTGAGTTAAATACTTATGTAATTAGTTTTGCTACAATAAGTGTATGGGACACTGGAAAAATGTTGAATTTCCCCTTGGGGATGAATACAGTATCTATCTATCTATCTATCTATCTATCTATCTATCTATCTAAATAAATAAAACCCCTCCCATAACATGCCGTTGCAGCTTACCATCTGTTTTTTTTTTCCAAACTGTTGGCCCACGCCTGAGAGTGAAGTGTGACAGATGGTAGCAGAGGTGTGATGGAAAGCCAAAAAGGGGTGTGGGTGTCAAAAAGCTCGGAACAGCAATCATGGAAGGCCAGAGTTGAACCAGATTCCCCCGGGTGGAGTCTCATGAGGACGGATAGTGGGACACGATGGGATCCAAGGAAGTGTATGAGGCCCAAGGTGCAGGGCCCAAGACATGTTGTGGTCCTTCTGAGGAGCCGGGAAAGTCTGTGAGGATGTCGGAGCTGGCAGCTCCTCTTGGCCAGTTAGTCTCCACGCAGCAGGCCCAGGAAGAAATACTTCTGCCCAGTTCTGAGAGCTGTGAACCAGCCTGATCAGAGCTCCATCACCAGAGACAAGTGTTGACCTGGGAGCACCCACCGCATCAGGGAGTCCAAGTTTCATACCAGCTCCAGACTCCTCGGACAGCAGAAGCCCAAAAGTGCTGCTTCCACCACCAGCACCCCAGCCCTCCCTGTTACCTGGGCCTCCGGGTATGCAGGACCAGTCCTCACAGCCACCACAGGTGCCTTCCCAGGAATGGGTGCCTGCACCTGAGCCAAGACATGGAGACTTTGCCGAGCATTCAGAACCCAAGATGGAGAGGATATCGAGAATTACCTCCTGCAGCTGAAATGCCTGGCCAAGATGTCCAGGCACATGGAGCAGTGGACTCATTCCTCTCCTGACTGGTAGAGCGTTGGAAGCCTACTCAGCCAAGGGTGACCTGAAGCAGGCACTCCTGGCAAAATTCAACACATCGCCGGAGACCTTTCGACTGAGCTTCCGGGGAGGCCTGTGCCAGCTGGAGAGTCACCAAAGGAGACCTACCACTCCCTGAAAGGCCTCAATCAACGCTGGATCAGGCCAGAAGTCAGAGCAAAGAAGAGATCAGGGAATTCATCAACTTCGAGTTGCTGTTGCAAATGTTGCCGGGGTATTTTGTACCTACGTCCAAGAACATGAGCCTTCGCAGCGCAGCTGGCCCAGCAGTATATCTACGCCCTGAGTGGAGCACCCCTGTCATCTTCTGCTCAGTCACGGGAGTGGCCACCACTTGGGGGACACCCTGGTCCACAAATCAGAGGCAAGAGACAATGTAAAACCTAAAACTCCCCTGACTTGCTATTACTGTCAACAAGTTGGTCACAAAGCTTCTGTTTGTCCTTTAGAAAAACCTCACCTGTCCAGCTATTCTTTCTTTTTCAATTTTTTTATTAATATGAACATGATAAGATTAATACATAGTTATTGGGATTCCAAAATTAAAATGAATATAAAAGGATACACAAGCAATAAGTACAATATAGTTAAGTCTTACCAAATCATGAATGATACAACTATCATATAAACAAAACAAGAAAAAACTAGGTATATCATGTTGAAAAAAACAGAAAAGAGAAAAAGAGAAAATAAAATTATTACCCTAAGAAAAACTAATCTAACAAACTAACCACTAACTATTAAAGAAAAAAAAGGAAAAAGGGAGAGGAATAAAAGGGTTGTTTATAGTATCTATAAAAAGACAAAGAATCATCAGTGTCCCCAACTCCGATCCTCTCAACATATATATAATCAAAACCGGAAAAACAAATAGGATTGGAACAGGGTCAAATTACATCATGTAAAAATATTGAATAAATGGCCTCCAAGTCTTTTCAAATTTAATAGAAGGGTCATATATTAAATTTAGACATAACATAGTTTGAGAAACCAATGTAATATGGTAGGGGGTTTAATTTCTTTCCAATTCAACAAAATAGATCTTCTAGCCATTAATGTAAGGAATGCAATCATCCCGACAAGCAGAAGAAGATAAATGAATTGACTCTATCATTGGTAAACCAAAGATTGCAGTAATAGGATGAGGTTGTAAATCAATGTTCCATACCATGGAAATAATATCAAGAATGTCTTTCCAATATTTTAAAAAGCGGACATGACCAAAACATATGAGTTAAAGAAGCTATCTCAGAATGACAGCTGTCCAACTATTGTCATGTCTCAAGGGAGGGGATCTCTCATTGCTAGAGGTAGGAGTGGCTGTTAAGCTTGTGAGGTGGATGAACCGGGTAAAACTTTCTGCTGAAATATCAGTCGGTGAATGGGCAGAGGTTGCATGCTCTCTTAGGTACAGGGAGTATGGTTACCTCTAGTCAGAACAGAACTTGTACCACCTAATCTTGTTGATTATTACAAACACACTTCGATTCAATGTGTACATGGGGATGCTAAAAAGTATCCTGCTGCTGATTTTACTCTTGGTGTGGTGGACAATGGGTACCTACTGTGGGTGGGTATGGTTGATGATTTGCCAAAAGATGGGGTAATTGGGAGAGATTTACTGACCCTAATGTTGGGTAATGTTAATTCAGTCTTGTCTTGTCCTGTATTGACACGGTCTAAAATCATGTGGGTGGAGTCTATTTGACGGGGGTATGAAAGGGGTATGTAAATCATGTCAAGAACACCACTTGAACAAAGCATTGGGTACATCTGACCACCAGGAGTCTAGTGAATCCTGAGGAAGCAAGGTCCAGTGGAAAGGAAAGGCTTCTCAGACATAACATATCAACCTGCTGAGGGAGTGGAAGGAAAGAGAAGGCCAAAGCTTTCCTTGATGGTCCTACAGGTGGAGGAAGACAGCAGAGAGATGAATGAAGACTTGCAGTCTTGTAGTGTTTCTCTAAAGCCCAAAACTAGGCTATTTTTTGCCGTTTAAAGCATCGAGGAAGATTGAAATAATCGAGGCAAGATTGAAGCGAGGGGTGTTCAGTCCCCTCACGCTCATTGCTGATGAACAATGAGCTCATTGTCCCGTCTCTCACTCATTGCTGATGAACAATGAACTCATTGTCCCGTCTCTCGCTCATTGCTGATGAACAATGAGCTCATTGTCCAGTCTCTCGCTCATTGCTGCCAGAAGAAGATGTCTGTGTGTGACAATTCCTTTCTTTCTCTCTCCCTCGATCTCTTCTCCCACAGGAATTTTCCTGCATTCAAACGCTCTCTGTCTCCTACTTGATGCTGCTGGGGGATGGTGCCAGAGTTCTAGTTCTTGGGCAACATTTGATCGATGTAGTGTGTGAATTGGTCTCTGTAGTTTAGTTATGATGTGATTCTGGTTTCTCGTTGCTCCTTCTGTTGCTACTTTATGCACCTTTGAACAGGGCAGCCTGCAACTATCAAACAGCAAAGTACAGATTAAACTGAGCTGAGCTGAACTGAACATTCTTGGACTCTTTCGATGATTTTGTGGGTTTGTGGTTTATATTCTGCATTTTTTGTACTGTTTTTCATTTGCTAGAATTTGATTTTTTTTGTGTGGTTGATGTTTATCTTTGAACGGGTTCCATGGTTTTCCTTGTTCCGTGCTTGTCTGTGCGAAGACAAATCTCAGGGTTGTATACTGCATACACACTTCACAGATGGAAAAGGGTCTAATGTTCTGAGATTTATGTGATGATTGGACTGTACTTTATATTGATTCTCTTCAGTTTTTGGTGTGAGTGATGGGATCAGGGACTATTACTGTTGCAGTCTTTTTGCTGTGGGGAGGGGGTATTCTTGGGGTCTGCAAGTTCTGCGTTTTTTCTTTCTTGTGCTGGTCGGGGAGAGTTGAGTCTTTTTTTCCATCAACACCCATGGTCTCTCTGTATTTAATGGCTATCTGGAGTCAACAAACATCAGAGCTGTATTGTACATGTATAATTTGACAATAAAATAAACTTTTGAACCTCATAATAAATTTACTTTGAATCTTTGAATACATTGTATAAACAAAGTATGCTTAAACAGAATATTTATAATATTTTTCAAATATTACTGAAATACTAAATACACAACTTCCAGGCACTAACCCACCACTCCACACCCTTAACCAACAACTTTATGATTTCCTGTTGGTCAGTCTTTGTACAGACATTCCTGTGCCTAGCGTTACTTCATGGACACACAATCAATCTTTGTCTATAAGCAATCATAATATTTACATTTATGACGTTCTTACTTTATTGTGTTTTTATGTGTTTCTCAGATCTGGTGTAACAATTATGTGACAATTATGTAACAATAATGCTAATTCTCCTGCTAACCTTACTCCTTTGCCCAGTTAGTCACCCCTCCTCACTCTAACCCTGGTCCAGTTTCCCCAGTAGTGTACACACTTTGACCACCTGTTCTGCAGTTCTTAGGAGTTCACCATTTACACACCCCAACAGTAAAACAATCGCAAGCTTGGATAATCAAAACAATCCCTTCAGTTAATGTGCTGTGCTGTTTATAATTCATAAAAGTAAGGATTCCAGACACAGGCATTCCAAACAGTTTCATTTATTTTCAGTCACTCTGTTACGTCGGTTTGCAGACAGCAGAACAGTCCCAAAAGACCCGAGGGACAGCTTGGGGCATCCTAAAATAATGCCCGGGTTAGTGGCAGCAGATCCACTACACCCTTCACAAGCAGATTTTAACCCCTCAGTTTGGCTTTGCTGAGAGGTGTGGCGGGAGGATTTGATGGTTGGTGAATAGTTATATTGGAAAGTTAATGACCAAGTATATCATGGAGAAAGGCTCCATATATTTGTAAATTTTTGTACATTTGTTTCCATTTGTCTATTTGTAAATACTTTTCTCTTCACAACTTTTGGGCAGCTTTACTTTTTTTTCACCTGGCACCAAATAAAACCCCTTGCACTAATGTGCTGTTGCCACTTACCATCTGTTTTCTTATCCAACTGTGACCCTCGTCAGGCAGCTTACCCACACCCGATAGCGAGGTGTGACGAATTAATTTGTACTATTTTGCGCTCATGTACAGGAAATTACATCTTGAATCTGAATCTGAAACTTAGTGCCTTCACAATGAAGACTGACGAAAAATACTTACCGAGCTTGTCTGCCACTTCTTTGACTCCCTCCCCCTCCCCCCCATCATTACTAAATCTCCAGCTTCATTTTCCAGCAGGCCAATGTCCACTCTATCTTCTCTGTTACCCTTTATATACCTGACTTGTAACGTATTCAGGCAACAATAAATATATGAGTTAGGCAAGGGTTTTTTATAACAAACAACACGTTTATTAAACACTGAAAACAAACCCCCCAAAAGTAAACAAACACTAACGGAACCGGAAATCAGCTGCGGCAGCTTAAAGAGTTCTTAAAGCGATGCAGCTCAAACAGTTCTTAAAGCGATGTTGCAAAAACAGTTCTTAAAACAATGTTGCAAAAACAGTTCTTTTAAGTAGGATTGCCACAAGTTCAAAGTGCTCATGGTTCATTTTAGGGAACCATTTAAGATGATTTAAATTCTCTTTCTCGTCGTTTTGCTTCGATCCCCAGCGTTGAACTTTTCCCATGAAGAATTTACGAAACGGAACGAAACGGCTTAAAGGCACTGACCTTTCCTTTATCACACTGTCCTCAATCTTCTGCTATCCCGCAGAGATTAACATGAGAACAGTCAACGAGTTCCTTTCCGAATAAGGATTAAATAAGTTCGAACCCGTTTCACCGTCGAAATAGATTCTCCTCGATCTTTAACTCCCCAACTCCGATCTTCACTCTCCACTGATTTCTGAACTAGCAGTATTGTAAAGAAACTGTTGGCAATGACCTTTTAAACTTTAGACATTAGATAAAACTTCATCTTTCAACTAAACTGCGTCATCTCATTAAATCACACAGTGGCATGAAGTCAACTTGGCAAATCCAGCCACGAACTGCCCCTCCTCACAGGGCGGGGTCTACCTTTTAT
Organism: Hypanus sabinus; assembly: GCF_030144855.1. NCBI lineage: Eukaryota > Metazoa > Chordata > Chondrichthyes > Myliobatiformes > Dasyatidae > Hypanus > Hypanus sabinus. The sequence goes on along the minus strand of NC_082710.1, from coordinate 177,044,936 downwards.
AACCTGTAAAAAAAACCTGTCACATGATCTCTACTGGCAGGAAAATGATATCACTCCACCATCACAAGACCATTACCTCAAGTCCAGTATAGCTTCAACCCCAGCCACGTGACAAGGGTACCACTGTCATGTCACGAGTACGTAACACCTCCCTCCAAAAAAACATTTTTGGTCTGACAAGAACAAAAAATTTTAACAATTGCTTACAAGAAAGCAAATGTATAAATTTTATAACATACATAATATACAATACCATCATATAACAGCTTAAAACTCACAACACAGTAGGCGTGTTACAATTGAAAAAAAACACTCCATAAAAAAAAATGGATTGTACATTCAACATCGAGATAGACAATCAGCAACCACATTATCTTTACCTTTAATATGAGTTATCACAATATTGTACTCTTGTAACATCAAACTCCAATTTAATCATCTTCTGTTTTTGTTTTTCATCTTACTCAGAAAAACTAACGGATTATGATTAGTGTAAACAATAAGTGGTTTTTGAGTTGTACCAACATTTACCTCAAAATATTCCAAAGCTAAAACAAGAGATACCAATTCTTTCTCTATTGTCGAATAGTTTCTTTGATGCTTATTAAATTTCTTAGAAAAGTAAGCTACTGGATGATCAACCTCAGCACCCTCATTCCTTTGCATTAATACTGTTCCTGCAGCCTCATCACTAGCATCCACAGTCAATGAAAAAGGTTTTTCAAAGTCAGGTGCCTTAAGCACAGGTTGTTGACATATCATTATTTTCAATTTTTCAAATGCTTCTTGACAAGGGACTGTTCACACAAACTTCATTTTCTTCTGCAGAAGGTTAGTTAATGGAAGGGCAACATTAGCAAAATTCTTACAAAATTTTCGATAATATCCTACCATTCCCAAAAATCTTCTGAGAGTTTTTTCCTTCATTGGAGTGGGAATCTCTAAAATTGCCTGAACTTTTGCCTGAACAGGAGCTACCTTACCTTGACCCACAACATAACTAAGGTAAGTCACAGTGGCATGTCCAAATTCACTCTTAGCTAAATTAATAGTTAAGTTAGCTTTTGAAAGCCTTTCAAACAATTTCTCCAACGCAATAATGTGTGCTTCCCAAGTATCATTTCCTGTCACTAAATCATCAATATAAGCATCAGTATCTTTCAATCCCTGAATCACAGAGTTAATCATCCTCTGGAAAGTACCTGGGGCATTCTTCATCCCAAATGGAAGAACATTATACTCATATAACCCAGATGGAGTTACAAATGCAGAAATCTCTCTACCTCTGTCCGTTAATGGAACACACCAATACCCTTTCAATAAATCAATCTTTGTAAGGAACTTTGTTTTTCCAACTTTATCTACACAATCATCTACTCGAGGAATTGGATATGCATCTGTTTTCACTACAGCATTCACCTTCCTATAGTCTGTACAAAACCTAATACTACCATCTGGTTTTGGCACCATAACACATGGCGAACTCCAATTCGAGTTAGAATGTCTAATAATATTATTCTTTAACATATAATCAATTTCTTTCTCAGCAAGTTCACATTTTTCTATGTTCATCCTATATGGATGTTGTTTAATAGGTTTGGCATTTCCAACATCTACATCATTTGAAGCTATAGTAGTCCTTCTCGGAACATCTGGAAACAACTCCTTATGTTTAAAAATTAACTCCTTCATCTGTTTCTGCTCTAGCTGTAAATGTGCTAATTTCTCATCAATATTTTCCAGAGTGGTTGAATTTGGTAACCTAACAGAAACAATGTTGGATTTAGAATGAAATTCAGATGAATGATCTATCATGTTCCTAGTTAAATCAAACTCATTCTCACTAACCACAACAGTCACAGTATCAGATTGTTTCTCAAAATATGGTTTTATCATATTTATATGGCAAAGTTGTGTTGACCTTCTATGATCTGGAGTTTTTATCACGTAATCCACATCATTGATTTTAGACACAATTTCATAAGGACCATGAAATCTAGCTTGTAAAGGATTTGTCTGCACTAGGAAAAGAACCAACACCTTATCTCCAGGCTTAAACATCCTCATCCCAGCTTCTTTATCATACCAAGTCTTCATTTTCTCCTGAGCCAACTTTAAATTTTCCTTGGCTAAGCTACAAGTTTTAGGTAACCTTGTCCTTAAATTTCAAAACATAGTTGAACAAATTAGTGTGTACTTCCTTACTAATCCACTGTTCTTTCAATAAAGCTAAAGGTCCTCTAACTCTATGCCCAAACACAAGTTCAAATGGACTAAAACCTAAAGATTCCTGTACCAATTCCCTTACTGCAAATAAAAATACCCTCATCCCAGTCACTTTCATCTTCCACACAATATGTCCTCATCATACTCTTGAGGGTAGAATGAAACCTCTCCAAGGCACCTTGCGATTCTGGATGGTATGTAGACTAAGTGATTTGCTTAGCTCCCAATTTATAAACTATCTGTTGAAACAATCCAGACATAAAATTACTGCCCTGATCAGTTTTTATCTCCTTAGGTAATCCAAAATAAGTAAAGAATTTTATAAGAGCCTTTGTCACAGTTTTAGCTTTTATATCCCTAAGTGGTACTGCCTCTGGAAACCTAGACGAAGTACACATGATAGTCAACAAATACTGATAACCAATTTTTGTCTTTGGTAATGGACCAACACAATCTACAATACCTTTAGAAAACAGTTCACCAAATGCTGGAATAGGTTTTAATGGAGCTACTGGTGTAACCTGATTTGGTTTACCAACAATTTGACAAGTATGGCACGTTTTACAAAACATCGCCACGTCTTTTCTTAGACCAGGCCAGTAAAAATGTTTTAAAATCTTGTCCACAGTTTTCCTTACCCCTTGATGTCCACCTAAAGGCACACTATGAGCTAAAGTCAAAATCTCATTTCGATAAACTTTAGGGACAACTACCTGGTAAACAACATTCCAATCCTCACTTGCAGGAATTGTAGGTGATCTCCACTTCCTCATCAACACAACTTTTTCCAAGTAATATCCTACTGGCACCTTCTCAATTTCACTATCTAGTAAAGCTTGTTCTCTTAATTTTATAATCTCTGAGTCTCTATTCTGCTCTGCTATCATCTCCTTCCGAGACAGAGATAAATCTTCATAGTCAGACTTACTCCAAGAATCTTGTTCAAACAACGAAGATAAGAAAGTCTCTGACACATCCTCAAAACTCGAATCCTGAGTTGAACAGTTCTGAGAAACAACCTCATTCTGCGCATCAATCTTTTTAGCCATAGCTCTAGTCACAACACAGGAAGAATCAGTGTTAGAATTCAACTCTGGTTCCTCTGACTCCTTTGTCAAATGCACTTCAGGAAAAACTTGTCCACCTGCCAAGTCATTACCTAACAATAAAGAAATACCCTTCACAGGTAAGTTATGCTGTAATCCTGCTTTAACAAATCCTGTAACTAACCCTGACTTTAAATTTACTTTATGTAAATGTACAGGCATAAAATCACTCCCAACACCTCTTACGTAATTTACTTCACCAGTATCAGACTCTTCATTAAACTTCAACACACTGTCTAACATCAGTGATTGAGAAGCTCCAGTGTCCCTAAGGATTTTTATTGGCACCAGAGTAGATCCTTCTTTCAAGGATACAAACCCTTCAGTTATAAAATGATCATATCCCTTTCTAACTTAGTCAGACTCTAACAAACCCTCATTTGTGTTTATCAAACCCTGTAATTTTACAGGTGCTTCAGTACGTTGTACACAAGCATCTGGAACTGCTTCCTTTTCTTTCTTTTTCAATCTGAAACAGTTAGCTATCACATGACCAGGCTTCTGACAATAGTTACACATAAGACCAAACTGTCTTTCCTTCACAGGTTTTCCTTCCTCCTTACCTTTCTCATTAACTTCTGATTTACCTTGAGTCTCCATGTTATATTTCCTCTTAAATTCTGCCCTGAGGAAATTTCTTCTTATGGATTAAAACATACTCATCAGCTAATCTAGCACAGTCCTGCAATTTATCTCTATCCCTCTCATTTAAGTAGGTCCTTACTTCAACAGGAATGCTTCTTTTAAATTCCTCCATTAAAATCAGCTCTCTCTGTTTTTGTTCAGCCTCCAATTTACAATGCTCCAATTTCATTTGTTCGATTTGCAACTGCATCTCCAGATTACTTATTGGAAATGACTCTAAAACCGAATCATCAAAAACACCCAAATCCACATAGTGTGACGCGATCTTTCTCTGTATTACAGCCTTTGATGTAGTCTGCAAAATACCTTTAAGTGGCAATCAACGAGCTATCTCAGATACCTCAATTTTTTTCGCCTTTGCTAACAACTCCGCATCTGGCGAAGCCAGAAACTCATCAATATTCATAGTTGCCGAATACCACTCACAAGCCAATCAAACAAAAGAATCGAGTATTCCCCTTCCCCAAAACACCGATTCAAAAGTTAGCAAGTATTTAAACTCAAACGATCCAATCCGGATGCAGCCCCCATATTTATGTTATGTATACAGGCAACAATAAATATATGAGTTAGGCAAGGGTTTTTATAACAAACAACACGTTTATTAAACACTGAAAACAAACCCCCCAAAAGTAAACAAACACTAACGGAACCGGAAATCAGCTGCTGTGCGGCAGCTTAAACAATTCTTAAAGCGATGTTGCAGAAACAGTTCTTTTAAGTAGGATAGCCACAAGTTCAAAATGCTCACGGTTCATTTCAGGGAGAGACTTTTTAAGATGATTTAAATTCTCTTTCACGTCATTTTGCTTCAATCCCCGGCGTCGAACTTTTCCCACGAAGAATTTACGAAACGGCTTAAAGGCACTGACCTTTCCTTTATCACACTGTCCTCAATCTTCTGCTATCCCGCAGAGATAAACATGAGAACAGTCAACGAATTCCTTTCCGAATAAGGATTAAATAAGTTCGAACCCGTTTCACCGTCGAAATAGATTCTCCTCGATCTTTAACTCCCCAACTCCGATCTTCACTCTCCACTGATTTCTGAACTAGCAGTATTGTAAAGAAACTGCTGGCAATGACCTTTTAAACTTTAGGCATTAGATAAAACTTCATCTTTCAACTAAACTGCGTCATCTCATTAAATCACACAGTGGCATGAAGTCAACTTGGCAAATCCAGCCACGAACTGCCCCTCCTCACAGGGTGGGGTCTTCCTTTTATAAACTGTAAAAAAAACCTGTCACATGACCTCTACTGGCGGGAAAATGACATCACTCCACCATCACAAGACCATTACCTCAAGTCCAGTATAGCTTCAACCCCAGTCACGTGACAAGGGTACCACTGTCATGTCACGAGTACGTAACGGGCTAATCCTCTAGTCTCCTCTTTAATCTTATTAGCTAGCATAACTTCATATTTCATCTTCCTCTCCTTTTTGCTTTTCTTCGTTGCCTTCTGTTGGTTTTTAAAAGTTTGCCAATCCTCTAGCTTCATTAATTGTTTGTTACATTATATGCCCTCTTTTCACTTTGATTCCTGCTGCCCTTCTTAAGTAGAGACAGAACATCAGTTATCCTCACAGCTCAGGATGATAGAAAATTCTCTGCAAAGCTCCTTACCATCTCCTCCCTTGCTTCACATAACATCCTAACATGCAGTTCAGGGATTAATCCACCCTTATGCATTTCAGGAACTCCAAAACTTCATAATGTGGATATGCTCCTGGATTTCATTATTTTCTTCCCTGACTTTACCAGCTTTATATTTACTCATGTTGCATAGCTCCAAACAGAATCCTAAAGGGGACCTGCTCTTGCTCCAGTTACTTTTACTATTAAACTGTGTTTAAGATACTGTACAAGAAATTGAAACTTTTGTTAATGAGGCATTCACTTTTTCCCAGATTCTAGGCTTTCACCCCGTGAATAAAAAAATGTGCCCAAAGTAAGAGTAAAACTATGATGTGATTTAATAGATTAGTTTGGAAACATAGCTTCTTTCTCTCTCCCTCTCTATCTATATCTTCGATTCTCTCATACCTTGATTTATTCATCAAAAGTTATTGATCTGATCATACACTCAATGAAATAAAATCCAGAATTCCATAATAGCCACATGTAATTCTAATTATGTTACAAGTCATGCTGGGATATGAGATTCCCACATTTTGAAAACAAACAATTAGGAAAGAACATGAATTTGTATTTTGGAAAATAGATTGGTAATGATTGGAGTGTCATTTACTCAATTCTGGAATCTAAGTGCAGATATAGAGTGAGGTCTAAAAGTCAAAGATAGAATAAAAACATAACTAGCTTAACGAATAAACTCTTCTGACTGGGTACAGGTATTGATTTTAACCAACTTTTCGATGACACACTCTGCCGTCTTCATCAGGGATGATGCCTGGGAATGTCTAGTCAGTGGTATGGCAGAGTTTATCATCGAAACTGGGATTAATGTTGATACCTGTACTTGGCTGGAAGCCCAGGAAGAGTTTATTCATCAAACACGCTGGGAAAGCACCAGATCCATTTATAACTAGCATATTTTATTTACTTTGATAGATTTACAAAATTAAACAGTATGGAAACATGCCAGTTGGTCCACAGAATTTGTGTTAACACCAACCACCCACTGACATTAATCCTGCTCTCATTCATTCTCCTCACAGTCACATCAACTCTCCAAATGTTCCTCTGGTCATTACAGTATTTACAGCAACCAATTACCCTACCAGTCTGAGAGTTTATGGGATGCATGAGGAAGCTAAGCATGCAGGGCAATCCTGTACAGTCACGGAGAAAATGTGTAAACTCCACAAAAAGGCCTGAGGTCAGGATCACAACTTGGTCATTTAATCTGTGAACCAAAAATACTAAATGAGCCACTGTATTGCTTTTGGTTTGAGGTACATGAGTAATTACCCCAGGTGTAACTAATTAAACTCCTGGATTTCTTTTGATATCTGACCTATGAAAGCACCTCTGCTGTTAGCATCTGTGTTTCTTCAACAGGCCACGGCTCCCCTCACACTCCTCCTAATGTTAACCCTCTACCTCCTGCGACAAGACTTCTCACAAAGGTCCAGCAAGTGATCGAGCAATTTCAGGCACTGCAATCAGTGGCAGAGTACAATCAAGATTTTATCTGTAAGAAAATTACACTTCATGTATTTTTAGTGTTATTTCCTTTTTTCCATAAGATATACACAAGGAGGAATTCTCCCAATGTTTAAACAAATGATTGAGTATTGACTAACTTAAGGAGAATTAAGTGCACTCTAGGCTTTTAATATATTGCAAAAAAAAGGATAAAATTGTGGAAACAAAAGAAAATTATCCAGTGCAACACCACATTTGTTCAGAAATGAAAAATTATATTTTAGTAAAATACCTTTTGGTGTATACCAAATTTCTGAAGAATTCAGCAGGGCAGGCAGCATTTGCAAAGAAAAGAGTCAATATTTTGGACCAAAGACCTTTAATCAGAATTGGAAAAATAGGAAGTTTAAGTTGCCAAGTCCTGTACAGTAGAGAGAAGATATAATGACTGTGATAGGGCGCAGGCCAGGGTTGTTATCAGAGCTATTACTGAAAAAAACCCCAGCTAATAGAGCAGTTTGAGAGGGAGAAGCATAACTCACACCTATCAGTATCACAATGGAATAAAAGGAATTACATAGGTACAAGAGAGGAGCTTGCCCAGCTGGATTGGAGGAGGATACTGGCGGGGATGACAGCAGAGCAGAGAAGGCTGAGGTTTCTGGGAATAGTTCACAAGGAACAGGATAGTTATGTCCCACAGAGGAGGAAGTTCTCAAACGGCAGGGTTAGGCAACTGTGGCTGACAAAGGAAGTTACGGACTGCATAAAAGCCAAGGAAAGGGCAGATAAGGTCGCAAAAGTGAGTAGGAAGTTGGATAATTGGGAAGCTATTAAAATCCTACAAAAGGTAATGAAAAAAGCTATATGAAGGAAATGATGAAATATGAGGGTAAACTGGCCAATAATATAAGGAAGGCTACTACAAGTTTTTTCAGCTATATAATGAGTAAATCAGAGGTAAGAGTTGATATTCACCCTCTGGAAAATGATGCTGATGGGGTAGTAATGGGGACAAAGAAATGGAAGATGAACTTAACGCGTACTTTGCATCTGTCTTCACTGTGGAAGACACTGGCAGTGTATCGGGACCATGAGTGACGGGGGCAGGTCGGAGTGCAATTACTATTACAAAGGAAAAAGTGCTAGGCGAGCTCAGAGGTCTTAAGGTAGATAAGTCACCTGGGCTAGATGGAGCCTAGAGTCCTGAGAGAGGTTGCAGAAGAGATAGCGGATGCATTGGTCATGAACCTCCAAGACTCACTTGATTCTGGCATGGTCCCAGAATTTCTACAGACCAAAAGATTGGAAATGTCACTCCACTCTCTAAGACCATAAAACCATAAGATAGAGGAGCAGAAGTGGGCCATTTGGCCCATCGAGTCTGCTCCACCATTCAGTCATGGGCTGATCCAATTCTTCCAGTCATCCTCACTCCCCTGCCTTCTCCCCATACCCTTTGATGCCCTGGCTACTCAGGAACCTATCTATCCCTGACTTAAATACACCCAATGACTTGGCCTCCACATCCACTTATGTCAACAAATTCCACCGATTTACCACCCTCTGACTAAAGTAATTTCTCCGCATCTCTGTTCCAAATGGATGTCCTTCAATCTTGAATTTGTGCCTTCTTGTCCTAGAATCCCCTACTATGGGAAATAACTTTGCCATATCTAATCTGTTCAGGCTTTTTAACATTTGGAATGTTTCTATGAGATTCCCCCTCATTCTCCTGAACTCCAGGGAATACAGCCCAAGAGCTGCCAGACGTTCCTCATATGGTAATCCCTCATTCCTGGAATCATTCTTGTGAATCTTCTCTGAACCTTCTCCAATATCAGTATATCCTTTCTAAAATAAGGAGCCCAAAACTGCATTCAATACTCCGTGTGGTCTCACGAGTGCCTTATAGAGCCTCAACATCACATCCCTGCTCTTATACACTATACCTCTAGAAATGAATGCCAATATTGCATTCGCCTTCTTCACAACCGACTCACCCTGAAGGTTAACCTTTGTGCTATCTTGCACAAGTACTCTCAAGTCTCCTTGCATCTCTGCATTTTGAATTCTCTCCCTATCTAATTAATAATCTGCCTGTTTATTTCTACCACCGGTGTATGACCATACACTTTCCAACATTGTATTTCATTTGTCACAGCTTTATTCATTCCCCTAAACTATCTAAGTCTCTCTGCAGGCTCTGTTTCCTCAACACCACCCGCTCGTCCGTCCTCATTTAGAATGGAGGAAGGCAAATGAAAGGAAATTATAGTCCAGTATGCCTAACCTCAGTGGTAGGGAAAGTGCTGGAGTCTAATGATAAAATAAGTTAAAGTCAGCATGGTTTCTGTGAAGGGAAATCTTCCTGAAAATTCTGTCAGGAGTTTTTTGAGGAAGGGAATGCCATTTATTTGGATTTTCAGAAGGCATTTGATAAGGTGCCACACATGAGGCTGCAGAACAAGATTATAATCTTCTGGTGTTACAGGAAAGGTACTGGCATGGATAGAGGAATGGCTGACAGGCAGGAGGCAGTGAGTGGGAATAAAAGGGGCCTGTTCTGGTTGAGGGCCGGTGTCCGGTGGTGTTCCTCAGGGGTCAGTATTGGGACTGCTGCCTTTCACATTCTTCGTCAATGATTTAGAATGGAATTGATGGTTTTGTGGAAAGGTTTGTGGTTGATATGAAGATGGGTTGAGGGCTGGGTAGTGCTGAGGAAACAAGGAGGTTGCAGCAGGACTCAGGCAAATTGCAAGAATGGGCAAAAATAGCAGATGTTGGGAAATATACAGTAATGCATTTTGGTAAAAGGAACAATAAGACCAGAAGACATAGGAGCAAAATTAGACCATTTGGCCCATCGAGTCTGCTCTGTTATTCACTCATGGCTGATCCTTTTTGTCCTCCTCCTTGACCCCATTTCCTGGCCTTCTCCCTGTAACATTTGATGTCATGTCCAATCAAGAACCTGTCAATCTATTGCTTAAATACACCCAGTGACCTGGCCTCCACAACTGCACATGGCAACAAATTGCACAAATTCACCACCCTCTGGCTAAGGAAATGTCCCCACATCCCTGATTCCAGTCTCTGCGGCCGACATGCAAGCAGCCTTCTGAAGGGAGGACCCATGTAAAGTGTTTAGCCCAGGTGGTTACCTGGCCAAGCGCTAAAGATCTGTGCTGATAAACTGGATGGAGTAATCATTGAGATCTTTACCCTCTCATTCTGGCAGTCTGCTTCAAGCAGGCTTCAATTATACCAGTGTCTAAGAAGAACGTGGTAATTTGCCTCAATGACTATCATGCAGTTGCACTTACATCCACAGTGAAGAGGTGATTTGAGAGGGTGGTGATGAAACATATCAACTCCTCCCTGAGAAGTAAATTGTATCCGCTCAGGTTTGCCTACCAGACCAACAAGTCCAGAGTAGATTCCATCTCATTGGCTTTCCACTTAACCCTGGAACATCTGGACAGCAAAGAAGCATACATCAGGATGTTCTCTATTGTCTACAGCTCAGCATTTAATATCATCATCCCCTCAAAACTAATCAATCCTTAAGACCTTGGTCTCAATCCTCCTTGTGCAATTGGATCCTCAGTTTCGGCAAGTACAGACCAGTCAGTTTGGATTGGCAACAACATCTCCTTTGTGATCTCCATCAGCATAGTTGCATCACAATGTTGTGTGCTTAGCCCTCTACTCGACTCACTTTAAAGTGTGTGGCGAAGCACAGCTCCAATGCCACATTCAAGTTTGCTGAAGACTTCACTGTCATAGATTGAATCTAAAGTGATGATGTATCAGCATATAAGAGGGAGATTGACAACCTGGTTGAGTGGCGCCAGAACCTGTCAGCAAGACCAAAGAACTGATTCTTGACTTTAGGAGGAGTAAACCAGAGGTCCATGAGCAGGTCCTCATCAGAAGCTCAGAAATGGAAAGGGTCAGCAGCTTTAAATTCCTCAGTGTTATTATTTTGAAGGACCTGTTCCGGGCACAACTTGTAAGTACAATTACAAAGAAAGCAGGGCAGTGCCTACAAGAGGAGAGACTGTACTTGATTTGGTATTGGGAAATGAACCTGGTCCGGTGTCAGATCTCTCAGTGGGAGAGCATTTTGGAGATAGTGATCATAATTCTATCTCCTTTACAATAGCATTGGAGAGAGCTAGGAACAGACGTTAGAAAGGCATTTAATTGGAGTAAAGGGAATTATGGGGCTATTAGGCAGAAAATTGGCAGCTTAAATTGGGAAAAAGCTGTTCTCAGGGAAAGGTATGGAAGAAATGTGGCAAATGTTCAGGGGATATTTGTGTGGAGTTCTGCAGAGGTACATTCCAAAGAGACAGGCAACTTATGGTAGGGTACAGGAACCATGGTGTACAAAGGCTGTAATAAATCTAGCCAAAAAGAAAAGAAAAGCTTACAAAAGGTTCAGAGAGCTAGGTAATGTTAGAGATCTAGAAGATTATAAGGCAAACAGGAAGCAGCTTAAGAAGGAAACTAAGAGAGCCAAAAGGGGCCATGAGAAGGCCTTGGCGGGCAGGATTAAGCAAAACCTCAAGGCATTCTACAATTATGTGAAGACCAAGAGGATAAGATGTGAAAGAATAGCACCTATCAAATGTGACAGTGGAAAGCATGTATGGAACCGGAAGAAATAGCAGAGGTACTTAATGAATGCTTTACTTCAGTATTCTTTTCTTTCTTTTTAAATATTTTTATTAATTTTTAAACAAACATAAATGAAACATGAATGCAGAGAGTTTGATAGTACATAGTTAATAGTTTAAATAAACATTCAAATAGATGATATATCATTGTATATATATAATAACCTCCCAAACTCATAGCAATTATGAACAAGTAAAAAAAAACCAAAAAAAGAGAAAAAAAAAACCTAACCAACATGGGCCGTTGCATTATGTCAAATATATACAGTAGTGTCAATAACTCCGAACCTCCATCCAAATAATTAAGGATAATAAAAGTGAGGTTTGGGAAAAGACAGTTTACCTCATATGAAAATGTTGAATAAATGGTCTGCAAGTTTCTTCAAATTTAACTGAAGGATCAAAGACAACACTTCTAATTTTTTCTAAGCTCAAACAAGAGATAGTTTGAGAAAACCACTGAAACATAGTTGAAGGATTAATTTCTTTCCAATTCAATAGAATAGATATTCTAGCCATTAATGTATCAAATGCAATCATCCGTCGAGCTGAGGGGGATAAACGACTATTATCCGCCATTGGTAAACCGAAAATTGCAGTAATAGGATGCGGTTGGAAAATGATATTCAGAACTGCTGAAATGATACCGAAAATATCTTCCCAGTAATTTTGCAAACAAAGGTGTAACATGTTTTCGTGATCGACTTTTAGATAATAGTTTTATCTCCTTTGAACAGCTATCTAATTAATATAATTTACCTAAAACTTATTTTTTTAGATATTTGCAAGTTAGAAATTTCTTGAATAATATGTTACAGTCTTTTCCAAAATTATGTCCATTGGACATTACGAAAAATTTTTTAGCTCTGAATCCTTGCCAGAAGGGTTTAGTAGCCACCATTTATAATATGATCATGAAAATACAGCCAGAAGTATCAGAAAAAAATTAAGAAGGAATAGGAAAAAGAACTTCATTGTCTTATACCCACTGAGTAGTGGGAGAAAATTTTACAATTAGTCAATTCTTCTTCTATTTGTGCTAAACATGCCCTGATACAAGTTAAGGTTGTACATGGAGCTCATACGTCTAAGGATAAACTTGCTCAATTTTATTCTCATCTTAACTCAACCTGTGACAGATGTTATTCTGAAGTTGCTTCATTGACCCACATGTTTTGGTCTTGCCCTTTACTTCAGTATTCACTATGGAAAAGGATATTGGTGATTGTAGTGATGACTTGCAGCAGACTGAAAACCAACAGCACAATACAGGCCATTCGGCCCGCAAAGTTGTGGGGAACATGTCGATACCTTAGAAATTACTAGGCTTACCTATAGCCCTCTAGTTTTCTAAGCTCCACGTACCTACCCAAAAGTCTCTAAAAATCTCTAAAGACCCTATCATATCCGCCTCCACCACCGTTGCCACAGCCTGTTCCATGCACTCGCTATTCTCTGAGTAAAAAACTTACCCCTGACATCTCCTCTGTCCCTATTCCCCAGCACATTAAACCTCTATTCTCCTGTGGCAAAGATTTCAGCCCCAGAAAAAAGACTCTGACTATCCACACAACAATGCCTCTCAGCATCTTATACACCTCTCTCAGGTCACCGTTCATCCTGCGTCGCTCCAAGGAGAAGAGGCCAAATTCACTTGACCCATTCTCATAAGGCATGCTCCTCAGTCCAGGCAACATCCTTGTAAATCTCCTCTGCACCCTTTCTATGACTTGCACATCCTTCCTGTAGTGAGGTGACCACAACTGAGCACAGTACTCCAAGTTGGGTCCGAATAAGGTTCTATGTAGCTGCAAAATTGCCTCTCAGGTCCTAAATTCAATCCCACGATTGATGAAGGCCAATACACCGTATGCCTTCTTAACCACAGAGTCAACCTGCACAGCTGCTTTGAGTGTCCTGTGGCCCTGGTCCCCATGATCCCTCTGATCCTCCACTCTGCCAAGAGTCTTACCAATAATACTATATTCTGCATCATATCTGACACACCAAAATGAACCAATTCACCCCTATCAGCGCAGTTTTGCATCCTATCAATGTCCCGCTGTAACCTCTGACAGCCATCCACACTATCCACAACATCTCCAACCTTTGTGTCATCAGCAAACTTACTACCCCATCCCTCCGCTTCCTCATCCAGGTCATTTATAAAAATCACAAAGAGTAAGGGTCCCAGAACAGATCCCTGAGGTACTCCACTGGTGACCGACCTCCTTGCAGAATATGACCTGTCTACAACCACTCTTTGCCCTCTGTGGGCAAGCCAGTTCTAGATCCACAAAGCAATGTTCCCTTGAATCCCATGCCTCCTTACTTTCCCAATAAGACTTTCATGGGGTACCTAATCAAATGCCTTGCTGAAATCTATATATACTACATCCACTGCTCTTCCTTCATCGATGTGTTTAGTCACATCAAAAAATTCAATCAGGCTCGTAAGGCACAACCTGCCCTTGACAAAGCCATGCTGACTATTCCTAATCATATTATACCTCTCCAAATGTTCATAAATCCTGCCTCTCAGGATCTTCTCCATCAACTTAACAACAACTGAGGTAAGACACACTGGTCTATAATTTCCTGGGCTATCTCTACTCCCTTTCTTGAATAAAGGAACAACATCATAAACCTCCAATTCTCTGGGACCTCTGCCATCCCCATTGATGATGCAATGATCATCGCCAGAGGCTCAGCAATCTCCTTCCTCACCTCCCACAGTAGACTGGGGTACATCTCGTCCGGTCCGGCAACTTATCCAACTTGGTGCTTTCCAACAGCTCCAGCACATCCTGTTTCTCAATATTTACATGCTCAAGCTTTTCAGTCTGCTGCAAGTCATCACTACAATCACCAAGATCCTTTTCCATCGTGAATACTGAAGTAAAGTTTTCAGTAAGTACCTCTGCTATTTCCTTCAGTTCCAGACATACTTTCCCATTGCCACACTTGATAGGTCCTGTTCTTTCACGTCTTATCCTCTTGCTCTTGACATAATAGTAGAATGCCTTGGGGTGTTCCTTAATCCTGCCCATCAAGGCCTTCTCAGGGCCCCTTCTGGTTCTCCTAATCTCCTTCTTAAGCTCCTTCCTATTAACCTTATAATCTTCTCGATCTCCAACATTACCTAGCTCTCTGAACCTTTTGTAAGCTTTTTTTGCTTCTTGACTTGATTTATTACAGCCTCGTACATCACGGTTCCTGTACCCTACCATAACTTCCCTGTCTCGTTACAAGCTTTCTCTATTTGTGAGACAGCCTCCTCTTCACCGGTGTCTTCAGTTCGTTTCCCACCCCCAAACAATTCTCCGTCAGTGGTTTAATGGTCCCAGAGTCACTGAGGTGTCTGACATCCTGAAACCATATTGATTGATGCAGGAAGATTCAAGTGTTGACGTAGTTGTTCCAGTATCGAGCATGAAGGGGATACTGCTGCCTTCTACTAGTAGGTTAAATATGGGCTCTTCTTCAGGGTTATCAGTGAGGACTGGGAACATCAACCAGAATCCAGCTGATCAACTAATAAGGCAGAAAACGGGTTATGGGTGATGAATGGTTGGCTCCGACCCGCGGGCCTGGACTGTCGTTGGCGATCGGGACATTCCCTTTGCCAGTGATCAGAGGCACCATAGAGGTAGCATCCTGTAACCCTAACAACCCTAAGGGTGGTTGTTGGGGCCCGGACGGCGGAAGTCCATCGTTAGGGTTTCCCTTTGGCATAGCGCGGCCGCGGAAATTGGGTGGTGGTGCATACGGGGGTCCATACGTTAGGGCTCTGGGACCGTTGGGATGTGTGAGGTACCTGCCTCCGGATTGATCAACCTGTCCAGGGACACAAAACGGAGGTTCCGTCTGATACCCTACATTATCAGGACAGGGACGTGGGGGCTGGGAAGGCCTCTGGACCATCTCGTGTTTTACTTTGGTAGGCTTGGATTCTTTAACAGTATTCCAATAATAAGCGAATGCCCTTTTCAGCTGCGGATGAGTGTTATCAGGCCAATCCATATTGTTTGTTCTAATGGCTGTAGCAACACATTGCAAAAGGAGAGCATTAAACTGGGGCGAGGGGCTTCAGCATTATAGGCGGCATCTCCTGCATATGTAGTGTAAGTGCAACAGGAGCAGTCCCAGAAATCAGGGCTGTCCTCCTCCTCCTTTGGCCTGCACTCTAATACTTTGGTGACATCTACCGGCTGCTGTAGGGTGTTCCTAAGAGCCTGCTTGATTTTGTCAATCTGGTCATCTGACTTGGGGACTGCTGCCGCAAAGTCCTGCCAGTTAGAGCGCCCCATGTGCTCTCTCCACCTCATCTGCTCATCTTGGCTAAGGACCATACAGCAAAGGCTAAAAAGGTCTTGGGAGGGTGGGGGGTGGGGGTGGCCTGATATATCTGAATAGTTCTGATTATGTATTCTATAAAACCTTCGGGATTAGTCTTGCGGTCAGGCACTCTGTTCATAATTAAACACATCTCCTGAGGTTTCCAAGGAGTATACAACTGAATGGTAGGTTTAGCATCCCGCCCTTGTCCTGCATTGGTGTTGGGAACCGTTCTGTTGGGAAATTGTATCCGTACCCCATTTGCTTGGGGAGCTATCGAATCGTCATCACCAGTGTCGGGGTCATACTCAGTGTCCGTATTGGGGTCAAACAAGGGTCCACCACCCACCAATAAGTTACGTCACTTGCTCGAACTCTTGGTAGTATGTTTCTTGGGGGGGGGGGCTTTTTCTGTTTTGATTGACACCTAGTCCGTGTTACATCAGGGTTGCAGTACTGTTCCTGGGGTGGGGTTGTTGCGTCCTTTTGAGAGGTACGCAGGACTGTGGGGTATATGGGAGTGGTGAGGCGGATAATCCAATCCTCCACAGTTTCATCCGTATCATCATTTTGAAACAACAGGGGCAAACCAGACATGTTGGGAGGTGCCTGCGTTTTACCTTTGTGATTACCATTTTTATTTCCCCGCTTCTCTTTCCTTTCATGTTTTTCTCCCTTTCTCTCTCTCCTACTCTGGTCAACATCGTAATCCTCACACAGATACTTCAAAACCTCCCAAGATTTAGGATTACCCTGCTCGTCACATGCACTAATCCCTCTTCTATGTGCATTATGTTCCCAGCTACTCTGTCTAGACTTGGTGTTTAATTTCTCGGCCGTCTTTCTCCATGTCGACATTAATATTTTCCACGTTTCTGTAGACCCCCGTTTCCACAGCGCCTCCTCTGCTTTGATACATTTATCCAAACCCCAGCTGCCGCCTAGTGGCCATACTCATTCCCTAGTATTGAATGATGCCGACAGTCTGCGGAAATCAATCTCATCCCAGGGGTTGTCTTTACAAAGATTAGATAAAGGCGTGTTAGGTCCCGATTTATGAAGGGTCTGACCAATTTTAGAATTCAAATTATTCACCCTTCTTAACCTCGTGCCGTGTCTCTCCGCACCCACTTCAGGGTCGTGACCTTCGCGTGGGGGATTTCCCCTCTTAACAACCGGTCTAAGGCAGGGTGCCCGAGACAGGCACCGTCAAACAATATTATCCAAGATATTTCTTCAAAGTTTTGAGGACTCTAACCCCAGATACCTTACTTTTGAGGACTCGAACCTGACCTTCTTACACCTTAACTGAGGACTCGAACCTCACCTTCTTAGTGTCCGTAGTACTCGGGTAGTTTAACCGAGGTTCTTCAGGAGCTCGTCAGAGGGTCACCCGTCAGACGAAAGGGTCACCAAAATTCATTGCCACAGAGTCGATCACTGACGCTGTCTTTACTCGACTTGAGCTCCTGGCCGGCTTGCCAAATTGTTGTAAACTCCTTTCGATCTGCCTGATGCAAAGACACGATGTACTACGGTGAAAGTAACTTTAACTCTTTATTAGCAAGATTCCCGAGATATCCTTGAGCACTGTCTTTCGGGGGCTGCTTCGAAGGACTCTCTCCTCTGAAGCAAATACCATTCTTTTTATATACATGCAGTCAGGTACACAGATACATGTGGTTTCACCCCCTTAGTTTCTGTACAGATGAGTATTGTTAACTTTATCAGTTATAATTTGTTCGTATAACAGTTTTAATTGTCACTTTGTCTGGATATAGACAGACAAAGCCTCCTGCCGTTGAAAATAGCCACTCTTTTTTAACCCAATTTCCCTCGGGATCAATAAAGTATGTCTGTCTGTCTTTTTAATGCTATTCTTGCAGGTGCCATAAGTGATACAAAGCAGAATATGTTTCTCACAACAATTAATCAAATATTGATATAAATTACTCCAAGCAAAAACAGAAGTTAAGCACAGATCACATACCAAGGGTGATGTCACCCACTCAGCTTATCTTGAGAAAACATTTGTGCTTCTATACTTTTTCTCAAGCTCTCAGCTGCTATGAGCCTTACAAAAAATAGCCAGGGTCACAAGCAGCCTACCAGAAACTAACTTCTTAACATTACACCATGACCTCCCTACTTGTTTGCCTTACTCCCATAGACTCCATGTGAATTTCCTTAGTAAATACAGATGCAAAAACCCATTTAAGATCTCCCCCATTTCTTTTGCTTTCACACATAGCTGACCACTCTGATCTTCAAGGGGATTAATTTTATCCCTTACTATCCTTTTGCTCTTAATGTACCTGAAGAAGCTCTTTGGATTATCTTTCACCTTGACGGCCAAAGCCACCTCATGTCTTCTTCTAGCCCTCCTGATTTTTTTCTTATGTATTTTTTGCACTTTTTATAATCCTCAAGCACCTTATTTGCTCCCTGTTGCCTATACATGTTATACATCACTCCCTTCTTCTTTATCAGAGTTCCAATATCCCTCGAGAACCAAGGTTCCTTATTCTTATTCATTTTTCATTTAATCCGGATAGGAACAGACAAACTCTGCACTCTCAAAATTCCTCCTTTGAAGGCCTCCCACTTACCAATCACTTCCTTGCAAGTGAACAACCTGTCCCAATCCACGCTTTTTAGATCCAAACACACAAAATGCTGGTGGAACGCAGCAGGCCAGGCAGCATCGAAAGGAAGAAGTACAGTGGACGTTTTGGGCCGAGACCCTTCGTCAGGACTAACTGAAAGAAAAGATAGTAAGAGATTTGAAAGTAGGAGGGGGAGGGGAAAATCTGAAATGATAGGAGAAGACAGGAGGGGGTGGTGTGAAGCTGAGAGCTGGAAAGTTGATTGGCAAAAGGGATGCAAAGCTGGAAAGGATCATGGGACGGGAGGCCTAGGAAGAAACAAAGGGGGAGGGGAGCACCAGAGGGTGATGGAGAACAGGCAAAGAGTGTCGGGCAGACAGAGAGATAAAAAAAGGAAGGGAGGGAAATATAAATTAATTAGGGATAAGGTAAGTTGTTGAGGAGGGGCATTAATGGAAGTTAGAGAAATCGATGTTCATGCCATCAGGTTGGAGGATACTCAGACGGAATATAAGGTGTTGTTCCTCCAACCTGAGTGTGGCTTCATCTTGACAGTAGAGAAGGCCTTTCTTGTTTCTTAAATTTGGCCTTTTTCCAGTTTAGAACCTCAAGCTGAGGACTAGATCTATCTTTATCCATGATCAAGTTGAAACTAATGGTGTTGTGATCACTGGAACCAAAGTGTTCCCCTACACCATATATGTCAAACTCAAGGCCCGCGGGCCAAATCCGGCCCACGGTGGAATTATCTTTGGCCCGCGAGATAATATCTAATTACTATTAAAGCTGGCCCCAGTAATCGAAGCGCCTATGGCGTATGATATGGCTAATGCTGAGTTTATTCAGGTACCAGGTTTTCAGGGTTTTTAGTGTTTATTCGGTTTCCCTGGTTTATTTCATGAATATCATTAATGAATAATTTTTTTTCTATTAGAGCTGGCCCGCCGGTATATTGCATGCACCACTAATACTACAAATCCCACAATGCACTGCCAGTGCATTGCTCGCGCTTGCCTTACTCTCTCATCAGCATCCTTATGGCGCTAGTCACGTGTGGTCAACTTTCAGCTCCCTCACCCCAAAAATGGCTGAACGAAAGGTGGACTTTGAAAACAGGGGTTTTCAAGGCAGGTGGGAGGCAGAGTATATGTTCGCAGATATAAAGGGCAAACCTGTTTGTCTTGTGTGCGGAGACGGCGTGGCTGTAATTAAAGAATATAACGTATGACGACACTATGAAACGAAACACCACGACAAATACAAGCATCTGGACAAGAAACAGAAGCCCGCGATGTGCGGTCAAAAGAGTGGATTGGTGGGCAGGATCCGGGAGAAGATGCGGGAGGAAAACGGCGCAGGTGAGCTGACAGCTTATCACTGCATCAGACACCAGGAATCGTTGTGTGGCAAAGCCTTGAAAATGGAACATATAATGAGCACCATAACACGAGCAGTTAACTTCATAAGAGCCAAAGGCTTAAATCGCCGCGAGTTCAAGTCGTTTCTGGAGGAGTTGGGTTCAGAATATAATGATTTGCCCTATCACACAGAGGTGCGATGGTTAAGCCAAGGAAAAGTGCTGAAAAGATGTTTCGAGTTGCGTGAGGAGATCTGTCAGTTCATGGAAAGCAAAGGGAAAGACACAACAGAGCTCCGGGATAAAAAGTTGCTTTGTGAAATGGCGTTTCTGTGTGACATCACGAGCCATCTCAATGCGCTCAACCTGCAGCTTCAGGGGCGGGTCGTGTGATCACAGACATGGACGCTGCAGTGAGGGCTTTTAAAACCAAGCTGCGTCTGTGGGAGACGCAGATGCAGCAAGAAAACTTGAGCCATTTTCCGTGTTGCCAAACTATGAAAGAGCAGGTTTCTACCGCAGTGTTCCCACGTGCAAAGTTTGCTGAAAAACTTAGCATACTTGGTGCCGACTTCACACGGCGATTTGCCGACTTTGAAGCCCAAAAAAGCAGGTTTGAACTGCTCAGTAATCCATTTGCAGCTGACGTGGAAAGCGCACCAACCAACATACAAATGGAGCTGATTGAACTCCAATGTAGTGACACACTCAAGGCAAAGTATGACTCGGTGGGCGCTGCACAGTTTCTACGTTTCATTCCCGACACAATGCCCCAGCTGCGTACCCAAGCTGCTCAAATGCTCTCTATGTTTGGCAGCACATATCTGTGTGAGCAACTGTTCTCTTTGATGAAGATAAACAAAACATCACACAGGAGTCGTCTTTCTGATGAACACCTTCACTCAATTCAAGGATTTCCTCAGCTCAGAGCCTGACTCCAAACATTGACGAACTTGCATCCAAGATGAGATGCCAAGTATCTGGCTTAGACTAGTGTGAATCACAGAGTGTTGGCCTGTGGAAAAGTGTTTTCACTAGAAATTACTCCGGAAAAGCTGCAGATAAAGCCATAAGAAATAAATGCAACAGATTTTTTATTTATTTAATGTTCAATGTTGTTTTTGTAGGCAATAACCTAAGCTTTGTTAGTTCCAGGTTAATATGTGTAATAAATTCATTTCAATAAGTTTTGCAATAAACGCTGAACCAGTCCGGCCCTCGACTTGTACCGATTTTTAAATTTTGGCCCACTGTGTATTTGAGTTTGACACCCCTGCGTTAGGTCTACATTTGTGTTTGCTAATGCTTAATTTCAAACGGTTTATTAATGGAAAAGGTATGGCTCCCAAAACAATCTTAGCCGAAATAGCATCGTTTCTTTCTCGTTGCCTACTTTCTTGTAATCTGCGTCTGTAAGTTAATACCAATCATAAAAAGAATGCTTGCTAGGCAATCTGCTTCATAAAAAACGAAATTCGTAAATCTTAGATATAGCAGAGACTGAGACACATGAGAGCAGGTTGAAAAAATGAAGGCAACGAAAGCTGTGGGAGCGCGCGCGCGTGCACAACTGATCCGGCCCGCATGAAGTCGCATTTTTCTCAATCCGGCCCGTGACCTAAACTGAGTTTGACACCCCTGCTCCAGATGAACAAGTTTCGGGCAGACCAAAGGGCGTCATTCACCGAGCTGACACTGGATGTCGTTTTTCTGCGTCGCTGGAAAACGGCCCCTAGATTAGAGTGCCCTCTGTCACGCATCTTCTCGGGATGAACCGTAACACAGGCCCCGCATCTCTCTCCACATCCTGTATGCAAAGCTCCGGTCGGGAAAGAGGTGAGCGACCGTCCTTTCCCTGCTATTGTCATCTCGGGGCAGCGCATAGTGGGCGATGCTTCGGGCCTGCAGCGTGGACCAGACTGGGGGGAAGTTCCCCACCACCAGCCAGGCAAGGTCTTGGTGCCAGTTTTGACGATGAGGCGTTTTGACAGATGCTGGACAGGCTGCTGTGGGAACTAACACGCTGGCACCAGAACATCTGCAGATGCTGGAAATCCAAGCAACACACGCAAATTGCGAGAGGAACTCAGCAGGCCAGGCAGCATCTGTGGAAAAGAGTAAAGAGTCGAGGTTTCGGGCCGAGACCCTTCATCAGGACTACCACACTGTGTCAATCGAGTCATTCTCCTGGCTTGTCTGCAGGATGTTCGCCGCACACACAAAACGCTGGGAATCTCAGCATCTAAGGAGAACAGACGACGTTTGGTCAGTCATCAGGACTGGGAGCTCGGCTGTTTACTCTTTTCCACAGCTGCTGCCTGACCTGCTGAGTCCCTCCTGCATCTTGCAGGGATTTCTGTGATGCGCGGGTTTCCATCACCTGCTGATCGGTCTGGATGTGCCGAGCTGACCACTTCCTGAATGACAAGTGGTCGAATGCGTTGGCCCGGAGCAACTGCGACCAAGTTCATTAACATCCAGGAGGCAACGTTACTGCCCGGAACTTGCTCTAATTCTGAGAACAAACTCGGCGCTTCCATCAGACTGAAATCTACGGTCCGTCACTCAAGCAAATTCAGAGCCGAGGAGTGAGCCCCTCCCAGTGTCAGTGGGCATTTGGAGTGAACAAGGGCCGGAGTTTGCAACCGGCAGCGAGTGGGTCTGGGGGGAGGCCGGAAATCGGGAGTGGCGTCTCGGGCAAAATTCATCGACACGGATGATGGCCGGCTTCTGTTTTCCACCGCGAAAAGGGCCTGTTTTCTGCAGCTGCCTCCGAAACCCGCCTCCTGCTGCTGGGAGACGGGAGCTGAGAGCGGCGGCGCTCTCACCAATCCCCTGTGCAAGCCGACAGACTGGAGGGCAAGGCAGAGCAAGCCGCAAAGCTAAACACGTATTTAAGGAATTAAATTTTATTCACAATTAGCATATCTACAAAAGATTAAAACAGTTCAAACGGCATTTTAAATTCTTAGTGCCAGATGGTCAACACATTAACACTATTTAAACCGTTGCCAATCAGGTAGTCTCCGGGTTGCCGAAGAGATTGTGGAGACATTATTGGTGATCTTTAAATTTTCACCGGATTCCGGAGTGGTTTCGGAGGACTGGAAAATTGCAAAAGCCAGGAAATTAAAGGCCGGTTCTTCTAACTTCACCGGTCGGGAAGACGCCGGACTCCGTTATTAAGCACAAAGTATCGGGCACGTAATAGGTTGGACTTCAGTCCAGCATTCAACACAATCATCCCTCAGAAACTGATTGGAAAGCTGAGCCTACTGGGCCTGAACACTTCCCTCTGCAACTGGATCCTAGACTTCCTGACTGGGAGATCTCAGTCAGTCCGGATCGGGAGCAGCATCTCCAACACCATCACACTGACCATGGGGACCCCCAGGCCTGTGTGCTCAGTCCACTGCTGTTCACTCTGCTGACCCACGACTGTGCTGCAACACACAGCTCGAACTATATCATCAAGTTCGTCGATGACACCACCGTGGTGGGTCTCATCAGCAAGAACGACGAGTCAGCTTACAGAGAGGAGGTGCAACGGCTAACGGACTGGAGCAGAGCCAACAACCTGTCTCTTCGTGTGAACAAAACAAAAGAGATGGTTGTTGACTTCAGGAAGGCACGGAGCGCCCACTCCCCGCTGAACATCGACGGCTCCTCGGTAGAGATCGTAAACAGCACCAAATTTCTTGGTGTTCACCTGATGGAGAATCTCACCTGGTCCCTCAACACCAGCTCCATAGCAAAGAAAGCCCAGCAGCATCTCTACTTTCTGTGAAGGCTGAGGAAAGTCCATCTCCCCCCCCCCCCCCCATCCTCATCACATTCTACAGGGGTTGCGTTGAGAGCATCCTGAGCAACTGCATCACTGCCTGGTTCGGAAATTGCACCATCTCGGATCACAAGACCCTGCAGCAGATAGTGAGGTCAGCTGAGAAAATCATCGGGGTCTCTCTTCCCGCCACTATGAACATTTACACTACACGCTGTATCCGCAAAGGAAACAGCGTTATGAAGGACCCCATGCACCCCTCATACAATCTCTTCTCCCTCCTGCCGTCTGGGAAAAGGCACCGAAGCATTCGGGCTCTCACGACCAGACTATATAACAGTTTCTTCCCTCAAGCTATCAGACTCCTCAATACCCAGAGTCTGGACTGACTCCTTGCCCTACTGTCCTGTTTATTATTTATTGTAATGCCTGCACTGTTTTTGTGCACTTTATGCTGTCCTGGGTAGGTCTGTAGTCTAGTGTAGCTTTCTCTGTGTTGTTTTTTTTATGTAGTTCAGTCCAGTTTTTGTACTCTGTCATGTAACACCATGGTCCTGAAAAACATTGTCTGGTTTTTACTATATACTGTACCAGCAGTTATGGTCGAAATGACAATAAAAGGTGACTTGACTTGACTTGAAGCAGCATTATTTTCCTAAGGGGAAATCTTGCCTGACAGATCTGAAGAAGGGTTTCAGAATGAGGTTTAATATCACCGGCATATGTCGTGAAATTTGCTAACATCGGCAGCAGTGCAATGTAATACATGATAGTATAAGTATACATTAAGTAAATCAATTACTGTATATATTAAATAATTAAATTAAAAATGCAGAACAGAAATAATATAAAAAGTGAGGTAGTGAGGTATATGGACAGGAAAGGAGTGGAGGGTTATGGGCTGAGTGCGGGTAGGTGGAACTAGGTGAGATTAAGAGTTCGGCATGGACTAGGAGGGCCGAGATGGCCTGATTCCGTGCTGTGATTGTTATATGGTTATATGGTGTTTATGGGTTCAATGTCCATTTCAGAATCGGCTGGCAGACAGGAAGAAGCTGTTCATGAATCGCCATGTGTGCCTTCTCCCAAGAAGACCCCCTTCCTGACGGTAACAATGAGGAGAGGGTATTTCTGGGGTGATGGGGTCCTTTCTGAGGCACCGCTCCTTGAAGTTGTCTTGGATACTATAGAGGCTAGTACCCAAGACAGAGCTGACTAATTTTGCAACTTTCAGTAGCTTGTACAGTAGCACCCCGACCTCCCCAGACCAGACAGCGATGCAGCCTGTCAGGATGCTCTCCACAGTACATCTGTAGAAGCTTCAAGTGTTTCAGACGACATACCAAATCTCCTCAAACTCCAGATGAAATGTAGTCGCTGTCTTGCCTTCTTTATAGCCGCATCGATATGTTGGGACCAGGTTAGATTCTCAGAGATCTTGACACCCAGGAACCTGAAATTGCTCACTCTTTCCAGTTATGATCCGTCTTTGAGGACTGTTGTGTGTGTGCCCCACTCTCATCATAATCAGCTTTTTGGTCTTACTGACGATGAGTGCAAGTTTGTTGCTGTGACATTGCCTAGCTTGCTGGTAGATCCCACTTGTCTCCATCTGAGATTCTGCCAACAATGGCTGTACATACAGTGAATTTATATATGGCACTTGTGCTATGCCTGACCATGCAGCCCTGGGGATAGACAGAGTAAACCTAGGGACTGAGCACCTGTGTTGAATGTCAATGAGAAGGAGGTATTATTACCAATCCGCACAGATTGTGGTCTTCTGGTTTGGAAGTCAAGGATCTAATTGCAGTGGGAGCTACAGAGGCCCAGGTTCTGTACCTTATTGATCAGGACCGTAAGAGTGATGGTGGTAAACACTGAGATATTGTCGACGAACAGCATCCCGATGTAGATGTTTGTATTGTCCATACTCAGGCCATGTGAAGAGACATTGAGATTGTATCTGCCACAATTGGCAAATTGCAGTGGGTCCAGTTCATTGCTGAGGCAGGAGTTAATTCTGGCCATCACCAGCCTCTCAAAGCATTTCATCACTGTAAGTGTGAGTGTTACTGGATGATACCCATTAAGGCAGCTCACACTACTCTCCTTGGGTACTGGTATAATTGTTGCCCTATTGAAGCAGGTGGGTGCTTCCAACCACAACAGTGAAAGATCGAAAATGTCCTTGCGTACGCCTGCCAGTTGGTTGGCACAAGTTTTCAGAGTCTTACCAGGTACTCCATCAGGGCCTGCTGCCTGGTGAGGGTTCACCATCCTGAAAGACAGAGATCACAGGGTCACCGGATGCAGCAGGGATCGTCACAGGTACAGATATATTCTTCCTTTCACAGAGGGCATAGCAGGTGTTGAGCTTGTCGGGTACAGTACTGAAGCATTGGTGCCATTCATGCTATTGGGTTTTGCTTTGTAGGAAGTAATGGAATGTAACCTCCTACCTCGCTCAGAATTGTTACTTTGCTCTTGTAATAGCCCTTCACAAATCATACCTGGTTTTCTTGTACAGATCTGGGTTGCAAGATTTAAATGCCTTAGAATTAGCCCTCAAGCGGCTCTTGGTTCACCCATGGCTTTGGGACTGTACAGCAAGTTTTTTGTAGGCACCCACTCACCCACAAAGGCTTCAATGGAGTTGGTATCAACTGCGGCATACTCGTCCAGATTCGAAGATGAATCCCTGAATACTGTCTAGCCCTCCTATTCAAAGCAGTCCTGTAAGTGCGCCTGAGCTTCCCTTGTCCATACCTTCTTGGTCCCCACTACTAGTGCTGTAGTCTTCAGTCTCTGCTGAACTCAGGCAGTGGAAGTACAACCAGGTGATCAGACTTTCCGAAGTTTGGTGTGGAATAGTATGACAATTCCTTTTGATCTTAGAGTAACAGTGCCGTAGTTTCCTCTGTTACTACAAGTGATTTGTTGATGATAATTATTTAGTGATTTTTTTCAAGCTGCCCTGGTTAAAATCCCCCAAAATGTTGGGGAAGGTGCAAGGTTCTGCTGTTTGGTGCATGTTGATCACATTGCTGAGAACACTGGGAGCCTGTTTTACATTGCCCTGAAGTGAAATGTACAACGTGACCAAATTCACCACTGAAATCTGCCACGGCAGATAAAGTGGCCTGCGCTTGATTGAGAGATATTCCAGGTCTGATGAACAGAATTGAGACATCACTGAAACATTTGTGCACCAATGGGAGTTTTTTAAATGCACTTGTCGCCCGAAGCAGCAATATTTCTGATGAGAAATCGTCCTCTGTTGGATTTAGACAGTGATAGATTGTTCTATTGCATTAAAATACATTTACTAACTTTACAGACCTTGGATGCGGTTGTGATTCTCTATAGCAGGAATATTTAATTGCATCCTTTGAGCTGAGCCACTTCAAGTTCGCCATTGAAGGGGACCCAGAAGGTCCGAAACGATGACTGCTTACTCGTTCCCTAGATGCTGCCTGGCCTGCTGAGTGAGTGTGTTGCTTTAGATTACCATCATCTGCAGATGTTCTTGGGCTTGTGACAAACCTATTGCACTCTTGTGGAAATAACAGGCAGGGTAGACAAAAGAGAATCAGTAGGTGTTGTTCACTGGGATGTTCAGAAGTCATTTGACATGAGGCTGCGAAACATGGTACGACCCCATGGTATTACAGGAAAGATACCAGCATGGAGAGGAGATTGACTGACTCTCAGGAGGCAAAGATTGGGAATAAATGGGGACTTTTCTGGTTGGCTGCTGGCGCCTAATGGTATTCACTGTGGTCGGTATTGAGATACTTTTTCATGTTTTATGCAAATGATATGGATGGCAGAATTGATGGTTTTGTGGGCAGGTTTACAGATAATATAAAGATAGCTGGTGCTCAGGAAGCAAGAAGTCTGCAGTAGGCCTTAGACAGATTAGCAGAATGGTCAAGGAAGTGGCAGCTGGTATATCGTGTAGGGAAGCTGATGGTGATGCATGTTGGTAGAAGGAACAAAGGTACAGACTATTAAATGGGGAGTGAATTCAGAAATCAGAGGTGAAAGGGGTCTTGTGCATCATTACCTAAAGGTTAACATGCAGGTTGCAAATATAATGCTCACATTAATTTTGAAATGACAGGAATGTAAAAGAAGAGTTTGAATGCCGAGTCTTTATAAGGAGGTGGTCAGACCACATTTGGAATGTTGTGAGTAGTTTTGGGCTCCTTATATAAGACAGAATGTAATAGTAATGGAGAAGGTCCAGAGGAGGTTCAGAAGGATGATCCTGGTCAGGAACGGGTTAGTTATGAGGAGCATTTAATGGCTCTGTGCCTTTATGTACTGTAGTTTAGAAGGATGACAGGGTATCTCAATGTGACCAATCAAATATTGAATGGCCTACATAAATAGATGAGAGGATGTCTCCAATAATGGGAGAGACTAGGATCAGGGGGCACTAACTCATCATACAAGGGCATCCCTTTAGTACAGGGTGAGGGAGAGTTTCTTCAGCGAGGGAATTGTTAATCTGGAATTCATTGTCAAAGGCAGCTGTGGAGGACAAGTCATTTGAGTCTATTTAAAGTAGGGTTGATAGGTTCTTGATTTGTAAGGGAGTTGAAGATTACAGGAAGAAAGCAGGAGAATGGGGCTGAGAGGGGAAATAAATCAGCCATTATTGAGTAGCAGAGCAGATTCGATGGCCTGAATAGCCTAATTCTGCTCCTATGTTCTATGGTCCTATTATCAAGTGCTGTTTGATCCTGTCTGTCATACACTTTCGCGTCACTGATGTTTGGCTGAGCAGTCCGGAGTTCCCTGTCTCCGCAGCCTCTTGTGTGACCTCACCAGAGTTTCATACAGCCACCAGATGGCGCCAGTGAACCACGGTGCCATTGTGATGCCCGCAGACAAGACAATGAACCCTGACGAAGGGTCTCGACCCGAAACATCGACTGTACATCTTCCTATAGATGCTGCCTGGCCTGCTGCGTTCCACCAGCATTTTGTGTGTGTGGCAATGAATCCCTCAATTGTATATGTTGACATTTTATGTACTTTGATAATAAATTTACTTTGAACTTGCCAACTTCCACACTCAATGCACTGACTGATGAAGGCAAGCACGTCCTACACCTTCCTGACTGCCCTCTAACTTGTGTTGCCACATTGAGAGAGCTGTGGACATGGATCCCAAGATCCCTCTGTACATCAATGCTCTGAGAGTGCTGCCATTTGCTGTGAACTTTCAATACTGCATCCTCTCTCACATGTCCAGGCTAAACTCCATCTGCTACTTCAAAGGTTTCAATAGTACATTTAATGTCAGAGAGATGTATACAATATACATCCTGAAATGCTTTTGCTTTGCAAACATCCTCAAAAGCAGAGGAGTACCCCAAAGAGTGAATGACAGTTAAATGTTAGAACCCCAAAGCCCCTCCAGCACCCCCTCCCACACACAAGCAGCAGCAAATCAACAATCCCTCTCCCCCACCAGCAAAAAAGTGTCAGCACCCCCCACCGAGCACTCAAGCCTGCAGCAAAGCATCAATAAAGACACAGACTTGCAGTACCCCAGAGACTGCTCGTTCACCCGGTATTCAACATACCACAGGCTCTCACTCCCTAAAAAGGGAAAAAGGGGTGTCCTCGTTTCACAGCGAGAGGGGAGACAACAAACAACGCACTGATTTACAACGTAAAAGTCTGTTTCGTTGCTTTTTCTGCCTTTTCTCCTCTGCCATGGAATTTCTGAACAGTCCATGAACCTACAAACACTACCTCTCTATTTTGCTCTCTTTTACACCATTCATTCATTTACTCACTCTCATTGTATTTACTAATCTACCTATTTATTGTCAGTCTACTTACTTGTCTATTTATTTATTTATTTTTATTGTAATTACTTTTTATGTATTACTGTGTATTTCAGCTGGAAAACAACAACTTCTGTGTGATACTGTAAATCAATGATAACAAACCTGTTCAGAAAGGAAAATCTGCAGATGCTGGAAATCCGAGCAACACACACAAAATGCTGGAGGAACTCAGCAGGCCAGGCAGCATCTACGGAAAAGAATACAGTCAATGTTTTGGGCAAACCTAATTCTGATTCTGACTGAATGGATGTGGTGAACTACACTTACCTGTCTGGACACACCCCTCTGCTGACTGCTCCTGTGGCTCCTCCCATAGACCCCGGTATAAAGGCGATTGGAGGCACGGCTCCTCCCTCAGTCTCCAGGATGTCGTGTGCGGATCTCTTGCTGCTGACTGCTCGCTTCCAGCGAATAAAAGCCTATATCTCGCCTCACGTCTCCGAGAGTTATTGATGGTGCATCACTGGATACCGGGGGTTGAAAATGAAGCTGAAAGCAACAATGAGGAGGAGAACTCCACCTTGACCTTTATTGCAAAAGGATTTGAATCTGGATCGAACTTAGACTACATTAGTCTATTGATGAAAAAATTACATCATTCAAACATGTTTCTGATTTGACAATGAGGAATTGTGGTTCGTTGCATCAAAGCAGGGCTGTAAGAGATGAAGTCAGGTAGTTTTCCTGTGTCTGAGTAATCCCAGTGTATCGAACATCTTACAATGTCATGTTGTCTCTGGACAGCCCTTTTTATTGTAATTGTTTGCATGCATTTTACACTATTTAAATCACAATATACTTAACCACTTTTTCACCCTCCTGCCTGACACCTCTATGTATATCCCTGCCACACGTATCTTCCCTCAGTTCAGTCAGTCCCCTGATCTGAAGAACATCAGGAACAGAAACAAGAGGAGGCCATTCAGTTCCTCACACCTGCTGTCTATTAAATAATGTCAACACCATTTGCCTGTGTTGATGTCATTTCCATGATTTCCTTTGCTATTAAGAAAATCTACCACTGACTCTCCTGAACATACTGGCTCTCTAAAAATCCCCACACCAAACCCACACCCGGACCGTGAGCTCGAAATATTCACTCCTTCTTGGTGAATTAATTTATCATCTTCGGAATGGTCATCCCCTCACTGTGACCCCTCCTTCTAGATGCCCCAGAAACCAGAAACATCTTCCCTGTGAAGTCAGGAAGAAGTCTGTAAGTTTCAGTTTGATGGCCACACATTCTTTGAAATTATAGTTTGTGTGATTTTGTTCCTGACAGTCCAACAGAAGAGGTACATGGGGATGTGGCCAACACCTTAGGCATGCTCCACTCCCCACTCACGCCGCACACACACACCTGGGCTGAGGCACAGAAAACATTACCCACTGCCTCCCCTCTAACTCTCCAAAACTTGATCCTCCCTCTGACTCTTCCCTACCCCTCAATCAACCGTCCTCTTTCCTACATCTCCACATCCCACATTCCCAGCACAGGCCCTCATTCCCTCTGCCCCCCACCTTGATCCTTGGCGCTCCCCTTTCCTCTCTGCATCCTCTCTCACTCCACAACCCCAGTCCTTTCCATTCACTCACTCTACAGCTCTGAGAACTCGACTCCATTTGCCAAAAGGCCCCTACCAGGGAGTCAAAGGTCTTCACACACTCCTCCCAGTGTGGGTTTCTCTCTGACCCTCTGACTCTCAGATTTCCAGCGCCTTGTCCTCTCCATCGGGGACAGTGGGACACAAGATTGTGATTGAATAACTGTACCAGAACAATTGTAATGGATGGCCAGCAGCCTCAGGTGTGATAGAAATGGAGAGCAAAGATGGGGGAGCAGGCAGGTCACGATGTTGGTCAGGGAGAGCATCACCGCTGAGCTTACAGAGATATTCCTGCGGGAATGTGCAGTGAGGCTAAATTGGTCGGTTAAAAATAAGAGTGGAGCAACTTTCTCTACGGCATCTCAAGAGATATACTTAGGAGTGCATCCAGCGAGACTATATTGGTCAAAGTCAGAAATGAGAGGAGGATTATCACTTTGTTGGGATTTCAGTATAGTTACCCAAAAGTCAGTGGGAATTGTGAGAACCCAATTGAAGGGAGATGGCAGATAATTTCTGGAATAATAAAATTGCAATCAGGGGTGAGTTCAACATCCTTAATATTGACTGGGACAGACATAGTGCTGAGGGATCTGCCAGGGCACAATTTGTAAAATGTGTTCCAGAAATTTTGACAAGATATATGTAGATAGTTCAACTGGAGAAGGTATTACACTTGACTGCCTTCTAGTAACTGAGGCTGGGGAATGGTTAGTCCAGGCATGGGCAAACTATGGCCCGGGGGCCATATGCGGCCCGTTAAGCTTTTTAATCTGGCCCGCAGAAAAAGAATGAAATTATATTAATAAACCTTGTTAACAATTTTTCCCCGCAATTCTGGCGTTTTCCAAATAGATGACGCACTCTATATACATTGACCTTTGTTGAGGTGCAGCGTATTACTCCACATTTGCGCTTTACTCTTTGTTCGGCTCGACCTATTTGTGTGAACAGGCGTTCAGCGTCATGAACATCAACAAAGCCAGCCACAGATCCAAGTTAACTGACCAACACCTCAGATCCATCCTGAGAATCGCCACAACAAAACTAAATCCAGACTTTGATGCGCTGGCTAAAAAGGGAGACCAACAGCACTGCTCCCACTGAAATTAAAAATAAGTTTCTTCGTTGTG
This sequence comes from Hypanus sabinus, assembly GCF_030144855.1. Taxonomy (NCBI): domain Eukaryota; kingdom Metazoa; phylum Chordata; class Chondrichthyes; order Myliobatiformes; family Dasyatidae; genus Hypanus; species Hypanus sabinus. The sequence goes on along the minus strand of NC_082710.1, from coordinate 177,012,469 downwards.
TTATGTAAAAAATGCATTTGAAAATATTTTTTTCAATAAGCCTTACATGTTACATGTCATTTCTGTTAAGTGATGGACATGAGTAGTGCGCAGGTGCACGTACGTTCTCAAAATAAAAAATGCGCTCCAGATCAAATAACGCGCTCCGCATACTGGCGCGCTGTCACTGTTCTGTCCTTGTGCTGGTCGTTGTTGAGTTTTGGCACAGGGGACAATTGAATAAGAAGGAGCAAGACAAGTAGACCTGCATCTCCTACCGTTTTTGAAATAAAGACAGTCAGGAGGAGAGTGATGATGATAATATCTTGAAGGATAACAGAATTTTCAGGGCTTTAAAATAATAACTGTTACTATTAAAAAAAGCTGTATTTTATTCATTTAATTTTCAGTGTTTTAAAAGTCATTTCAATAAATAGCTAAGTACCATGGGGCTTCAAAGACAGATATTTTGTTGTAATGCATTTGTTCATTTTCAATTGAAATTAAAGCACATGTTTTCTACATATCCCATGATATTTTATTTTCTCTTATGAGGTGTATTACCAAAACACTCCGTCCATCTGCTCCTGGTCCGGCCCCCCTGTCCAATTTTAGAACCCTTTGTGGCCCACAAGTCAAAAAGTTTGCCCAGCCCTGGGTTAGTCTGTCAGTGGGAAGCGTTTTGCCCAAGTGAGCATCTTTTTGTGAGTTTTAAAATAACTATGGAGAAAATGGGCCTGTGCTGAACCTGCATCTACCTGGAAAGACTCTCTCTCTCTCTCCCCCCCTCTCTCTCTCTCTCTCTCTCTCTCTCTCCCCCCTCCCTCTCTCTCTCTCTCTCTCCCCCCTCCCCCTCCCTCTCCTGCTCCCCTCTCCCTCTCCCCCTCCCCCCTCTCCCTCTCCCTCAGACAGACACACACACCATGTGAGCTCAGGCACTTACTTTTACCCACAGCCTCATCTTCACGTGCTTACACGCAGTCTCACCTGAACCTCCCTCAGCACTGATCCCTCCTGTCCCTTCCTGCAGTGTTTCTCTTGGCCCTCCTCCATATGCCCTTCCTCAGACCTCATGCCTCCAACACTTCCCCACCCCTCCCTTTTCTGCACCCTTTGCTACCTTCCTGTGGCCCCTGCGTTGGGCTCTCCTTCCCACCCAGGTGGGTGACACGATCCTTGCTTGGGTGACCCAACTGTCTCAAATGGTTATGTGAGTGAGGCTGAGTGACGGATGGAGCGAAAGGGGCAATGAAACACTGAGTGAAGGAGGGGCAGAAAAAAATCCACATTGAGAACAGCGAGTGACCTTTGATCCTTCACTCCCTGCTCTCCCAGGGCTGGGCAACGGGTGAGAGAGGAAAGGGGTTTCCATGTCACCCACACCTCATTCATCCTTGTTCATGCTTGAATTCAGGACGCTGCCAATCCAGCTCATAAATGTTTCAAAAGTTCAGTTCATGGCAGCACCGCGTTCAACCAGAAGATGGGGATAGAAGGCTGCCCAAAGTTTCACGACGAGAATCCCTGCCTCGGGCCGGGATCCTTTGTCAGGACTGTAGAGAGGGGGCAGGGACCCTATAAAGAAGGTGGGGGGAGGTTGGGAAGGAGAAAGCTAGTAGGTGCCAGGTGAAAAACCAGTAAGGGGAAAGATCAAGCGGTGGGGGAGGGGAGCAGGGAGTGAATAGGCAGGAAAGGTGAAGAAGGAATGTAAGGGGAAAGCACTGTGGATAGGCCTTCTTCCTGCACTCGATATTTTCATCTCTAACTGTAACCATCGCTGAGACATCAATCATCTCAACTTCACCACTCCTCCCTCCTATTCCAACCTCACTCCCGCTGCTCTGCCCTCTGCCCTCTCCGCAATAATCCTAACCTCACCATTAAATCTGCAGACAAAGGAGGTGCCGTAGTAGTCTGGCAGACGGACCTCGACCTCACTGAGGCCAAACAACTGCTCTCTGACAAGGACACCACCAAAAAACATCAAACCATTGTTTTCCGTACCATCAACTCCGGAGACCGGCCATCCTCAGAATTCCCACACCCAGCACTGCTCGGTTTTACCTCCTCCCCAAGATTCACAAGTCTGACCGTCCTGGTAGACCCATAGTTTCAGCCTGCTCCTGCCCACTAAACTTGTATCTGCCTACCTGGACTCCATTTTGTCACCCATAGTTCAGTCCTTCCCCACCTACATCTGGGATACATCCCATGCCCTCCAGCTCTTCAATAACTTCCAGTTCCCTGGTCCTGACCGCTTCATTTTCACAATGGATGTCCAATCCTTATACACTTCCATTCCCCATCAAGAAGGCCTCAAAGCCCTCCGCTACTTTCCTGACAATAGACCTTACCAGTTCCCCAACGCCACCACACTCCTCCGGTTGGCGGAACAGGTACTCACACTTAATAACTTCTCTCTTGGCCCTTCCCACTTTCTTCAGACCAAGGGTGTAGCTCTGGGCACTCGCATGGGCCCCAGTTATGCCTGCCTCTTAGCTGGTTATGTAGAACAGCCTATGCTCCAAATCTATACTGGTACTGCTCCCCAACTTTTCCTTTGCTACATTGATGACTACATTGGCGCTGCTTCCTGCACCCATGCTGAGCTCGTCAATTTCATCGACTTTCCCTCTAACTTCCACCCAGCTCTCAAATTCATCTCGGACAATTCTCTCCCCTTTCTCAATCTCTCGGTCTCCATCTCTGGAGACAGACCGTCCACTGATATCTTCTATAAACTTACTGACTCTCATAACTACCTCGACTATACTTCTTCACACCCTGCCAAATGTAAAAATGCTATTCTCTATTCCCAGTTCCTCTGTCTCTGCCGCATCTGCTCCCAGGATGAGGCTTTCCGTTCCAGGACATCCCAAATGACCTCTTTCATTAAGAATCATGGTTTCCCTTCTGCCATCATCAATGATGCCCTCACCCGCATCTCCTCCATTTCCCACACTTCGGCCCTCACCCCATCCTCCCATCACCACAACAGGGACCGTGTTCCCCTTGTCCTCACCTATCACCCCACCAGCCTCCAGATCCAGCATATTATCCTCCGCAACTTCCGCCACCTTCAACAGGACCCCACCACTAAGCACGTCTTTCCTTCTCTACCCCTTTCCGCTTTTTGCAGGGATCGTTCCTTCCGCGACTGCCTGGTCTACACGTCCCTCCCCACAGATCTCCCACCGGGCACTTATCCCTGCAAGTGTAAGTGCTACACCTGACCCTACACCTCCTCTCTTACCACCATTCAGGGCCCCAAACAATCCTCCCAGGTGAGGCAACACTTCACTCGTGAGTCTGTTGGGGTCAGCTATTGCATCCGGTGCTCCCGGTGTGGCCTCCTCTACATCAGCGAGACCCGACGCAGATTGGGGGACCGCTTCGTCGAGCACCTCCGCTCCGTCCGCCACAACAGACAGGATCTCCCGGTTGCCTCCCACTTCAACTCTGCTTCACATTCCCATTCGGATATGTCCATACATGGCCTCCTCTACTGCCATGATGAGGCCAAACTCAGGTTGGAGGAGCAACACCTCATATACTGTCTGGGTAGTCTCCAGCCCCTTGGCATGAACACTTGAGTTCTCAAACTTCCGGTAATTTCCTCCCCCTCCCTTCCCCCATCCCAGTTTCACTCAGCTCCCTCTTCCAGCTGCCTATCACCTCTCTCATGGTTCCGTCTTCTTCTACTACCCATAGTGCTTTCCCTTACATTCCTCCTTCACCTCTCCTGCCTATCCCCTCCCTGCTTCCCCTGCCCCACCCCTTGATCTTTCCTCTTACTGGGTTTTCACCTGGCACCTACCGGCCTTCTCCTTCCCACCCTCCCCTCACCTTCTTTCTAGGCCCCTGCCCCTCCCCCTCCAGCCCTGACGAATGGTCTCGGCTGAGACATTGTCTGCTTGTTTCCACGGATGCTGCTGACCTGCTGAGTTTCTCCAGCGTGTTGTACGTGTTGCTTTGACCCCAGCATCTGCAGAGTATTTTGTGTTGACAATCCCCGATAGCTGCTGGAAACCGGTACAGAGCCGAAAAAATGTCGCAACTCCGCTGGAACAGGAGTGGGAATTTGATTATGGAATGTGGGCATCGGCAACAGGACCAACAGTTACTGCCCACCGACTGCCCTTGAGAAGTGGAAATGAGCGACCTCAACTGCTGCAGCCAGTGCTGTGTCATCTAGTTAGATCAGATCCTCGACTCGATGGGCCGAATGGTCTGCTTCTGCTCCTATATCTTGTGATCAATACCTCAATAATAGGGCTTACTGGAGTTAGTGTTCCATTAACGGTAGAAGTCATTACATAATTAGCAAGACTATTAGTGCAATTTACTATCCCAACTTCAACACCAATCAGCCTGACAATTTCCACCGACCAATAAGTTTGCTCTCTTGTTGTTTTCCCTCGGAATCCTGGATGGAACTCTCATCGTGGCCGCTCCTCCCAGGTCGATGAAGGCATCAGGCATCGGAATCAGCCCATTCTCCATGCTCAAGATTCCGTACGTTGTTGGAATGCGGGAATAGTTTTCAGAGGATGACAGTGTTGAATGAAGAGCATCCTGATGAATGCATCTTCACTATCCAGATGTGGTATGGCTGTGAAGAGCCAGTGAAATGGTATCTGCTATTGTAACAGTGGGCAAACTGGACAGCAGCCACTCCTCAGGGAGGAGCTGATATGAACGGGACCGTCAGGAAGACAGAATTCGGGGAAGCGAGGACACCCATCATGTCATTAAACTGCTGGATAATACAGAATCCGGTCTCCGGACTCAGCCCAACCTTTCCTTCCTCTGCATAAACTCTGCGGCAACTCCCAGACACCAGTACCGATTCCACACCACGTCCAACTCCCAGTAATCCAGTAATGTCTCCCCAATGTGAACCCCTCCGATCCAGCACACAAAACCAGATACTGAACCTTTTCCCGGTGTCAGGGAGATCCCTCTGGATCTCAGTCCATCTCACACTCTTCCAATCCTCAGACACCTCAGGCTCGGGATTCATTTTTTCCACATCCAGGGTGACAGAGACTGGGGGGGGAGGGGAGCAGATAATTAGTGAGTGCCCGGGATTTGGTGGTGGGGGGGAGACTGGTGCTGCAAACTTCAGTCTCTGCCTTTACCCAGGGAGCAGAGGAACAGCCAGGTGATCAGACTTCCTGAAGTGAGGGCGTGGAAGAGAACAAAGGCCTTCTTCATAATGGTGTATCAATGGTCCAGTGTGGTGTTTCCTCTAGTATTGCAAGTGATCTGTTGATGGTAATTGCTTAGTGATTTTTTCAGAGTTGCCTGGTTAAAATTGTCCAAAACAATGGTGAAGGCGTTAGGGTGTACTGTTTCGTGCCTGGTGATCCCATTGCTCAGACATTCTCAAGTCAAGTCACTTTTCATTTGTCATTTTGATCATAACTGCTGGTACAGTACATAGTAAAAACAAGACAACCTTTTTCAGGACCATGGTGCTACATGAAACAGTACAAAACCAACACTGAACTACATAAAACAACACAAACACTACACTGGACTACAGACCTACACAGGACTGCGTAAAGTGCACAAAACAGTGCAGACAGTACAATAAATAATAGGCAGTACAATAAAGGCAATAGGCACAGTAGAGGACATGGAGTTTGTGTCAGTCTAGACTCTGGGTACTGAGGAGTCTGATGGCTTGGGGGAAGAAACTGTTACATAGTCTGGTCATGTGAGCCTGAATGCTTCCGTGCCTTTTGCCAGGTGGCAGGAGGGAGAGGAGTTTGTATGAGGGGTGCATGGGGTTCTTCATAATGCTGTTTGTTTTGTGGATGCAGCGTGTGGTGTAAATGCCTGTAATGGTGGGAACCTTACTATCCGCTGCAGAGTCTTGCGATCCGAGATGGTGCAATTCCCGAACCAGGCAGTGACGCAGCTGCTCAGGATGCTCTCAACGCAACCCCTGTAGAATGTGATAAGGATGGGGAGTGGGAGATGGACTTTTCTCAGCCTTCGCAAAAAGTAGAGACACTGCTGGGCTTTCTTGGAGTTGGTACGTTACCAAAATGATCATGCATTAGGGTTGATTCGGGATGATAATGATCACGGAAATCTCCCGTGCTAGGTAAAACGCATGGCATTTAACTGCGAGATATTCCACTTCCGCTGAGCAGATTTGGGACAGCACAGGTACATCTGTGCACCAAGAAGAGTTGATCATGAGGCATACTCCTCCACCTCTGCTTTTGAGAGACTTTTCGATCTATCCTGACGGTGTATTGTAAACCTGTCGATCTGAATTGCTCCACCCTGTATGAAAGGGGTTAACCAGGATTCTGCGAAACAAGGACACACACCATCCTAAAGTCCCACTGATTCAGCCCCCTACCTCTGAGTTATTAACTTCAAACTTTCTGCATAATCACTCAAAGAGTTGAGCTGCACGTGCATGTAACGAGAGACGTATAACTCATCTCCTACCTTAGGCCACGAACATATCAATCAGCCCTGCTGTCAATCACCTCTGGAGGTCCAAGACACCAAAATCTACAAAGAAGGGATCTGTATGCTCCACAACGGCTGGACAAAGGGTGTAAATGTAGCTGGGAACTATGTTGAAAAATAAATGTGCTAGGTTTTCTAAAATTGACCCCTTCTAACTTAGGCCACGAACTTATCAATCACCCCTTGTAAGTTTCCTCAAGAATGAAAAAAATGAGATAGCCAGTGGAAGAAGGTCAGTGGAAGGTTTGGAGTAACAACTGGATCCAGATGAGGATGGGAGTGAGTGAATATTGGAGGCATTTAAAGAGGAATATCTCCGCATATTCCCATTTGCCCATTATTCCTCTAAACCTTTCCTACTTGACCAGATGTCTTTTAAATCATTGTAACTGCACCCACCTCGACAACTTCATCTGGCAGCCTTGAAAGCTGCAGGAAAGAAGTCCCAGCTGGTCCAACCTCTCCTTTTCACCCAAGTCCTGGTAGCATCCTTGCAAATCTGTTTTATACCCTCTCAGTTTGATGACATTCTTCCCAAAGAACTGTAACAAGAACTGTGCCCCAAATGGGGCCTTAACAACATCTTATACAAACGTAACTTGACATCCCACCTTTTACCCAGTATTCTGACCAATGAAGACAATCACCTCCTGGTCCCTCTGTTCTACGATGCTCCCAAGGGCCCCAACATTTGCTGTGTAAATCCCATTCTGTGTTGCCTTCCCAAAATGCAACAACCACATTTTCCTGAATTAGAATTCATTTGCTATTCAACATTCCACTGGCCCAGTTGGTCAAGATCCCGTTGTAATCTTGGATAAACCATGGGCATCATGGTAATATAGCAGACAGCACAACACGATTACAACTCAGGGAATTCCGGAGATCAGAGATCGATTCCAGCGCCTGTCTGTAAGGAGGTTGAATGTTCTCCCATGTGACTGTGTGATTTTATTCTGGGGGCTCCAGATCCCTCCCACGGTACAAAGTCAAATGGTTAATAGTCCACAGTAAATTGTTCTGTGATGAATTGGTTAAATGCGTAGGCTGCTGTTTGGTGCTGCTCACGTGTTGGAATGAGACAGTCCTCACCATGGGATCAGAGGTGGGGAGGGTTAGCAACTCTAAATTCCTAGGTATTACTTTTTCAGTGAACTTGTCTTAGGCCCAGCATGTAATTGTAATTACAAAGAAAGCACAGGAGTGCCTCAAATTCCTTAGGAGTTTGTGTTGTTTCTGCATGATATTTAAAGCTTTGACAGATTTCTATAGATGCGAAATGGAGAGTATATTGCCTGGCTGCATCACAGGAGGGTACAAAAGTCCTAGGACTTGCACCATCAGATTCAGGAACAGCTGTTACACCTCAATCATCAGGCTTTTGAACAAAAGGGGATAATTTCACTCAACTTCACTTGCCCCACCATTGAAATGTTCCACAATGAATGTACTGGCATTCAATGACTTTTTCCTCGTGTTCTCCTTATTTATTGCTATTTATTTATAATTTCTTTTGCACAGCTTGTTGTCTTCTGTACTCTGGTTGAACACCTTAGTTGGGTGGTCCTCCATTGATTCTGTTATAAGACCATAAGATATAGGAGCAGAATTAGCCCATCTGGCATATCAAGTCTGCTCTGCCATTCAATCATAGCTGTACTTTTTTTTCTCTTCCTCAACCCCAGTTCCCGTCCTTCTCCCCATAGTCTTTGATACCATGTCCAATCAAGAATCTATCAATCACTTCCTTAAATACACCCAACAACCTGGCCTCCACAGCTGCATGTAGCAACAAATTCCACAAAATCACCACTCTTTGGCTAAAGAAATTTCTCTGCATCTCTGTCTTGAAAGGGTGTCTCTCTATCTTGAAGTTGTCCCCTCTTGTCCTAGACTGTCCCACCATGGGAAACGTCCTTTCAACATCTACTCTGTCTAGGCCTTTCAACACATGAAAGGTTTCGATGAGAACCTCCAAATCCTTCTGAATTCCAGTGAGGACAGACCCAGAGCCATCAAATGTTCTTCGTATGATAACCCTTCATTCCTGGAATCATCCTTGTGAACCTCCTCTGGAACATCTCCAATGCCAGCACATCTTTTCTAAGATGAGGGGCCCAAAACTGTTCACAATACTTAAGGTGAGGCCTTGCCAGTGCCTTATAAAGCCTCAGCATCACATCCCTGCTCTTGTACTCTAGACCACTTGAAATGAATGCCAACATTGCATTTGCCCTCCTCACCACTGACTCAACCTGCAAATTAACCTTCAGGGTGTTCTCCACAAGGACTCCCAAGTCCCTCTGCATCACAGATTCCTGTATTTCCTCCCCATTTAGAAAATACTCCACACATTTATTTCTACTACCAAAGTGCATGACCATGCATTTTCCAACATTGTATTTCATTTGCAACTTTCTTGCCCATTCTCCTAATCTGTATGTCCTTCTACATCCTACCCATTTCCTCAACACTACCTGCACCTCCACAAATCTTTGTATCATCTGCAAACTTGCCACAAAGCCATCTACAAACACTTGTATTTCATCATCCAAATAATTTATATACAGCATAGAAATAAATGGTCCCAGCACTGACCCCTGTGGAACACCACTAGTCACTGGCAGGCAACCAGAAAAGTATCCTTTTATTCCCACTCACTGCCTCATACCAATCAGCCAATGAGCTAAACACGAGTCCTTTTCCAGTAATACCATAGGCTCTTAGCTTGGTAGGCAGCTTCATGTCAAAGGCCTTCTAAAAGTCCAAATATACAACATCCACTACATCCTCTTTATCTATCCTACTTGTAATCTCCTCAAAGAAATCCAACAGGTTCATCAGGGAGGATTTTCCCTGATGGAAACCATACTGACTTTATACTATCTTGTCCTGTGTCACCAAGAACTCCATCACCTCATCCTTAACTATTAACTCAAACATCTTCCCAACCACTGAGGTCAGGCTAACTGTTCTATGATTTCCTTTCTTAAAGTGTGGAGTGACATTTGCAGTTTTCCAGTCCTCTGGCACCATGCCACAGTCCAATGATTTCTGAAAGATAATTTCTAATGCCAGCACAATCAACAACAGCACTTCTTTCAGAACCCTAGGGTGCAGTTCCTCTGGTCCGTGTGACTTATGTACCTTTAGGTCTTTCAGCATTTTGAGCACCTTCTCTCTTGTAACAGTAACTGCACCCACTTCTCTTCCTTCACACACTGCAACATCAGGCATACTGTTAATGTCTTCCATAGTGAAGACTGATGCAAAATAGTTATTTAGTTCACCAGCCATCTCCTTGTCCCTTGTTATAATTTCCCCTGCCTCATTTTCTAGTGGTCCTATATCCTCTCTCATTTCTCTTTTATTTTTAATATACTTGAGAAAACTTATACCATCCACTTTGATATTATTTGCTAGATGCTTTCACATTTCATCTTTCCCTGCAAATGATTTTTTAAGTTGCTCTCTGTAGGTTTTTTAAAACTTCCCAATCCTCTATCTTCCCACTAATTTTTGCTTTGTTGTATGCCCTTTCTTTTGCTTTTACAATAGCTTTGACTTCCCTTGTTGGTTGTATGATTTTACCATTTGAGTATTTCTTCATTTTTGGAAGAAATGAAGAAACACTCATGTCCTGCACCTTCCTCATTTTTCCCATAGCTTTGACTTCCCTTGCCAGCCATTGTTGTGCTACCATTTGGAATACACATGTCCTGCAGCTTCCTCATTTCCCCAGAAACACACACCATTGCGCTCTGCTGACATCCCTGCCAGCAGCTCCTTCCAATTTTCTTTGATCAACTCCTCTCTCATAGAAACATAGAAAATAGGTGCAGGAGTAGGCCATTCGGCCCTTCGAGCCTGCACCGCCATTCAGTATGATCATGGCTGATCATCCAACTCAGAACCCTGTACCTGCTTTCTCTCCATACCCCCGATCCCTTTAGCCACAAGGGCCATATCTAACTTCCTCTTAAATATAGCCAATGAACCAGCCTCAACTGTTTCCTGTGGCAGAGAATTCCACAGATTCACCACTCTCTGTGTGAAGAAGTTTTTCCTCATCTCGGTCCTAGAAGGCTTCCCCTTTATCCTTAAAATGTTACTCCTTTTTCTGGACTTCCCCAACATACCACTGTAATTTCCCTTACTCCACTGAAGTACTGCTACAACAGAATTTATTTTCTCCCTATCAAGTTTCAAGTTGAACTCAATCATAATGTGATCATCGGTTCCTAAAGGTTCTATTACCTTAAGCTCCCTAATCGCCTCTGCTTCATTACATAACACCCAATCTAGTATAGCTGATCCACTAGTAGGCTCAACGACAAACAGCTTTAAAAAGCCATCTCTTAGGTATCCAATAAACTCACTCTCTTCAGATCCATTACCTACCTGATTTTCCCAATTGACCTGCATGTTAAAATCTCCCATGACTACCATAACATTGCCCTTTTGGCTCACCTTTTCTATTTCCTATAGTTATAGTTACAATTCTGTAGATTTGTTGAGTATTCCCAGAAGCAAATTAATTTCAGGGTTGTATGCAGTGACATTTATGTACTTCGATAATAACATTTGATTTGAACTTTGAAATAACCCTCTTCACTGTCCACTATATCAGCAATTTTAGAGTCCTCCACAAACCTACTAAATATGCCACCTACAATCTCCTTCAAATCATTTATATGAATGATGAAAATCAGTGGATACTGCACCAATTCCTGCAGTACACCACTGTTCGGAGATCTCCACCTAGCTAATTCTGTATCCAATGAGCCAGTTCATACTGTATCCCATGTGATCTTACTCTGTGGGGTAGCCTACCATGAGATACCTCATTAAGTACTTCACTGAAGTCCATGCAGACAATGTCTACTGCACTCCCATTATCCATCATCTTTGTTACATCTTCAGGAAACTCCATCAACTTCATGAGACATGACTCTGCATGCTGAAAGCCAAACTGGGTGTCCCTAATTAGTCCTTGCCTTTCCAAATGACTGCAGATCCCATCTCTCAGAATCCATTCCTTTAATCTATGCACCACCAATGGTTTGGAGGGTGGCTCAGTTTGAGGCCGTAGCTAAGAAGGGATGGAAGGTCCTACCAGGGAACTCCAAGCTGTCATCAGTGGTGGGAAAGTTTCTGACAGTTACGATCAAACTGATTAGGGACTGTTATGCATGGGAAATCATGTCTCACAAATTGAAGTTGTTTGAAGAGGTGACAGTGAGGATTGATCAGCACAGGGTGTAGTAATTATCCACATGAACTTCACTAATTCTGTTGACGTTGATTGTGGACCACACTTGGAGTATTGTGTGCATTTCTGCTTCCCCAACTATGAGAAGAATGCCATTACACTGGACAGGGAGCTTCAGGAGGAAGTTACCAGGACTGGAGGGATTGGGTCAAAAGGATCTGGATAAGCTGAGGCTATTTCCTTGGAGAGTAGAATGTTCAGGCAATATCCCTTTTCGAGGTATATAGGTTAGGTGTAAACTCATGGTCTTTGTCCCAAAACAAGGGAGTCCAACCAGAGATCATATATTAGAGGTGAGTGGGGAATGTTTAACAAGAGATCTGCAGGGCAACCTTCTCACTGTTAGGAAGGTGGGTATATGTAGAATTTGCTGCCAGAAGAAGTTGTAGAAACAGGCGTAATTAACAAAATATGTAATAAATTTTTCTAGGTACACAGATAGAAAATGGTTCAAGGGAAAATGGAACAAATCCATGGAAACAGAACTTCCTCAAGAAGACATCTTAGTCCGGATGGATGAGTTGGGCTGTGGATTAAACATCTACCAAACCCCTTCCCAGATCATCCTCCCGAGCAATCTCACCCTGGAGCCTGGCTGTGAACTGTTGATGTGATGTCAGGTAGGAGGGAAGTTCATGGTAGAGAGAGACTGGATAAGGCTGGACGGTGTGTCCCACTCTGATGGAGTGTGTGAGTGTGTGTGTGTGTGTGTGTGTGTGTGTGTGTGTGTGTGTGTGTGTGTGTGTGTATGTGTGTGTGTGTGTGTGTGTGTGTGTGTGTGTGTGTGTGTGTGTGTGTGTGTGTGTATGTGTGTGTGTGTGTGTGTGTGTGTGTGTGTGTGTGTGTGTGTGTGTGTGTGTGTGTGTGTGTGTATCTGTAGGACTATTGCCAGGGATTTTATCTGGGCCCACAGCTTCTGCAGTATCCACTGCTCTCAGCCATTTCTCGATATTACATGGAGTGAATCGGATTGGCTGCATTCTGACATCAGGGACGCTGGGGACTTCTGGAGGAGGCCGAGCTGGATCATCTACTCGGCCCTTCTGGCAGAAGATTGGTGCAAATGCCTCAGCCTTGTCTCTTACACAGGTTTGCCTGGCTCTTCTGTCATTGAGGATATTTGTAGAGCCTCCTTCTCCAGTGAGGACGTGGCAGGACTAGAGCTTAGATCTGATCCCTTGGCTGTGGCACCACTTAGCTCTATCTATTATTTGGGGTGCATGGGGTGTCAGGGAGAGGTAGCACCTCTGATGGGGGAACATGTTGTGTCCTTTTCAGGGAGGTTTGTCCACCTTTGGTCCTCACCTGGTGCTCAGCTCTCACCTGTGGCTCCCTGTAGCTGTTTACATGCAACAGTGGCCACACCCCGGGCAATGGCTTCGACAAGCCAGCTAAACCAGGTGAGGGTAGCCGAGGGGTCTCAAACCCTCAGTGAGATAGGGAGATGTCTATCCCAGCATGTGAAGACAGACTCCGGCGGATTGAGCGGACGGGACCAATGGAAGTTCCAACTATCGAGAAGGCCGTCTCTGCAAGCATCGTGGAATGTGTGGAGCAGGACAAGACACAGAAGATGTCCTGGTCATCCTTTGCACCTGGTCCCATCTCCAGCCGTCTCGACTCATCTTGCCACTGGATCCAGATGGGAATTGGGAAGAGACAGTGAGGCTGACGCCGCACAACTCTCCCTCACTGAAATCCAAATCAAGCGCTAGTCTCTACACCATCATAATGGTGTCGAGGTCTTCATCGATGACGATGGACAAACCCCTATCTGTTACTTGCTGCTTATGGTGCTTGGCATGCAAGTAGTCCTGTATTGTACCTTCACCAGTGTGTTGCCTCATACTGATGTATGCCTAGTATTGTTCTTGGCATGCCCTCCTGCACTCTTCATTGAACCAGGGCTGATCCCCTGGCCTGCAGGTAATGATAGAGTGGGGAATATGCTGGGCCAGGAGGTTACAGATTGTAGTTGAGTACAATTCTGCTGCTGCTGATGGCCCACAGTGCCTCACAGGTGCCGGTCTTGGGCTGTTAGATCTGTTCGAAGTCTATCCCATTTAGTGGTAGTGCCACACGGCACGGTGGAGGGTTTCTTCATTATGCAGACAGGATTTAGTCTCCACAAATACTGTGCGGTGGTCACTTGTTCCAATGCTGTCATGGACAGATGCTTCCACGGCAGGCAGGTTGGTGAGAATGAGGTCGAGTGAGTTTTTCCCTCTTGTTGGTTCCATCAGCTCCTGCTGTAGTCCCAGTCTAGTAGCTATGTCCATCAGGACCCAACCAGCTCGGTCTGTGCTGGTACTACCAAAGCAGTCTCGGTGATGGACATCGACGTCCCCTACCCAGAGTAGCTTCTATACCATTGCCACCCGCAATGCCTCTTCCAAGTGCTGCTCAACATGACCAAGTACTTATTCATCAGCTGAGGGAGGATGGTACCTGGTAATCACTGGAGGTTTCTTTGCCCATGTTTAACCTGGTGCTGTGAGACTTCATGGGGTCTAGAGTCGATGTTGAGAGCTGCCAGGGAAATTTACTCTCCACCGTATACCACTGTGCCACCACCTCTGCTAGGACTGTCCTGCCAGTGAGATGGGACATACCCAGGAATGGGGATGGTGGAGTTCAGAATGTAAGGTCTGATTCTGTCAGTACAACTATGTCAGGCTGGTGGTTGACTGGTCTGTGAGACAGCTCTCCCAACTTTGGCACAAGTCCCCAGATCTTACTAAGGAGGATTTTGCAGGGTCAACAGGGCTGGTTTTACAGTTGTCATTTCCAGTGCCTAGGTCAATGCTGGGTTATCCATCCGGGTTCATTCCTTACTATTTTCTCTTTAGCTGATGGTGTATGGGGGATTTCAATATGCAGGTAGATTGGCAAAATCAGGTTGGTGCTGGATTCCAGGAGGGGGATTTTCAAGAGTGCTTGCGAGATGGTTTTTTAGAGCAGCTCGTGGTTGAGCCCAATAGGGGATCAGCTCTTCTGGAGCAGGTGTTGCGCAATGAATCGGAATTGATTATAGATCTTAAGGAAACAGATCCCTCAAGGGAAAGTGATCATAATATGATTGAATTCACCCTGAACTCTGAGAAGGAGAAGCTGAAGTCAGATGTATCAGTATCACAGTGGAGCAAAGAGAATTACAGAGGCATGAGGGAGGAGCTGGCCAGAATTGATTGAAAGAGAACATTGACAAGGAGGACAGCAGAGCAGCAATGGCTGGAATTTCTGGAAGCAATTCGGAAGGCACAGGATTGATACATCCCAAAGAGGAAGAAGTATTCAAAGGAAAGATGACACAACAGTGGCTAACAGGAGAAGTCAAAGCCAACATAAAAGCCAAAGAAATGGTATATAATAGAGCAGAAAACAGTGGGAAGTTAAAGGATTGGAAGCTTTTTGAAAACAACAGATGACATCTAAGACATCATAAAAAAGATAAAGATGGAATACAAAAGTAAGCTAGCCAATAGTATTGAAAGGATGACAAGAGTTACTTCAGATATATAAATTATAAAAGAGAGGTGTCAGTGGATATCGGACCAATTGAAAATGATGGAGAGGTAATAATGTGGGGCAAACAAATAGCGGAGGAACTGAATTAAGTATTTTACATCAGTCTTCACTGTGGAAGACACTGGGAGGGTGGTGGAAGTTCCAGCTATCAGGTCATGAGGTGTGTGAAGTTACCATAACTACAGAGAAGGGTCTTGGGAAACTGAAAAGTCTGAAGGTAGATAAGTCACCTGGAGCAGATAGTGTAGGCCTCGGGGTTCTGAAATACGTGGCTGCAGAGATTGTAGAGGCATTAATAATGACCTTCAAAAATCACTAGATTTTGGAATGGTTCCAGAAGACTGGAAAATTTCAAATGTCACTCCACTCTTCAAGAAGGGAGAGAGGTAGAAGAAAGACCAGTTGGTCTGACCTTCATGGTTGGGAAAAAGTTGGAGTCAATTATTAAGGTTGAGGTCTTGGGATAATTGGAGGCACATGATAAAATAGGCCATAGTCAGCATGGTTTCCTCAAGGGAAAATCTTGCCTGACAAACCTGCTGGAAGTCTTTGAAGAAATAACAAGCAGGATAGACAAAGAAGAATTGGTTGATGTTGTGAACTTGGATTTTCAGGCCTTTGACAAGATGCCATATATAAGCCTGCTTAACAAGGAAAAGCCCACGGTATTACATGGAAGATTCTGGCATGGATAAAGCAGTGACTGATTGGCAGGAGGCAAAGAGTGGGAATAAAGGGAGCCTTTTCCAGTTGTCTGCCAGTGACTAGTGGTGTTCCACTGGGGTCTGTGTTGGGACCGATTCTTTTCATATTATATGTCAGTGATTCAGATGATGGAATTGATAGCTTTGTTGTAAGGTCTGCAGCTGATATGAAGACAGGTGGAGTGGCAGGTCATTGGTAGACGACTGTTACAAGAAAGGAATGAACAGATTCTATTTCCTAAGAATCCTGCGATCCTTCATTGTGTGCAACGGGATGTTGGGGACCTTTTATCATCTGTTGTAGCGAACAGGAGAGTGTCAAAGAAGGCTCATGAAAATGATTCCAAGATTGAATGCCTTGTCACATGAAGTGCATCTGATGGCCCTGGGCCTGTGTTCACTGGATTTTTTGACTAGTTGCTCTATCACATCTTACAATGAATGCTTTAATGTGGTGGTTTGAAAACAGTGAAGCTTGCAACCCCAGCAGGGGGCAGACCTCAGTCACAGAGATCAGACAGGGTGAGCGTGGCAGGAAGGATGGTGACAACCCCTGTCACCATCGTGATGCCAGTTTTTATCCCCTTTAATGGCATTAATTGCAGAACTACTGTATTAGGATTCAAACTCACGCAATGGCACGTTTGTCCAGCACCAATGGGATGGCTACCGTGGTTCACTTAACAGTCATAAAAATTAATCAGGAACCTACATTTCTCTGTAGTATTTGACCTCAGAATCAGAATCAGGTTTATTATCACTAGCATGTGTCATGATATTTAGGAATCAGATGGCAGAGGGGAAGAAGCTGTTCCTGAATCGCTGAGTGTGCTTCTGTACCTCCTACCTGATGCATCTACAGAAGATTTTGTGTGTATTTCTTGGCATACCAAATCTCTTCAAACTCATACTTGACATCTGCTGCTACATTCTTCCTGTATTGATGTATGTCTGTGAGTCAAGGACCATCACAAATCCAGTGGAAAAGAGAGTCGATGCAGCAGAGATGTGGTTCCTCAGAAGAATGCTATGCACATCATAGATGGACAGGATAAACAATGAAGAAATTCTACAAAGAACGAAAACAAAACGTACGTTACTTAAGAAAATCAGAAAACAGCAATCAAAACTCTTTGGACACATCATGTGAAGAGAGACAATAGAATATTTAGTTACAACTGGAAAGCTGGAAGGAAAAAGAAGCAGAGGCAGACAGAGAATGAGAATGACAGACGGATTAACATCACGGTTAGAAACAGCTACAATTCGGAGGGTCAGGGACCGTGATGGTTGGAGAGACATGATCACCCATGCCAAACGACAAGGCACCTGAACCAAACTATCTCAATCTGACCGACAACCATTTCTCAATGCTCTCTGTAATTTACTGTTTTCACTTCTGATCCTGTTTTTCTGCCGTGAGTCTCCTTATCTGATGATAAACTCTCTTGCCGGTCTGCAATCCAAACTCTGTTTATTCAGAGAAATTCAGAGACTGGCAGAGGTGGATAAAGGGCTTAATTAGGAAAGGGAAAAATGATTATGAGAGAAAGCTGGCAGGGAACATAAAAACTGACTGTAAAAGCTTTTATAGATACGTGAAAAGAAAAAGATTGGTCAAGACAAATGTAGGTCCCTTACAGTCAGAAACAGGTGAATTGATCATAGGGAGCAAGGACATGGCAGACCAGTTGAATAACTACTTTGGTTCTGTCTTCACAAAGGAGGACATAAATAATCTTCTGGAAATAGTAGGGGACCGAGGGTCTAGTGCGATGGAGGAACTGAGAGAAATACATGTTAGTAGGGAAGTGGTGTTATGTAAATTGAAGGGATTGAAGGCAGATAAATCCCCAGGGCCAGATGGTCTGCATCCCAGAGTGCTTAGGATGCATTAGTGATAATTTTTCAAAACTCCTTAGATTCTGGATTAGTTCCTGAGGATTGGAGGGTGGCTAATGTAACCCCACTTTTTAAAAAAGGAGGGAGAGAAAACCTGGGGAATTATAGACTGGTGAGTCTGACATCAGTGGTGGGGAAAATGCTACAGTCAGTTATCAAAGATGTGATAACAGCATATTTGGAAAGAGGTGAAATCATTGGACAAAGTCAGCATGGATTTGTGAAAGGAAAATCATAAGGTTCTGACAAACCTTATAGAATTTTTTGAAGATGTAACTAGTAGAGTGGATAGTGGAGAGCCAGTGGATGTGGTATATTTAGATTTTCAAAAGTCTTTTGACAAGGTCCCACACAGGAGATTAGTGTGCAAACTTAAAGCACACGGTATTGGGGGTATGGTACTGATGTGGATAGAGAATTGGTTGGCAGACAGGAAGCAAAGAGTGGGAGTAAACGGGACCTTTTCAGAATGGCAGGCAGTGACTAGTGGGGTACAGCAAGGCTCAGTGCTGGGACCCCAGTTGTTTACAAGATATATTAATGATTTAGATGAGGGAATTAAATGCAGCATCTCCAAGTTTGCCGATGACACGAAGCTGGGTGGCGGTGTTAGCTGTGAGGAGGATGCCAAGAGGGTGCAGGGTGACTTGGATAGGTAAGGTGAGTGGGCAAATTCATGGCAAATGCAATTTAATGTGGATAAATGTGAGGTTATCCACTTTGGTTGCGAGAACAGGAAAACAGATTATGATCTGAATGGTGGCCGATTAGGAAAAGGGGAGACGCAATGAGACCTGGGTGTCATTGTACACCAGTCATTGAAGGTGGGCATGCAGGTACAGCAGGCGGTGAAAAAGGCAAATGGTATGTTGGCATTCATAGTGAGAGAAATGATTCTTAAGGAGTCCATTTAGAATGTGCTGACACAGAAAGAACGTGCAAAGCAACTTGCAGGGCAACGTATAAACCAATTTGCAAAATGAGGATGAAACAATAGCTTGCTGATTAAAGAAGCGATACGGGTAACGGGAAGACATGTTTAACGGTTGAACAATAACGGTGTTAATGCGCTGAGGCTGATAAGTGGGCCAAAGGGTTATCACATTTGTAATTTTGTAATGAGATTAAGGAAGAATGTCTGCACCTCACATGGGTGCAACTCACAAAGTCGTAAACAAGTAGGGTATAAAAAACTGTGCAAAGTGTAATTCGGCACTCAATCTAGCAGGAGCTGGTTGGGTCCGACTCTGCAGACTCGAAAAATAAAGTTTACCGTTCTGCAAATTGCTGAGACTCAGTGTGTTTCTGACAACGTGGGGGCTCGCCCGGGATCCACACTCCGGCCGCGGTGGACACGAGGAAGGACATCGGAGACGGTGCACCCCGCCGAGTTTGGCGGTCCCTGACTCCTTGCTCGTCGCTCCGGCGCGGCTTGAGCGAGTGATATCCGGACAGCGCAGAGCGGTAAACGGGGAGAAGGGGACAGTACCTGGTACTGGAAGTCCCCAGGACGCACCGGGTAAGTGCCTGCTATTATAGTAGAAGGGTGCGGGAATAAGTAAGGACGGAGAAGACCGGGATCGCTACCCGGGGGTCCTCCTGATAAAAGTCCTTGGGACGCACCGGGTAAAGTGCCTACTGTTGCAGTAGAAGGGTGCGGGATTAAGTAAGAGCGGAATAAGATGGGAGGGGGTGGCTCTAAAAAGAAAGAGGAGACGGAGAAGACCGGGACCATACCCGGGGGTTCCTCCTGATAGCCCCCTCGGTAGAATGTTTGAGAATTGGGGATGTGGAAGACTAAAAGGGAAACAAAAGAAAAAAATGATACAGTACTGTTTAATTTGGTCGAAACAGCCGATAGAAAAACCTGCGGTCTGGTGGCCGCGGCTTGGGTCTGAGGAGGATTGGGTACGACAAGCCTTAAACATTTACGTTAATTCAAAACCAAATGTAAAACCGGAAGAAATTGCTTATGCTTTTTGTTGGGCTCCCTGGCCAGGAGTAACAACAAAGAGTTTTAAATTGGGCACTAAAGGGGAGCGGAAGTGGGACCCACTCGATCATTTACCCCCTCCCTATGTCCAGCCTTCTGCGCCCCTTGCGGGAGCAGAGGGAGGACGTGAAGAAAGTGAAAAAACAGAAGAAATAGACCCGGAGAGGGAAGAGAGGGATGTTAGGGAAAAAGCAAAAGCAAGGATCGAAACAAGGAGTGTGACAGGAGCAGATAAGAAAAAGAAAGACGAATTAAAAAAGGAAGAGGTACAGCTGTGTCCCCTTCGAGAGGTTCCAATGGGAGGAGAACGGGGAGGAACAGGATTTGTAAACGTCCCTCTGACAAGTACCGAAGTACGAGGATTTAAGAAAGATATGAAAACTTTATTAGAAGATCCGATGGGACTGGCAGAACAGTTGGATCAATTCTTAGGACCTAATGTTTACACTTGGGAAGAAATGCATGCGATTATGGGAACGCTATTTTCTGCACAAGAGAGGCAAATGATACGACAAGCTGCAATATCAATTTGGGGAAGGGAACAGCCGAATGAGTTACCGGGGGACCGGAAATTTCCAGTAAACGACCCACAGTGGGACAAACAAGCAGAAGAGAGAAGACGGCAATATCCCATTGCCATGGAAGGGAGGAGGGGATTACAACCTGTAATTGAGACATTAGTATCAGATGGACTCCTGGAAGAATGTATGTCACCCTTTAATACCCCCATCCTACCGGTCCGAAAGCCCGACGGCACGTATCGAATGGTTCAAGATCTGAGAGGCTTAAATGCGGTAGTCCAAACACGATACCCGGTAGTGCCTAACCCCTATACATTAATGAGCAAAATACCTCCTGAACAT
This sequence comes from Hypanus sabinus, assembly GCF_030144855.1. Lineage (NCBI taxonomy): Eukaryota > Metazoa > Chordata > Chondrichthyes > Myliobatiformes > Dasyatidae > Hypanus > Hypanus sabinus. The sequence continues at coordinate 176,991,733 of NC_082710.1, read as the reverse complement.
GAATGGTTCAGTGTGATAGATCTAAAAGATGCCTTTTGGAGTTGCCCGTTGGAGGAAGGTAGCCGAGATATGTTCGCATTTGAATGGGAAAATCCCTTCACTGGGCGGAAGAAGCAACTCCGGTGGACCGTCTTGCCCCAAGGGTTCACGGAGTCCCCAAACCTATTCGAACAGGTACTGGAGCAAGTATTGGCTGGATTCCATTGTACCGAAAAGAACCAACTATTACAGTATGTCGATGACCTACTACTATCGGGACCAGCAGAGGAGGTAGTGCGAGACGATACTATAAGACTCCTGAATTACCTAGGAGAAAAAGGATTGCGGGTGTCCAAGAAGAAACTGCAATTTGTCGAGAAGGAAATAACATATCTTGGACACAGAGTCAGTAAAGGGCACCGCCAAATAACCCCAGAAAGAATAGCGGGAATAACTAAAATACCGCTTCCCAGGACAAAGAAGGAAATAAGACAATTTCTGGGCTTAGTGGGCTATTGCCGGATTTGGATAGAGAATTATACCCCCCTGGTGAAGTTTATGTACGACAAATTGGCAAAGGAAGACCGGGGAATAATCAGCTGGACCGAAGAAGAAGAACAGAAGTTCAGGAAAATAAAAGGGCAACTAATTCGGGCCCCGGTATTAACACTGCCAGCACTGGAAAAGCCCTTTCAGCTGTATGCAACAAACAATGAAGGAACTGCGTTAGGAGTACTAACCCAAGAAAAAGGAGGAAAGCGGCAACCTGTGGCCTTTTTATCAAAAATGTTAGACCCGGTATCCCGGGGATGGCCGACGTGCATACAAGCCGTAGCGGCAGCAGCCGTACTAGTAGAAGAAGCACGGAAATTAACCTTTGGGGGAAGAATGACGGTGTATACCCCGCACTCCGTTAGCACCCTCTTAGCCCAAAAAGCTCAGCGGTGGTTGACGGACTCTCGCATACTGAAATACGAAACCATTCTGATGGTCGGGGATGATTTAAGCTTTGAAAAGAACAATAGTTGTAACCCGGCACAGTTCTTATACGGGGAATCAACAGGGGAGGAAACCGAGCATAACTGCGTGGAGCTAACAGACCTTCAGACAAAAAGTAGGGAAGATCCACAAGAAGTTCCCCTAATTGACAAAACTAATGATGGAAACCAAGCTACCCTGGACCAAGTGTCTACCCCTGGCCCTACTAAGAATCCGCACGGCTCCTCGAAAAGATATAGGAGTATCCCCTTATGAAATGTTGTTTGGCCTTCCATATTGGAACAAGGTGGAGGGCTATCCTTCCCTGCAAGGGGGAGATGTCTTTGTAAGGGACTATTTACAGGCACTGTCTCGTTCTTTTGCAGAATTGCGCAGGAAGGGGTTACTCGCACAAACCCCACCTCTGGACTTCGCACTCCACCGAACTCAACCCGGTGACTGGGTCCTGATTAAGACTTGGAAGCCAGAGAAGTTACAGCCGCAGTGGGAAGGCCCATTCCAGGTGCTACTGACCACCGAAGCCGCAGTAAGGACAAAAGAAAAAGGGTGGACCCACGCCGCGAGAATCAAGGGACCCGTAAAGCCCGAAGAAGGTGCAGAATGGACTTGCGTCCAGGGAGAAGACCCGATGGTGCTAAAGCTCAAAAGACGGACAGAATGAAATTTGGGACTGTAATGTATATACTGCTATTGTTGAGAAGCGCTGAAGGGGGATGTGATAAGTGCAGGACGACGGTAAGGGTGGGCATGACTGTTTTTCCAGGGTCCTTTGTATCACACTCGCATGTAAACGAGAAATGTTTTGACTACAACAAAAAGGAGGAGTATGTGGAAAGTTTAATCTAACCAACTGCTGCTTAAAGATAGATGACAACGGAAAGGTGGTTCAAAAAATATCAGATAAAATAAGGAAACTGGCCCACGTGCCGGTACAGACCTGGAAGCCGCTGGGGTATTGGGACTGGCTGGACGGATGGTTGAAAGGAGGCTGGTGGCGAACCGCTTTAGGGGTTATAGGAGGGGGATTGATGGTCCTCCTTCTGCTACCATGTCTGATCCCCTGCTTGCGGGAGCTAGTAGCTCGGGTGGCAAGACAAGTCATGCAACCAGGGGCCCCAGCTGATCCTGTTCAGGTACTCCTACAAAGGGAAATAGAGCTAGAGGAAGAAGCCTATGTAAACCCGTGGCAAAAGCCCAACTGATAGCACATTCTAAAAAGAAAAAGGGTGGATTGAGAGAAATGATTCTTAAGGAGTCCATTTAGAATGTGCTGACACAGAAAGAACGTGCAAAGCAACTTGCAGGGCAACGTATAATCCAATTTGCAAAATGAGGATGAAACAATAGCTTGCTGATTAAAGAAGCGATACGGGTAACGGGAAGACATGCTTAACGGTTGAACAATAACGGTGTTAATGCGCTGAGGCTGATAAGTGGGCCAAAGGGTTATCACATTTGTAATTTTGTAATGAGATTAAGGAAGAATGTCTGCACCTCACATGGGTGCAACTCACAAAGTCGTAAACAAGTAGGGTATAAAAAACTGTGCAAAGTGTAATTCGGCACTCAATCTAGCAGGAGCTGGTTGGGTCCGACTCTGCAGACTCGAAAAATAAAGTTTACCGTTCTGCAAATTGCTGAGACTCAGTGTGTTTTTTACCGTTCTGCAAATTGCTGAGACTCAGTGTGTTTCTGACACATAGCAAAAGGATTTGAGTACAGGAGCAGGATTTGAGTACAACTGCAGTTGTACAAGGCCTTGGTGAGACCGCACATAGAGTATTGTGTGCAGTTTTGGTCCCCTAATCTGAGGAAAGACATTCTTGCCATAGAAGGGAGTACAGAGAAGGTTCACCAGATTGATTCCTGGGATGGCAAGATTTTCATATGAAGAAAGACTGGATCGACTAGGCTTATACTCACAGGAATTTAGAAGATTGAGGGGGGATCTTATTGAAACGTATAAAATTATAAAGGGATTGGACAGGCTAGATGCAGGAAGGTTGTTTCCAATGTTGGGGAAGTCCAGAACGAGAGGTCACAGTTTAAGGATAAAGGGGAAGCCTTTTAGGACCGAGATGAGGAAAAACTTCTTCACACAGAGAGTGGTGAATCTGTGGAATTCTCTGCCACAGGAAACAGTTGAGGCCAGTTCATTGGCTATATTTAAGAGGAAGTTAGATATGGCCCTTGTGGCTAACGGGATCAGTGGGTATGGAGAGAAAGCAGGTACAGGGTCCTGAGTTGGATGATCAGCCATGATCATACTGAATGGTGGTGCAGGCTCAAAGGGCCGAATGGCCTACTCCTGCACCTATTTTCTATGTTTTCTATGTTACCTTTGATCCAGTGAGCTTCACCTTGCTGACTGAACACATCCACAGTCTAATCACTGACCTGACTGTCATATCGTCACCTCTCAGTGACCTTCTCCCTTGGTCTAACTTTACCATAATTTCCCAAAATATAAGCACCTAGTTTAAACATATTACAAACTTTCCCAATTCTCATGATTCTCAGAGATCCCTCCCTCAGACATGACTGCCTGACACTGTGTGGTGTGATTGTCACTTGCCACCTATCAGCCCAGGCCTGGATATTGTCCGGGTCTTGCTGCATTTGTGTTGTGGGCTGCTTCATTACCCGAGGGGTGGCAGATGGTGCTGAACATTGTGTCGTCATCAGTGACCATCCCGACCTCTGACCTTACGATGGACAGAAGGTCGTTGAGGAAGCAGCTGAGGGTGTTTGGGCCGAGGACTCTGTCCTGAGGAGTTCCTGCAGAGATGTCCTGAGGCTGAGATGATCGGCTCCAAACACCACAACCATCTTCTTTGTGTCGGGGATGACACACAGATTCCCACTGATTCCCCCATTATTCCTTCACTTGCACTATTTATTTTATAATTCATAGTGATGTTATGCCTTTGGTGTCAAAGTGGTCATTGTGATGAGCTTAGTGTGGTAGTGTGGTGGTAGTGCTTTTAGCTCTCACTTTCAGCTTCCACCACGGGCTGGCAGTTGTGTGAAAAGGAGAGCTGAATGTGTAAGTTTCTCCCTGCCAATACAGAGCCTCCCCAACAGCAAGTCTTATGTAGCAAGTCCATCACCGTCCTTATCAACTCCGGAGACATTCCATCCTCAGCCAAAAAACTCATAATTACTGCACCCCACACTGCTCGGTTTTACCTCCTCCCTAAGATCCACAAGCCTGTCTCGGTAGACCCATCGTTTCGGACTGCTCCTGCCCCACTAAACTTGTATCTGCCTACCTGGACTCCATTTTGTCACTCATAGTTCAGTCCTTCCCCACCTACATCTGGGTGTCCTCCACCTCTTCAATAACTTCCAGCTCCCCGGTCCTGACCGCTTTCACAATGGATGTCCAATCCTTAGACACTTCCATTCCCCATCAAGAAGGCCTCACAGCCCTCCGCTACTTTCTTGACAATAGACCTCACCAGTTCCCCAACACCAACACACTCCTCCGGTTTGCGGAACTGGTACTCACACTTAATAACTTCTCTTTTGGCTCTTCCCACTTTCTTCAGACCAAGGGTGTAGATCTGGGCACTCGCATGGGCCCCAGCTATGCCTGCCTCTTCGTTGGTTATGTGGAACAGTCTATGCTCCAAATCTATACTGGTACTGCTCCCCAACTTTTCCTTTGCTACATTGACGACTACATTGGTGCTGCTTCCTGCACCCATGCTGAGCTTGTCAATTTCATTGACTTTGCCTCTAGCTTCCACCCACCCCGCAAATTCACTTGGTTCATCTCGGACAATTCTCGATCTCTCAGTCTCCATCACTGGAGACAGACCATCCACTATAAACTTACTGACTCTTGTTATGAATGTACCACGGCTCTGAGGGGCCGAAGGGTGCGGGGTAGCCCCCTCCTTTATGAGAATCGCCAGATCACTGTTGGGTTGAGTCAAAAGGGGCCCAGGACATGAAGGGGAGACGTGCAGGATGTCACGCTTCTTCCCCTCATAATGATGTAAAGCGATGGGACATGGCCATTGTCTCTTGGAGACAGATTTGTGGATTGAGATGCTCTGCTACGTGAATGCCCTCGGGCAAAGTGGGCTGGTTGAGGGAGAGATTGCATCACTCACAACCTGATTGACTTGACATCTACGACCCTGCGAGTCAGAATAAAAGAGGGGCTGTAGGAACAAACCCTCAGACGCACCAGAAGAAACGTTAAGCGACCACGTAACAGCAGACGGTCATCGGGAACCAAGCCTCGTGCGTTCAGTCCTATGTACTGGGACTGGTGGCTGACGCCACAGAAAACGGCTTTTAGCTAACAACGGGGAAACCCACTCCGCTGACTCAACGGATCGGCATCATAAAAGACTTGGGCAAGTTTAAACGCCTCTCTCTCTTAAACCCAAAACACTGCAGCCTGAACGCTCTCTTAAACCCAAAATGCTGCAGCCTGAACGAGCTAATGACTTTTATATTTCCATCGGACAATACGTTATCCCCTAGACAACGATAGAGCTATGTTATTGGTTATGATCATACCTGCGCTTTAGATTTAGTATTGACGACGTATATTATCTGTATGTTTGCATTAATCTTATTTTTGTGCCCCTTTATCAATAAATACTTTTAAAAATAGTACCATCAGACTTCAACGGACCTCTCTATCTTTGCTGGTAAGTGATCCAGTTACGGGATTTCGTAACAGTTGGGGTTCTCGTCTCAGGATTTGACACCAAATTGGACGGCCAGTGAATAGGAGTGTAAGTCAAAAAAAAACAAAACAAACTTGGATCTGGTTACGCGGGTAGCCAGACAGGAAACCAGCAAAAATGGACATGGGTGAATTTATAAAAATCCCGACTCTGGAGGCGCTGGAGGTGGCCTCCAAATCGGACTTGATAAAATGGGCGAAGGAGTTAAACCTCGCAGGGGTGAGGTTGTCAATGCAAAGGCAGGAGGTTCACTCTCAGCACACCAGGACGTTCACTCTCAGAACACCAGGACATTCACTCTCAGCACACCAGGACGTTCACTCTCAGAACACCAGGACGTTCACTCTCAGAAAACCAGGACGTTCACTCTCAGAACACCAGGACGTTCACTCTCAGAAAACTCAATAACTCAGTATTATATTGGGAAGAATGTGTTTACAGATGAGGTGTTGGAAAATATCCCTGAAGAGGCACCCGCTAGTGGGACGGCTCAGTTAGAGTTGGAGAAATTAAAGTTGGAACATGCAATTAAGTTAAAGCAGCTGGAGGCAGCTGAGAGAGAGAGAGAGAGAAGGAAAGGGCCGAGAGAGAGCAAGAGAGGGAAAGAGCCGAGAGAGAGAGAGAGAAAGAGAGGGAAAGGGCCGAGAGAGAGAGAGAGAGAGAGAGAGAGAGAGAGAGAGAGAGAGAGTGCGAAAGAGAAGGAAAGGGCCGAGAGAGAGCATGAAATGAGGTTAAAACAGCTGGAGGCAGATGAAAAAGCGAAACAGAGGAAACATGACTTAGAGATGGAGAAGTTACGGCAGGAGCCACAAGTTCCGGGGTCAGACCGAGAGGAGCGTTTCAATGTTAGTCGAGAATTGAGGTTGGTACTTCCGTTCGAGGAAACGGACGTCGATAGTTACTTCTTGCTTTTTGAAAAGGTGGCAGTGAATCAGAAGTGGCCCAGAGGTCAGTGGGTGGCGCTGTTACAAAGTGTGTTAAAGCGGAAGGCACAGCGGGCATATACAGCGTTGGCCATGGAGGAGGAGAGTTATGACAAAGAAAAGGCGGCCATTCTCTGGAGTTATGAGCTAGTACCTGAGGTGTACAGACAAAAGTTTAGAAATTTAAAGAAAGGGTGGAATCAGACGTATACCGAGTTTGCCTATGAGAAGGGTGTGCTCTTGGACCAGTGGTGCACCGCAGAGAGAGTGGAAGAGGATTATGGGCGTCTCAGGGAGTTAATTCTGATTGAGGAATTTAAAGGTTGTGTTTCGGAGGATATCCGGACGTATTTGAATGAGAAGCCGAATAAGTCCATCTCCGAATTCGCTAGGTTCGCAGATGAATATGCCCTAACCCACAAGACAAAGTTTTCCTCGACTAAAAGTTACCAGAGAGACCGTGGGAACTGTAGGGAAAGCCCGCCGGCTAAGGGAGAAACTCAGCCGGGAGCTAGCGGTAAAATTAAGGAGGAGAGACCAGAAGCCAGGAGATTTCCTGGCTTGACCTGTTTTAGTTGTGGAAAGGTGGGTCATATTGTATCTAAGTGCCCCGCTCCGAGGAAGGAGCCAGGAAAAGGGAAAGCAGCTATACCTATAGGCTGTATTGCGTCGATCAGCAAATCGACGAGAGGGCCCCCGGTAGAGGGAGTACAGGAGGGGCGTGAGACGTTTAGTTCAAAAGGAACCGTGTCTGTGAAAGAGGGAGGCACACCAGTTCCAGTACGGATCTGGAGAGACACGGGGGCTGAGCTGTCATTGATTAGCAGTAAGGTGCTAGATTTTGGTCCTCCGACGGGAGAGGTAGCCCTGAGAGGCATAGGAAAATGGACCGAAGTGGTGCCATTGCATAGGGTCATTCTGAATTGTGAGCTGGTGTCTGGGCCAGTGGAATTGGGGGTACTGCCGGAGTTGCCGGGGGAAGGCGTGGATGTCCTTCTAGGTAACGACTTGGCGGCCGTGAAGCTGACAAACAAGCCTGTGAGGGTTGAGGCCCCAATCCCAGATTCCAAGATCTACCCCGCATGCGCGGTCACTCGCAGTCTGTCGAGAAAGGAAGCTGAGAACGAGAGCAGTTTAAATCCGGCCAGTTTCGATTTGGCCGAGACGTTTTTACCGACCTTGTACCACGAGGGTTTAGAGGGTGGTAAAACGAAGAGTAGTAGAGTGAAAGAGGGTAAGGAAGCGGAGGTAGATCTGCCCTTAGCGAGGAGAAAGGTCCTAGAGGCCGGAAATAAAGATGAGGGATGCAAGTGGTACTGAACCTAGTAACAGAGCTCAGGAAAGGTCTGAGGTATTTGATTCAGTGGAACGGGACAAGATGTTAAGATATTAAAGGAAGTGACACTAATCGTTAACTGTTTAGATGCTGAATTGAATGTATAACTGTATTACTCTGTCGTGAAAAAGAAAAGCTTTTGTATTGTGTTAGATTCTAAAATCCTGTAAGACTCTGTTCTACGTCATTTTCACCGCTGGTGAAAACGCTTTGAAGAAAGGGGGTGTTATGAATGTACCACGGCTCTGAGGGGCCGAAGGGTGCGGGGTAGCCCCCTCCTTTGTGAGAATCGCCAGATCACTGTTGGGTTGAGTCAAAAGGGGCCCAGGACATGAGGGGGAGACGTGCAGGATGTCACGTTTCCTCCCCCCATAGTGATGTAAAGCGACCGGACATGGCCATTGTCTCTTGGAGACAGATTTGTGGATTGAGATGCTCTGCTACGTGAATGCCCTCAGGCAAAGTGAGCTGGTTGAGGGAGAGATTGCATCACCCCCAACCTGATTGACTTCTACGACCCTGCGAGTCAGAATAAAAGAGGGGCTGTAGGAACAAACCCTCAGACGCACCAGAAGAAACGTTAAGCGACCACGTAACAGCAGACGGTCATCGGGAACCAAGCCACGTGCGTTCAGTCCTATGTACTGGGACTGGTGGCTGACGCCACAGAAAACGGCTTTTAGCTAACAACGGGGAAACCCACTCCGCTGACTCAACGGATCGGCATCATAAAAGACTTGGGCAAGTTTAAACGCCTCTCTCTCTTAAACCCAAAACGCTGCAGCCTGAACGAGCTAATGACTTTTATATTTCCATCGGACAATACGTTATCCCCTAGACAACGATAGAGCTATGTTATTGGTTATGATCATACCTGCGCTTTAGATTTAGTATTGACGACGTATATTATCTGTATGTTTGCATTAATCTTATTTTTGTGCCCCTTTATCAATATATACTTTTAAAAATAGTACCATCAGACTTCAACGGACCTCTCTATCTTTGCTGGTAAGTGATCCAGTTACGGGATTCGTAACATTCTCATAACTACCTCGACTATACTTCTTCACACCCTGACAAATGTAAAAATGCTATTCTCTATTCCCAGTTCCTCTGTTCTCACCGCATCTGTTCCCAGGATGAGGCTTTCCATTCCAGGACATCTCAAATGTCCTCTTTCTTTTAGGATCATGGTTTCCCTTCTGCCATCATCAATGATACCCTCAATCGCATCTCCTCCATTTCCGGCACTTCGGCCCTCACCCCATCCTCCCGTCACCACAACAGGGACTGCGTTCCCCTTGTCCTCACCTACCACCCCACCAGTCTCCAGATCCAACACATTATCCTCCGCAACTTCCACCACCTTCAACAGGACCCCACCACCCAGCACATCTTTCCCTCCCTACCCCTCTCTGATTTCTGCAGGGTTCATTCCCTCCACACTGCCTGGTCCACACATCCCTCCCCACAGATCTCCCACCGGGTACTTATCCCTGCAAGTGTAAGTGCTACACCTGATCCGACACCTCCTTTCTTATCACTATTCAGGGCCCCAAACAGTCCTTCCAGGTGAGGCAACACTTCACTTGTAAGTCTGTTGGGTTCATCTATTGCATCCAGTGCTCGCGGTGTGGTCTCCTCTACATCAGCGAGACCCGACGCAGATTGGGGGACCGCTTCGTCGAGCACCTCCGCTCTGTCCGCCACAACAGACAGGATCTCCCGGTTGCCACCCACTTCAACTCTGCTTCACATTCCCATTCGGATATGTCCATACATGGCCTCCTCTACTGCCATGATGGGGCCAAACTTTGGCTGGAGGAACAACATCTCGTATACCATCTGGGTAGTCTCCAGCCCCTGGTATGAACATCGAATTCTCCAACTTCTGGTAATTCCCTCCCTCTCCCTTCCCTCATCCCACCTTCACTCTCTCTCCTCTTCTAGCTGCCTATCACCTCTCTCATGAATCTGCCTTCTTCTACTACCCACAGTGCTTTCCGCTTAGATTTCTTCTTCACCTCTCCTGTCTATCCCCTCCCACACCCCTTGATCTTTCCCCTTACTGGGTTTTCACCTGGCACCTACCAGCCTTCTCCTTCCCACCCTCTCCCACCTCCTTTATAGGCCACTGTCCCTCCCTCTTCAGTCCTGACAAAGAGTCTCGGCCCGAAACGTTGACTGATCATTTCCACAGTTACTCCCTGACCTGCTGAGTTCCTGCAGCTTGTTTTATATGTTCCTTTGACCCCAGCCCCTGCACAACACCTCTCCTCCACAACAGTGGGGTATTACAGAAGACAGGACCCTCAAGTGAGATCAGGGGTCCTAAGGGGTGTAACATTTCAGCCTCCCTCTCAAAACGAGACATTTGACCTGCCGCCCTCAGTGCTGATGTTCCTGTTTCCGGTGATCTCAGTGTCAGTGAGTCATTCAGCACGGAAACTGCTGCTGCAAGATCATCAACTTAGAGAGGGACGATCTTTGGTCTGCCCGAAACCTGTTGGTCTCTCAGCACAGCGAGATGTCCATAAGGGAATGCCGCCAGCTGGCACAGTCCAGGCGACAGAAGGACGTGCTGAGGGATGAACTAAATCTCAGTGTAGCCAAAGCAAAAACTCTGTGGAAAAAGACCTTAATTGAGGCTCCTTCTGCTACCCCCCAGACATGGAGGGGTTAATTCAAGTGGCGAAGCTCCACAAGCATTGAAAAGTTGAATCACCTCTGAGGCAACCTGAGTGACAATGGTGCAGTGAGTCAGGAACACAGAAAAAACTACAGCACAGTACAGGCCTTTCGGCCCACAATGCTGTGCCAAACTTGTCCTTACCTTAGAAATTACCTAGGGTTACCCATAACTCTGTATTTTTCTAAGCTACATGTACCTATCCAGGAGCCTCTTAAAAGACCCTGTCGTATCCGCCTCCACCACCATCACTGGCAGCCCGTTCCACGCACTCACCACTCTCTGCGTAAAAAACTTACCTGACATCTCCTCTGTATCTGCTTCCGAGCACCTTAAAACTGCGCCCTCTCACGCTAGCCATTTCAGCCCTGGGCCACTATCCACACGATTAATGCCTCTCATCATCTTATACAACTGTATAAATATGACTGAATGTTTTCACCAGATGGCACTCAGAATGTAAAACATTTTCACATCAGGTTTAATACTTTTATTACAAATAAAGCTCAGATACAGGACCTTTGGCCACCGAGTCTCATCAACCATAAACCACACACATGTACTAATCCCACACTGCAGATCCCACATTGGCCTCATCCGTCACCTCATTTCTGGAGTGGAATCCAGTCATCCTCAACACCGGGAGGCTGCTGGAGAAGGCGCATTTCCCTGTGTAAGGAAAGAGTTAATTGTGATTCCTCCCTGGTACAAGCCAAAATAAAATGGAGGTTTGAAGACAAAATGGCATCTGGTTAGAATTTCCCTCATATTGACCAGTGTCTTGCCTCAATGTTGAACGCACATCATTAAGATACTGACAAAGAAAGTTTTCCTCTTTACATACCTGTTGTCGTCTTCTTCCAAAATTATGTGTCTGGGCTGAAGGTTGTAAGAGATAAGAGGGTGCAGCAGGTCCCACCAAGGTATGGAAAAATACTGGGCTGATAATTATTTAAAAACGCAAACACGAGGAAATCTGCAGATGCTGGAAATTCAAGCACACACATAAAATGCTGGTGGAACACAGCAGGCCAGGCAGCATCTATAGGAAGAAGTACAGTCGACGTTTCGGGCCGAGACCCTTCGTCAGGACTAACTGAAAGAAGAGATAGTAAGAGATTTGAAAGTGGGAGGGGGAGGGGGAGATCCGAAATGATAGCAGAAGACCGGAGGGGGAGGGATGAAGCTAAGAGCTCGAAATTGATTGGCAAAAGGGATACAGAGCTGGAGAAGGGAAAGGATTATGGGACGGGAGGCCTAGGGAAAAAGAAAGGGGGAGGGGAGCACCAGAGGGAGATGGAGAGCAGGCAAGGAGTGCTTGTGAGAGGGACTCAGGGCCCCAGACAGTCCTTCCAGCAGAGGCAACTCTGCACCTGTGAGTCAGCTGGTGTGAGATACTGCATCCGGTGTTCCCGGTGTGGCCTTCTATATATTGGTGACACCTGACGCAGACCGGGAGACCATTTCGCTGAATACCTATGCTCTGTCCGCCAGAGAAAGCAGGATCTCCCACTGGCCACACTTTTTAATTCCACGTTGCAATCCCATTCTGATATGTCTATCCATGGCCTTCTCTACTGTCAAGATGAAGCCACACTCAGGTTGGAGGAACAACACCTTATATACCAGCTGGGTAGCCTCCAACCTGATGGCATGAACATTGACTTCTCTAACTTCTGTTAATGCCCTTCCTCCCCTTCTTACCCCATCCCTTATATATTTAGTTTTTTCCCCTCCTTTTTTTCTCTCTTTCTGCCCATCACTCTGCCTGCTCTCCATCTCCGTCTGGTGCTCCCTTCCCCCTTTCTTTCTCCCGAGGCCTCCCGTCCCATAATCCTTTCACTTCTCCAGCTCTGTATCCCTTTTGCCCATCACCTTTCCAGCCCTTAGCTTCATCCCACCCCCTCCGGTCTTCTCCTATCATTTTGGATCTCCCCCTGACCCTCCCCCTCCCAAATCTCTTACTAACTCTTCTTTCAGTTGGTCCTGATGAAGGGTCCCGGCCCGAAATGTCGAGTGTACTTCTCCCTATGGATTCTGCCTGGCCTGCTGCGCTCCACCAGCATCTTGTGTGTGTGCTGATGATTATGTTATGATTTGAAGGAATTTTAAATGGTGTTAAGAGGGTACATCCTTTGTGGAGTTTTGTCTGTGGCTGGGTCACAGGTTTGATCAATCGACAGGGGTCTCTCGCAATGCCACCTATGGCAATCAGTCTCTGCTTTTCCTTTGAATTCATCATGAGCAGCGTGGCGGGAGCCTGCTGCACAGACAACAGCTTGTGTACCATATCATACAGCCCCGTCTTGCACACCGGCATGTGAAAGGTAGGATACACAGGCAACAGCTCGTGTACCGTATCACACAGCCCCGTCTTGCACACCGGCATGTGAAAGGTAGGATACACAGGCAACAGCCCGTGTACCGTATCACACAGCCCCGTCTTGCACACCGGCATGTGAAAGATAGGATACACAGGCAACAGCTCGTGTACCGTATCACACAGCCCCGTCTTGCACACCGGCATGTGAAAGGTAGGATACACAGGCAACAGCCCGTGTACCGTATCACACAGCCCTGTCTTGCACACCGGCATGTGAAAGATAGGATGCACAGGCAACAGCTCGTGTACTGTATCACACAGCCCCGTCTTGCACACCGGCATGTGAAAGATAGGATACACAGGCAACAGCTCGTGTACCGTATCGTACAGCCCTGTCTTGCACACCGGCATGTGAAAGATAGGATACACAGGCAACAGCTCGTGTACCGTATCACACAGCCCCGTCTTGCACACCGGCATGTGAAAGATAGGATACACAGGCAACAGCTCGTGTACCGTATCGTACAGCCCCGCCTCGCACACCGGCATGTGAAAGATAGGATACACAGGCAACAGCTCGTGTACCGTATTGTACAGCCCTGCCTTGCACACCGGCATGTGAAAGATAGGATACACAGGCAACAGCTCGTGTACTGTATCGTACAGCCCCGTCTTGCACACCGGCATGCGAAAGATAGGATACACAGGCAACAGCTCGTGTACCGTATCGTACAGCCCCGTCTTGCACACCGGCATGTGAAAGATAGGATACACAGGCAACAGCTCGTGTACCGTATCGTACAGCCCCGTCTTGCACACCGGCATGTGAAAGATAAGATACACAGGCAACAGCTCGTGTACCGTATCGTACAGCCCCGTCTTGCACACCAGCATGTGAAAGATAGGATACACAGGGAACAGCTTGTGTACTGTCTCATACAGCCCTGTCTTGCACACCGGCATGTGAAAGTTAGGATACACAGGCAACAGCTTGTGTACCGTATCACACAGCCCCGTCTTGCACACCGGAATGTGAAAGATAGGATACACAGGCAGCAGCTTGTGTACCGTATCACACAGCCCCGTCTTGCACACCGGCATGTGAAAGGTAGGATACACAGGCAACAGCTCGTGTGCCGTATCATACAGCCCTGTCTTGCACACCGGCATGTGAAAGATAGGATACACAGGCAACAGCTCGTATACCGTATCACACAGCCCCGTCTTGCACACCGGCATGTGAAAGATAGGATACACAGGCAACAGCTCGTGTACTGTATTGTACAGCCCCATCTTGCACACCAGCATGTGAAATATAGGATACACAGGCAACAGCTCGTGTACAGTATCACACAGCCCCGTCTTGCACACCGGCATGTGAAAGATAGGATACACAGGCAACAGCTCGTGTACCGTATCGTACAGCCCCGTCTTGCACACCGGCATGTGAAAGATAGGATACACAGGCAACAGCTCGTGTACCGTATCGTACAGCCCCATCTTGCACACCGGAATGTGAAAGATAGGATACACAGGCAACAGCTCGTGTACCGTATCGTACAGCCCCGTCTTGCACACTGGCATGTGAAAGATAGGATACACAGGCAACAGCTCGTGTACCGTATCACACAGCCCCGTCTTGCCCACCGGCATGTGAAAGATAGGATACACAGGCAACAGCTCATGTACCGTATCGTACAGCCCCGTCTTGCACACCGGCATGTGAAAGATAGGATACACAGGCAACAGCTCGTGTACCGTATCACACAGCCCCGTCTTGCACACCGACATGTGAAAGATAGGATACACAGGCAACAGCTCGTGTACCGTATCACACAGCCCCGTCTTGCACACCGGCATGTGAAAGATAGGATACACAGGCAACAGCTTGTGTACCGTATCGCACAGCCCAGTCTTGCACACCGGCATGTGAAAGATAGGATACACAGGCAACAGCTTGTGTACCGTATCCTACAGCCCCGTCTTGCACACCGGCATGTGAAAGATAGGATACACAGGCAACAGCTCGTGTACCGTATCGTACAGCCCCGTCTTGCACACCGGCATGTGAAAGATAGGATACACAGGCAACAGCTCGTGTACCGTATCATACAGCCCCGTCTTGCACACCGGCATGTGAAAGATAGGAAGCAAATTCCATGGTCGACCTCGACCAACAGAGTGCCTCTCGTATTGTAACTTACAGGTTTTTCTAAACCTTGCACTGTACTGCTGTCACTAAAACATTTCGCAGCCTAACAATGATAATACAGTTGATTGTGATTCTCATTCTCACTTCCTTTCTTGCCTTGACAATATCTTTTCAAAACACAGCTTCTACAGGTGGCAGGGACCTTCCCACATCCCCCTTATCCCTCAGCTTTCACAAAAGGTGTCAACATTTCTTTGGGGCATTGGGATGTGCAATAAATACTGGCCCCATGATGCTATAAGACCATAAGATACAGGAACAAAATTAGATCATTTGGCCCACCAAGTCTGCCCAGTCATTCAATCCTTGCTTATTTATTACCCCTCTCAACCTCATTCTCCTGCCTTCCCCCAGTAATCTTTGACACCCTGACTATTCAAGAACCTACCAACCTCCGCTTTAAATAAACTCAGTGACTTGCCTTCCACAGCCATCTACGGCAATGAATTTCTCAGATTCACTACCCTCTGGCTAAAGGAATTCCTTCTCATCTATGTTTTGAATTGATGCCCCTCTATTCTGAGGCTGTGCCCTTTTGGGCCTAGACTAACATTATAGGAAATACCGCCAGTCTGGTTCAACACGTGTGGATGAGGCCCACATGGTGTGACAACCTCCCAGGATGGGACGCCAAAGGCAGTGTAGGAAACAGCAGGTGTCCATGCTGGGTTGGGAGATGACCCCTCCCATTGGCTCTGCTCTCCGCCCGGTGCGAGGTGAGCTGATTTGCGTTTGTCTGCTGAACCGGTGTGGGATGAGGAACTGTTGAGTGCTTGTTTTTGGAGACACATGGCTCGAGGCCAGCATCCCATGCACCAACAGGCCATGCCACTCACAGACCTGGGGTGAATTATTTGTTGTGACTGTGTTTTCCTGCTAGTGTATTGACATGTGCATTGTGCTGTGTGTGACTGTATGTACCGTTTTACAGAGAACGCCATTTCGATCGGCTGTATTCTTGTGTGAGGCTGAATGACGATGAATGGAATTTGAAACTGCTCACCCTTTCCACTGCTGAACCCTCGGTGACGAGCCGGTGTGTGATCTTCTTACCCCCGGATGGGGTGGGGTGGGGTGATGTGAGAAGCTGGGATTTGACGGGCAGAGGAGGCTGAGGATGAAGGACTCTGACAGGAGAGGACAGTGGACCTTGGAAGAAAGGGAAAGAAGTGTGAAACCGGGGGAGGAGATAAGCAGGTCATGTGCTGGGAGAAGGCCATCAGAATACAGGAAATCAAAGGGAGATAAACAATGTGGCTGTGAACCTGTACCTGTGGTGAGCTGTTCTGTGAGCTAAACAGATTCTACCATTTACCTGCGCACTATTCCCAGTCCTGATGTGGCACGAAACATCGACTGTTTATCATTTCCTTAGAATCTGCCTGGCATCCAGCACTTTGTGTGTTTCTCTGGATTTCCAGAATCTGCAGAATCTCTGGTTTTGTTTCACAGAACATTACAGCACAGAAACAGGCCTTTTGGCCCTTCTTGGCTGTACCGAACCATTTTTCTGCCTAGTCCCACTGACAGGCACCTGGACCATATCCCTCCATACCCCTCTCATCCATATACCTGTCCAATTTTTTCTTAAATGTTAAAAGCGAGCCTGGGTTCACCACTTCAGCTGGCAGCTCATTCCACAGTCCCACCGCTCTCTGTGTGATGAAGACCCCCCAATGTTCCCTTTAGACAAGGGGATTGGAACTTCGATTCTAACTAATCTGAAAAGGAGGATGTTCTTGAAATGTTGATAAATTAACATGTTTAACTGTAAGAAACAAAGTTTGCGTGTCTGTGGACCCTGCTCCGTCCCTATCACTAGTATGCTTTCACTTTCCCCGACACGCCCTGGCAAGTGGAGAAGCGGCCGCTCCCGGGTTTGATCGGGTGAGTGGGGCTGGGGAGGCGCCTGGACAAAGAGGGTCACCTTCAAGTTTCCTAGCGGGGCTCCGTGAAAGGGAGACCGGTCTCCCCCTTTCCTCCCTCCGAAGGCGGCTCTGGCCGAGACTTCGCTTCGTTCCCAGGGCTGGGAGCCGCCCAGGGTCAGGGAGGCGGAAGTATCGTGCATTCGCCGGGCAGTGTTTCAGTCTGGGCCGGGAGGATTTTCGCTGAGAAGCCGCGATGGCGCTGATCCACTCGGTGACTGGGAAGAGCGGGTGGAAGGGCTTTTAACCCGTAAAGTGGTAAGAGTTGAGGAGTTGTAGTGAGTGGGGAGGGTGGTGATACTGCGCAGACTCCAACGTTTCGGTTCGGGAGCACCGCAGTAAAAAAAATCAGACGGGCTGGCGAGAGAGTGGGAACAAAGTTGTTTTTTTAATGAACATAAAAAGAAAGTTTATTTAAATCAAATATAAAAGAAAGAAACAGTGCAAAGATTTTAAAGCGCACACACAAAATGCCGCAGGAAATTGAGGAAGTCAGGAAGAAGAGTACAAAGTCGTCGATTCGGGGCCGATACCCTTCATCGGGGCGGGAATAGAAGAGACCAGAAGCCCGAATATATAAGTGGGGTGTGGGGAGAGTGAGGAGTACAAGCTAGCAGGTGGGAGGAAAGGTGGATGTGTGGGTTAGGGAGGGAGACGGGACGAAATAAGAAACTACGAGATGATTGGACCATTTCCGATACCCCTGCTCTTCCTTGATATCTCTGTCTGTCCCTGGGGACAGATTACCTACTAATCTATTACAAACACACGGACTCTCATCGCTACCTGGACCGTACCTCCTCCCACCCTATTGTAAAAATGCTGTCCCCTTCCCTCAATTCCTCTGTCTCCCCGCAGTATCTGCTCTCAGGATGAGGCTTTTCATTCCAGAACAACTGAACTTGCTCAGGTGTCAGATCTCTCAGTGAGAGAGCATTTTGGAGATAGTGATTACAATTCTATCTCCTTTACCATAGATTCAGAAAGGGACAGGAATAGACAAGTTAGGAAAGCATTTAATTGGAATAAAGGGAAATATGAGGCTACCAGGCATGAACTTGGAAGTATAACTTGGAAACAGATGTTCTCAGGGAAATGTACGAAGAAATGTGGCAAATGTTCAGGGGTTATTTGCATGGAGTTCTGCACATGTACTTTCCAATGAGACAGGGAAAGGATGGTAGGGTACAGGAACCATGGTGTTCAAAGGCTGTGGTAAATCTAGTCAAGAAGAAAAGAAGAGCTTACAAAAGGTTCAAAAAACTAGGTAATGATGGAGATCTAGAAGATTATAAGGCTAGCAGGAAGGAGCTTAAGAATGAAATTAGGAGAGCCAGAAGGGGCCATGAGAAGGCCTTGGCAAACAGGATTAAGGAAAACCCCAAGGCATTCTACAAGTTTGTGAAGAGCTGGAGAATAAAACGTGAGAGAATAGGACCAATCAAATGTGACAGTGGAAAAGTGCCTATGGAACTGGAGGAAGTAGTGGAGGTACTTAATGAATACTTTGCTTTAGTATTCACTACGGAAAGCGATATTGGAGACTGTAGGGATGACTTACAGTGGACTGAAAAGCTTGAGCATGTTGATATTCAGGAAGAGGATGTACTGGAGCATTTGCAAAGCATCAAGTTGGATAAGTCACTAGGACCAGACGAGATGTACCCCAGGCTACTGTGGGAGGCAAGCGAGGAGATTGCTGAGCCTCTGGCAATGATCTTTGCATCATCAATGGGGAGGGGAGAGGTTCTGGAGGATTGGAGAGTTGTGGACGTTGTTCCCTTATTCAAGAAAGGGAGTAGAGATAGCCTAGGAAATTATACACTAGTGAGTTTTACTTCAGTAGTTGGTAAATTGATGGAGAAGATCCTGAGAGGCAGGATTTTTGAACATTTGGAGAGGCATAACATGATTAGTAATAGTCAGTATAGCTTTGTGAAAGGCAGGTCGTGCCTTATGAGCCTGGGTGAATTTTTTGAGGATGTGACTGAACACATTGATGAGGGTTGATCAGGAAAAGTAGTGTATATGGATTTCAGCAAGGGATTTGATAAAGTACCCCATCCAAGGCTAATTGAGAAAATAAAGAGGTATGAGATCCAAGAGGCCGTTGCTTTGTGGATCCAGAACTGGCTTGCCCACAGAAGGCAAAGAGTGGTTCTAGATGGGTCATATTCTGCATGGAGGTCAGTGACCAGTGGAGTGCCTCAGGGATCTGTTCTGGGACCCCTACTCTTAGTGATTTTTATAAATGATCTGGATGAGGAAGTAGAGGGATGGGCTAGTAAATTTGCTGATGACACAAAGGTTGGGTTGTTGTGGATAGTATGGAGGGCTGTCAGAGGTTACAATGGGACAATGATAGGATGCAAAACTGGGCTGAGAAGTGGCAGATGGAGTTCAACCCAGATAAGAGTGAGGTGGTTCATTTTGGTAGGTCAAATGTGATGACAGAATACAGTATTAACAGTGAGACTCCTGGCAGTGTGGGGGATCAGAGGGATCTTGGTGTCTGAGTCCATAGGACACTCAAAGCTGCTACTCAGCTTGACTCTGTGGTTAAGAAGGCATACAGTGCATTGGCCTTCATCAATTAAGGGATTGAGTTTAAGAATGTTGCAGCTATATAGGACCCTGGTCAGACCCCACGGTGCTCAGTTCTGGTCACATCACTACAGGAAGGATGTGAAAACCATAGAAAGGGTGCAGAGGAGATTTACAAGGATGTTGCCTGGATTGGGGAGCTGCTTTATGAGAATAGGTTGAGTGAACTTGGCCTTTTCTCCTCAGAGCGATGGAGGATGAGAGGTGTCCTGATAGAGGTGTTCAAGATGATGAGAGGCATTGATCATGTAGATAGTCAGAGGCTTTTTCCCAGTGCTGAAATTGCTAGCACAAGAGGGCACAGTTTTAAGGTTCTTAGGAGCGGGTTCGGAGGAGATGTCAGGGGTAAGGGTTTTTATGCAGAGAGAGGTGACTGCGTGGAATGGGCTGCTGGTGGTGGAGGCGGATACGATAGGGTCTTTTAAGAGACTCCTGGATAGCTACATGCAGCTCAGAAAAATAGAGGACTATGGGTAACCCTGGGTAATTCTAATGTAAGGACATGTTTGGCACAGCTTTGTGGGCCGAAGGGACTGTATTGTGCTGTTGGTTTTCCATGTTTCTATATTTCGTAACAAAGGAGATGTCCTCCATCTTAAAAGAACTGGGATTTTCTTTCTCGCCATCAATGCTGCCATCAACCGCATCTCTTTTCTTTCACACACGTCTGCTCTCCCTCCATCCTGCCGCCACCGTATCAGGGAGAGGGTTCCTTTTGTCCACACCTACCACCCCACCAGCCACTGCAACCAGCATATAATTCTCCAT
Source organism: Hypanus sabinus (assembly GCF_030144855.1). Lineage (NCBI taxonomy): Eukaryota > Metazoa > Chordata > Chondrichthyes > Myliobatiformes > Dasyatidae > Hypanus > Hypanus sabinus. The sequence continues at coordinate 176,971,266 of NC_082710.1, read as the reverse complement.
AACTTCCACCATCTCCAACGAGATCGCACCACAAAACACATCTTTCCCGACCCCCTCTCCCACAATTTCTGCTCTCCACAGGGATCCCTTATCTATTACGAGATTCCCTTACCCATTTGTCCCTCCCCACTGCTATCCCTCCTGGTACTGATCCTTGCAAGCAGAACAAGTGCTACACCTGCTCCCTCACTACCCTTGAGGGCCCCAAACAGTCCTTCCAGGTGAGGCCACACTTCACCTGTGAGTCCATCAGGGTCATATACTTTGTCCAGTACACTCAGTGTGGCCTTCTGTATATCAGTGACACCCAACACAGACAGGGAGACTGTTTCGCGGAGCGGGATCTCCCAACAGCCACCCATTTCCATTCCACTTCCCATTTCAGTTCTGGTATGACCATCCGTGGCCTCCTACACTGTTGTGATGAGGCTGCTAATTTTTGGACCTTTGCTGTTTCCTAGCCTTTTGCCCTCCCTCTATGATATTACTGTCGCCCATCTCTTCCCCTTGATAAAAATAATGCCTTTTGTTTTCAGCAAACATGCTGTGATAGAAAGTGAATGGCGATGGATTTGTAAAGTTAGAAAAACAAATGCAGAACATTAACACAGTCAAAATTTGGAATGTTTGTGAATATTATTGAACAAGGTTTCTAAAGGATGTTGTCATTCAATTAAACATTGCACAAGATAAAATAATGGTAATATCTGTATGTTAATGTATGCAAAATATAATGATTCATATTCAAAAACCATGCAATTTTTTTTACTAGGGGATCTTTGTTTTCCACCCATCTCACAAACATGGAACAAATATATCTCGCTGTGTGTTTACTTCCTGTGGTTCTCAATTCTGCACATGGTAAGCACCTGATTTATTTTACATTATTAGTGGACAGTGTTTCAAAGTCTAACGAATAATTGAGTCATAGTGTTACAGAACACTGCAGCAGAGAAACAGACCCTTCGACCCATCTGATCTCTGCCACAGTTATGCTGCCTAGTCCCATTGACTGCACATGGAGCAAAACCCTCTATACCCCTCCCATCCATTTATGTGTCCAAATTGTAAAAATATTACAATCCAACCTACATCCACCACTTCTCTGGTAGCTCATTCCACACTCGCGCCACCCTCTGAGTGAAGAAGTAGTTTCCACTTAAATATTTCACCGTTCACCCTTAGCAGATGACATCTAATTCTAGCCTCACTACACCTCAGTGGAAAAAGCCAGCTTGCATTTACCCTCCATGTACGTCACAATTTTGTATACCCCTGTCAAATCTCCAATCATTCTCATCTGTTCCATGAAAATAAGTCCAAACCTATTCACTCTATCTCTAACTCATTGCCTTGAGTCCTGGCTCAGAAGGATAGGGAACCAAAGAGAATGGCAGCAATAATAGCGGGCTCGATAGTCAGGGAGACAGATCGGTGATTCTGTGGATGCAAAAAGGACACTCGGATGGTAGGTTGCCTGCCAGGTGCCAGAGTCTGCCACGTTTCTGATGCATCCACAATATCCTGAAAAGGGAGGTGGAGCTGCCAGAATTTGTGGTACATGTTGGTACTAATGACATAAGTAGAAAAAGGAAGGAGATCCTGAAAAAAGAATACAGGAAGTTCGGAAGGAACATATAGTACAGCACTGTATAGGCCCTTCGGCCCACAATGTTGTGCCAACCCTTAAACCCTGCCTTCCATATAGTCCTCCACCTTAAATTCCAACATATATCTGTCTAGTAGTCTCTTAAATTTCACTAGTGTATCTGCCCCCACCACTGACTCAGGCAGTGCATTCCACACACCAACCACTCTCTGAGTAAAAAACCTTCCTCTAATATCCCCCTTGAACTTCCCACCCCTTACCTTAAAGCCATGTCCTCTTGTACTGAGCAGTGGTACCCTGGGGAAGAGGCATTGGCTGTACACTCTATCTATTCTGCTTAATAACTTGTATACCTCTATCATGTCTCCTCTCATCCTCCTTCTCTCCAGAGTGTAAAACCCTAGCTCCCTTAATCTCTGATCATAATGCATACCCTCTAAACCAGGCAGCATCCTGGTAAACAACACACACAAAATGCTGGTGGAACACAGCAGGCCAGGCAGCATCTATAGGGAGAAGCACTGTCAACATTTCGGGCTGAGACCCTTCATCAGGGCTAACTGAAAGGAAAGATAGTAAGAGATTTGAAAGTAGTGGGGAGAGGGGGAAATGAGAAATGATAGGAGTAGACCGGAGGGGGTGGGTTGAAGCTAAGAGCTGGAAAGGTGATTGGCGAAAGTGATACAGAGCTGGAGAAGGGAAAGGATCATGGGACGGGAGGCCTTGGGAGAAAGAAAGTGGGGGGAAGCACCACAGGGAGATGGAGAACAGGCAAACAACTAAATATGTCAGGGATGGAGTAAGAAGGGGAGAGGAGGGGCATTAACGGAAGTTAGAGAAGTCAATGTTCATGCCATCAGGTTGGAGGCTACCTAGCCAGTATATAAGGTGTTGTTCCTCCAACCTGAGCTTGGATTCATTTTGACAGTAGAGGAGGCCATGGATAGACATATCAGAATGGGAACATGGAATTAAAATGTGTGGCCACTGGGAGATCCTGCTTTCTCTGGCAGACTGAGCATAGGTGTTCAGCGAAAGGGTCTCCCAGTCTGCGTCGGGTCTCACCAATATATAAAAGGCCACGCTGGGAGCACCGGACGCAGTATACCACACCAGCCGACTCACAGGTGAAGTGTCGCCTCACCTGGAAGGACTGTCTGGGGCCCTGAATGGTGGTGAGGGAGGAAGTGTAAGGGCAGGTGTAGCACTTGTTCCGCTTACAAGGATAAGTGCCAGGAGGGAGATCGGTGGGAAGGGTTGGGGGGGACGAGTGGACAAAGGAGTCGACAAGGGAGCGATCCCTGCGGAAAGCAGAAAAAGGGAGCGAGGGAAAGATGTGCTTGGTAGTAGCATCCTGTTGGAGGTGGCAGAAGTTTCGGAGAATTATACGTTGGACCCGGAGGCTTACTATCTTTCCTTTCAGTTAGTCCTGATGAAGGGTTTCGGCCTGAAACGTCGACAGTGCTTCTCCTTATAGATGCTGCTTGGCCTGCTGTGTTCCACCAGCATTTTGTGTGTGTTGTTTGAATTTCCAGCATCTGCAGATTTCCTCGTGTTAGCATCCTGGTAAATCTCCCCTGTCCCCTTTCAAATGCTTCCACATGCTTCCTGTAGTGAGGCGACCAGAACTGGACACAGTACTCCAAGTGTGGCCTAACTAGAGTTTTATAGAGCTGCATTATTACCTCATGACTATTAAACTTTACCCCTTGACTTATGAAAGCTAACACCCCATAAAATTTCTTAACTACCCTATCTACCTGTAAGGCACCTTTCAGGGATCTGTGGGCATGTACCCCCAGATCCCTCTGCTCGTCCACACTACCAAGTATCCTGCCAATTACTTTGTACTCTGCCTTGGAGTTTGTCCTTCCAAAGTGTACCACCTCACACTTCTCCGGGTTGAACTCCATCTGCCACTTCTCAGCCCACTTCTGCATCCTATCAATGTCTCTGTGCATCTTCGACAATCGTCTACACTATCCACAACATCACCAACCTTTGTGTTGTCAGCAAACTCGACCCTTCTACCCCCACATCCAGGTCGTTAATAAAAATCACAAAAGCAGAGGTCCCAGAACCGATCCTTGTGCGACACCACTAGTCACAACCCCCCAATCTGGGTGTACTCCCTCCACCATGACCCTCTGCTTTCAGCAGGTAAGCCAGTTCTGAATCCACCTGGCCAAACTCCCCTGGATCCCATGCCTTCTGACTTTCTGAATAAGTCTACCATTTGGAACCTTGTCAAATGCCTTACTAAAATCCATGTAGATCACATCCACTACACTAACCTCATCTATATGCCTGGTCACCTCCTCAAAGAACTATCAGGCTTGTTAGGCACGATCGGCCCTTCACAAAGCCATGCCGACTGTCCCTGATCAGACCAGGATTCTCTAAATGCCTGTAGATCCTATCTCTAAGAATCTTTTCCAACAGCTTTCCCACCAAGATGCCATGCTCACTGGTCTATAATTACCCGGACATCACAACTACCTTTTTTGAAAAATGGGACAACATTTGCCTTCCTCCAATCTTCCGGTACCATTCCTGTGGACAACGAGGACATAAAGGTTCTAGCCATAGGCTCAGCAATCTCTTTCTTTACCTTGTGGAGCAGCCTGGGAAATACTCCGTCAGGCCCCGGGGACTTATCTGTCCTAATGTATTTTAACAACTCCAGCACCTCCTCTCCCTTAATGTCAACATGCTCCAGAACATCAACCTCACTCATATTGTCCTCACTGTCATCAAGTTCCCTCTCATTGGTGAATACCAATTGAGGAGCTCGCTCACTTCCACAGCCTCCAGGCACATCTTCCCACCTTTATCTCTAATCAGTCCTACCTTCACTCCTGTCATCCTTTTGTTCTTTACACAATTGGAGAATGCCTTGGGGGTTCTCCTTTACCCTACTCACCAAGGCCTTTTCATGCCCCTTTCTTGCTCTCCCCAGCCCCTTCTTAAGTTCCTTTCTTGCTACCCTATATTCCTCAATAGACCTATCTGATCCTTGCTTCCTAAACCTCATGTATGCTGCCTTCTTCCACCTGACTAGATTTTCCACCTCACTTGTCACCCATGGTTCCTTCACCCTACCATTCTTTATCTTCCTCAGTGGGACAAATTTATCCCTAACATCCTGCAAGAAATCCTTAAACATCGACCACATGTCCATAGTACATTTCCCTGCAGAAACATCATCTCAATTCACACCCGCAAGTTCTAGTCTTATAGCTTCATCATTTGCCCTTCCCCAATTAAAAATTTTCCTGTCCTCTCTGATTCTATCCTTTTCCATGATAATGCTAAAGGCCAGGGAGTGGTGGTCACTGTCCCCAGATGCTCACCCACTGAGAGATCTGTGACCTGACCCGGTTCGTTACGTAATACTAAATCTAGTATGGCATTCCCCCTAGTCGGCCTGTCAACATACTGTGACAGGAATCCATCCTGGACACACTTAACAAATTCTGCCCCATCTGAACCCTTGGAACTAATCCGGTGCCCATCAGTATTATGGAAGTTAATGTCAGCTATGATAACAACCCTGTTATTTTTGCACCTTTCCAAAATCTGCTCCTCGGTATCTCTGCTGCTACCAGGGGTCTTATAGAATACTCCCAATAGAGTAACTGCTCTCTTTCTGTTTCTGACTTCCACCCATAATGACTCAAGAGAGGATCCTGCTACATTACCCACCCTTTCTGTAGCTGTAATAGTATCCCTGACCAGTAATGCCACCCCTCCTCCCCTTTTCCCCCCTCTCTATCCCTTTCAAAACACTGAAATCCAAGAATATTGGGAATCCATTCCTGCCCTGGTGCCAGTCAAGTCTCTGTAATGGCCACTACATCATAATTCCATGTATGTATCCAAGTTCTCAGTTCATCACCTTTGTTCCTGATGTCGCTTGCATTAAAGTACATGCACTTTAGCCCTTCTGCCTTACTAACTTTACACCCTTTATTCTGCTTCTCTTTCCTCAATGTTTCTTTATAAGTTAGAGCTGGCTTTACTCCATGCACTTCTTCCACTGCTGTATCACTCTGGGTCCCATCCCACTTGCAAATTAGTTTAAACCCTCCCGAACCATGCTAGCAAACCTACCAGCAAGGATATTGCTCCCCCTCGAGTTAAGGAGCAACCCATACAATCTGTACAGGTCCTGCCTTCCCCAGAAGAGATCCCAATGATCCAAAAGTCTAAAACCCTGCCTCCTGAACCAACTCCTCAGCCACGCATTCAACTGCCATCTCCTCCAATTCTTACCATCACTATCATATAGTACTGGCAGCAATCCTGAGAACGCCACCCTTGAGGTCCTGTTCTTCAGCCTTCTGCCTAGTTCCCGAAAATCACACTTCAGGACCTTGTCCCTCTTCCTGCCTATGTCATTGGTCCCAACATGTATCACGACTTCTGGTTGCTTTCCCTCTCGTACCAGGATGTCGTGCACCCGGTCAGAGACATCTCAGACCCTGGCACCCGGAAGGCAACAAGCCTTGCAGGTGTCCTTCTCACGTCCACAAAATCTCCTGTCTGCTCCCCTGACTATAGACTCCTCAATGACAACAGCTCTCCTCTTCTCCATCCCACCCTTCTGCACCACAGGGTCAGACTCAGTGCCAGAGGCCCTGCCACCGTGGCTCACACCTGGTAGGTCATCCCCGCCAACTGTATCCAGGACGGCAAACTTATTATTCAGGGGAATTGCTACAGGGATGCTCTGCACTACCTGTCTACTCACCTTCGCTTTTCCCCTCTGACTGTCACCCAATGACCTGCTTCCAGCAGCCTAGGTGTGACTACATCCCTGGAGCTGTCATCTATGACTGTCTCATTCTCCCTTATGAGTCGAAGGTCATCCAGCTGCTGCTCCAGATTCCTCACACGGTCTTCCGGATCGCCCAGCCGCAAGCACATCTGGCAGATGTGACTCTGCTGAGCTATTCAAATCTTGATTGCACAGTCCCAATGTCAAAACTTCCAGAATCTCTCAAGTCAAAGCCTCAGAGCTCCAGTCCTTCACTGACCCACTCACTCACTGGCTGCTTTCCACTGAGAAGCAGGACCTCAAAGGTAGTAATCTCGTGATTGCTGACTGTGCCATGAGACAGTGAGGATCGGAGTAGAATGAGGTGGCAGATAAATGTGTGGGACTTGTGCAAGAGGGACGAGTTGCACTTGAATCCGAGGGGAACCAATATTCTTGCAAGCTGACTTATTACAGCTGTTGGGAGTGATTTAATCTAATACAGCAGGGGAATGGGAACTAGTATGTTAGAGCAGAGGATGAGCCAGAAGATTTACTAGTAGAAGATGGATATTAGGAAGGACAAGCCAATGAGAGGGGACAAATGCAGAGCAAAGAGTTAAGTTGTACCACAGAGGCAAAATTCAAAAGGGCGAAGAATAGAGGACATTAAAGTGCTGTATTTAAATGCACATAGCTTTTGGAATAAGGTGGACGAACACATGGCACAATGGTCGATATGATGTTGTGGGCATCACTGAGTCGTGGCTGGAAGAGGACCATAGTTGGGAGCTTAACATCAAAGCATATACTTTGTATGGAAGCAGCAGGCAGGAAGGCAAAGGCAGTGGTGTATCTCTGTTGGTACATCATTAGAAAGGGGTGATGTCGGGCCAGAGAATGTTGAATATTAGTGGGTGGGGTTAAGGAACTGCAAAGGTAAAAAAACTTTATGGAAATCATATATAGGTCTCCAAATAGTAGCCAAGGGGTTGAGATTGCAAAGGGAGTTGGAAAGGGCGTGGAATAAGAGTAATGTCACAATTGTAATGGGGGACTTCAATATGCAAGGGGATTGGGAAAATCAGGTTGGTGTTGGATCACAAGAAAGGGAATTTGTTGAATGCCAATGAGACGACTTTTTGGAGCAGTTTATGCTCGAGTCTACTGGGGTAAGGCTATCTTCGACTGGGTGCAGTGTAATAACCCAGATGTTATTAGTCAGCTGCATGTAAAGGAAACTCAGGAGGCAGTGATTATAATATAATTGAATTCATACTGCAATTTGACAGGGAGAAGCACATCTCACATGTAATAGTATCACAATAAAATACAGGGAATTACTGAGGCATGACAGAGGAGATGGCCCAGGTGGATTGGTCGAGGATACTGGCGGGGATGACAGCAGAGCAGAGGTACCTGAAGTTTCTGGGAATGGTTGACAAGGCATGGGATAGATATGTCCCACAGAGGAAGAAATTCTCAAATGGCAGGGATAGGCAGCCGTGGCTGACAAGGGAAGTTAAGGACTGCAGAAATGCCAAGGAAAGGGTGTACAAGGTAGCAAAAGTTGGATGATTGGGAAGCTTTTAAAATCCAACAAAAGGCAATTAAAAAAGTGGTAAGAAGGGGAAAAGATGAAATATGAGGGCAGACTAACTAGTAATATAAAGCAGGGTACTAAAAGTTGATTTTTTTTCAGTTATATAAAGAGTAAAAGGGAGGTGAGAGTTGATATTGAACCACTGGAAAATGATGCTGTGGAGGTAGTAAAGGAGGACAAAGAAATGACAGATGAACTTAATGGGTACTTTGCATCTGTCTTCACTGTGGAAGACACTAGGAGTGTGCCAGTGGTCCATGAATGTCAGGGAGCAAGAGTGAGTGCCATTGCTATTATAAAGGTAAAAGTGCTGGGCAAACTCAATGGTCCTAAGGTTGATGAGACACCTGGACCAGATGGACTACATCCCAGAGTCCAGGGGGAGGCTTGGAAGAGATAACAGATGCATTGGTCATGATCTTTCAAGAATCACCTGATTCTGGCATGGTCCCAGATGACTGGAAGATTGCAAATGTCACTCCACTCTTTCAGAAGGGAGGAAGGCAAAAGAAAGGAAATTACAGGCCAGTTGGCCTATACTCAGTGGTTGGAAAAGTGTTGAAGGCCAATTTTAAAGATGAGGCTTTGGGGTATTTAAAGATTAATGATAATTATGTCGAAGGCTTCTGTGAAGGAAAGTCTTGCCTAACAAATCTATTTGAGTTCTTTGAGGAAGTAACAAGCAGGCTGGACAAAGGAGAGACAGCGGATGTCACTTACTTGGACTTTCACAAAGCTTTTGATAAGCTGCCACACATGAGGCTGCTTAAGATAAAATCCTGTGGCGTTACAGGAAAGATACTGGCATAGACAGAGGAATGGCTGACAGGCAGGAGGCAGTGAGTGGAGTAAAAGGGGACTTTTCTTGTTGGCTGCCAGTGACTACTGGTGTTAAAACATAGAAACATATATGCATTGCCAAACATATACTTACTCTAGAAATTACCTAGGAATACCAATCTCCCTCTGTTTTTCTAAGCTCCATGTACCTATCCAGGAGCCTCTAAAAAGACCCTATTGTATCTGCCAATAGGGTCTTTTAAGACCTATAGTGTTTTTCAGGGGTCAGTATTGGGAACCACCGCTTTTCACATTGCTTGTCAATGGTTTGCATAATGCAGTTGATGGATTTGTGGCAAAGTTTGCAGATTATGATATGGAGAGAGGTGTGCTGGTAGTAGGTAGGTAGATAGGTGTGAGTAGGTAGTGCTGAGGAAACAATGCGGTTGCAGCAAGACTTCAACAAATTGGAAGAATGGGCAAAAAATGTGGCAGATGTTGGGAAATGTATGGTGATGCATTTTATTAAAAGGAGCAATAGTTTCTCAATGGGAGAAGGTTCAAACATCAGAGGTGCAGAGGGACTGAGGAGTCGTCATGCACATAAATAAGATATGGAATGGTTTAGAGTATCCTTGTGAATATTTTATTGTGAATAAAGTACATTTTGATAAAATAGTTTAACTTGCCGGCAGTGTCCATTATAGGGGAGACCTGGACTTCCAGTGGAGTCAAGACAGATATGGGGGGGGGCATGCGGGGAGAAGTCAGAACGCTTTTTCACAGGAAGGGTGGTGAAATCAGGACCACCAAAAATTAATTTTTTTCCACACTGATGGATAATGTCCAGTCCTGTACTTTGTCCTGCAGACACCTGTCAGTCATCGCCACCTCTCCTCGCAACAGAATATTCTCTCTACATCCCCAAATTTCATGGAATTACATTCTAGTCTGACTCACATTAGCTTTCGATCTAAATAAATAAATAAACAAACAAATAAGTAAACATAGAAAACCTACAGCACAACACAGGCCCTTCAGCCCTTAATGCCGTGCCGAACATGTAATTACTTTAGAAATTACCGAGGGTTACATATAACCCTCTATTTTTCTAAACCCCATGTATCTATTCAGGAGCCTCTTAAAAGATGCTATCGTATCCACCCCCACCACTGTCGAAGGCAGCCTATTCCACTCACCACCCTCTATGTAAAAAAAAAACTTACCCCTGACATCTCCTCTGCATCTACTTCCAAGCACCTTAAAACTGTGCCCTCTCATGTTAACCATCTCAGCCTTGGGAAGAAGCCTCTGACTATCTACATGATCAATGCCTCTCATAAATTTATACACCACTATAAAGTCACCACTCATCCTCCATCGCCCCAAGGAGAAAGACCGAGTTCACTCAAACTATTCTCCCAAGGCATGCTCCCCAATCCAGAAAATCCTTGTAAATCCCCTCTGCACCCTTTGTATATTTTCCATGTCCTTCCTGTAGTGAGGTGACCAGAACTGAGCACAGTCCTCCAAGTGGGGTCTGACCAGGGTCCTATATAGCTGCAACATTACCTTTTAGCTCTTAAACTCAATCCCACGATTGATAAAGGCCAATGCACTGTATGCCTTCTTAACCACAGACAACCTGTGCAGCTGCTTTGAGTGTCCTTTGGACTCGGACCCCAAGATCCCTCTGATTCTCCACACTGCCAAGAGTCTTACAGTTAATACTATATTCTGCCTTCATATTTGACCTACCAAAATGAACCGCCTCACACTTATCTGGGTTGAACTCCATCTGCCACTTCTCAGCCCATTTTTGCATCCTATCAATGTCCTGCTGCAATCTCTGACAGCCCTCCACACTATTTACAACAACCCCAACCTTTGTGTCATCAGCAAATTTACTAACCCATCCTTCCACTTCCTCATCCAGGACATTTATAAAAATCATGAAGAGTAGGGGGTCCCAGAACAGACCCCTGAAGCACACAACTGGTCACTGACCTCCATGCAGAATATGACCTGTCTACAACCACTCTTTGCCTTCTGTGGGCAAGCTTCTGGATCCACAAAGCAATGTCCCCTTGGATCCCATGTATCCCTACTTTCTCAATAAGCCTTGCATGGGGTATCTTATCAAATGCCTTGCTGAAATCCATATACACTACATCTACTGCCCTACCTTCATCAATGTGTTTAGTGACATCCTCAAAAAATTCAGTCAGGCTCATAAGGCATGACCTGCTTTTGACAAAACCATGCTGACTATTCCTAATCATATTATACCTCCAAATGTTCATAAATCCTGCCTCTCAGGATCTTCTCCTTCAACTCACTGACCACTGAAGTAAGACTCACTGGTCTATAATTTCCTGAGCTATCCCTAATCCCTTTCTTGAAAAAGGGAAAAAAACATTTGTAACTCTCTAATCCTCCAGAACCTCTCCCATCCTCATTGATGATGCAAAGATAATAGCTCGAGTTTCACAATCTCCTCCCTTGCCTCTCAGAGCTGCCTGGGGTGTATCTCATCTGGTCCTGGAGACTTATCCAACCCGATGCTTTCCAAAAGTTCCAGCACATCCTCTTCCTTAATATCTACATGTTCAAGCATTTCAGTCCGCTGTAAGTCGTCCCTACAATTGCAAAGATCCTTTTCCATAGTGAAAACTGAAGCAAAATATTTATTAAGTACCTCTGTTATCTCTTCCAGTTCCTTACACACTTTTCCACTGTCATACTTTATTGGTCCTATTCTCTCATGTCTTATCCTCTTGCTCTTCACATACTTGTAGAATGTCTTGGGGTTTTCCTTAATCCTGCCCACCAAGGCCTTTCCATGGCCCCTTCTGGCTCGCCTAATTTCATCATTTTTAAGCTCCTTCCTGCTAGCCTTATAATCTTCTAGATCTCTATCATTACCTAGTTTTTTGATCTCTTCTTTTCTTCTTGACTAGATTTACAACAGCCTTTGTACACCATGGTTACCATCCTTTCCCTGTCTCATTGGAACGTTCCTATGCAGAACTCCTCGCAAATATCCCCTGAACATTTGCCACATTTCTTCCGTACATTTCCCCGAGAACATCTATTTCCAATTTATTCTTCCAAGTCCCTGCCTGATAGCCTCATATTACCCCTTACTCCAATTAATGCTTTATTTCCCCTTACTCCAATGAAACATTTAGTTCTTGCAAGGTTATTACTAATGCCCCCACAATCTCTTCAGCCACAACTTTCAGAACCATCTGAGCAGATGACTTGTCTACCTCCAGACCTTAAAGTTTCCTGAGTATCTTCTGTAGTTCTGGTAACTTACTACACTTCATCATCCCACCACCTGGAACTTACATGAACCTGCTAGTGTCTTCCACAGAGAAGACTGACTCAAAATATTTATTCAGTTTCTCCACCATTTCATTGTCCCCAATTACTCCCTCCCCAGCATTGATTTCCTGTATTCCAGTATCTGCTCTCCCCTCTCTTTTATACTTTATGTATCTAAAGAAACTCATAGTATTATAGGACTCACATGATAAACAGAGGGCTGTGGGTAACCCTAGGTAATTTCTAAGGTAAGGACATGTTCAGCACAGCTTTGTGGGCTGAAAGGCCTGTATTGTGCTGGAGTTTTTCTGTGTTTCTATAAATGCAGATTTTTTCTGTCTGGGGTGTCTAAACCCACGGGTCAGTTTAAAGGAAAGTTGATTCTTGGCAAAGGCAAAAAGAATTATTTTCCTCTCTCTGGAAATATTCTGGTAGAATATTTATGCCATAGGTTCAGCCAGGACCTTATAGAATGATAGAGCAGATATGAGGGGCCAAATGGCCTACTACTACCACTTCCTACATTATTATGTGTGTAACACACACAAAATGCTGGAGGAACTCAGCAGGCCAGGGTCTCGGTCCAAAACGGCAACTGTACACTTTTCAGTCGATGGTACCTGGCCTGCTGAGTTCCTCCAGCATTTTGTATGTGTTGCTTGGACTTCCAGCATCTGCAGATTTTATCTTGTTAGTTTTTACATGGGTACTGCAATTTGTCTTACTGTTCCCATTCCGACGTGCCTGTCCGTGGCTTCCTCTACTGTCACAGTGCGGCCACTCACAGGTTGGATTAGCAACACCTCATATTCCACCTGGGTAGCCTCCAGCCCGATGGTATGAACATTGATTTCTCCAATGACTGGTAAGTTCTCCCCACTCCACTTTCTCCCTTTCCCATTCCCCATTCTGACTCCCTTCATTCCCCTTCTTCTTACATGCTCATAACCCTCGATACCTTGCTCTTTCTCCTGTCCTTTCTCCCATGGTCCACTGTCCTCTCCTCTCAGATTCATCCTTCTTCAGCCTTTACCTCTTACATGTATTTTCTCCCAGCATCTTGCTTCATCCCCTCTCACCCGGCCACCTAATCTCACCCATCACCTGCTTACCAGAACCCTTTCCCCTCACCCCACCTACTCATTCTGGCTTTTTCGCCCTTCCTTTCCATTCCTGATGAAATGTCTCAGTACAAGATGTTAACTGCTTATGCCCCTCCATAGATGCTGCCTGACCTGCTGAGTTCCTCCAAAATGGTATGCATGTTGCTCATGATTTCGAATATCTGCAGAACTTCATGTTTATAGTTGCTTTCCTCCTTTGTCTCTCAGATAGGTAGAGAAATATTTACCAGACAAGCTTGTAGAATCTTTCAGGTTAAATTTGACGCATTTAAAGTATAAATATTTACCAGCTTGAGCCCAGAATCATTTTGAGCAAAGGTATATTTTAGTTTTCCCCCAAATTAAAGATAATTATAATTAATTAATAATATGTTATCCAGTATAAGATATTTGCTGAAATTGGTCTTTCTTTTATATGTAACAGGTAAATTCCAAGTTATTGGCCCAGAGCGTCCTGTCATAGCCATCGTGGGTGAAGATGTGAGGATGGACTGTAAAGTTGTGCCAACCGAATCGAGTAGCAACATGGCACTTCAGTGGCTTAAAACAGACCTCCACTCTGCGGTTCACGAGTTCCGAAATGAAAGAGATGCAATTGCTAATCAAGATCCTGCTTACAGAGGAAGGACTGAGCTGTTCAAAGACCAAATAGATAAAGGAAATGTGTCCCTTCGAATAAAGAACATCCGAGTAGCCGACGAAGGGACATACATCTGCTCAGTTGATAATGGAATTGATTTTGAAGAAACTTCTATTGTCTTGCAAGTTGCAGGTTAGTGGGCATGTCTAAAAAGTGAAAACTCATCTGTACAGAAGCAATGAAAAACTTACTTGCATCACAACATCACAGACACACAGCATCACGTAAGCAGCATTTGTCAGTAACACACCAATTGGACAAAAATTATCCAAAACTTTTACAAGAAGAATACAGTTAGGTCAAAATAAATCTCCATTTTACTGTAAGGTGATCAAAGTGTTCACCGTATTGTAAAACTGTGGGATTTGGGTTGTACCTGTAGGTTGGTGAGAGCAGTGTGGTAGCATAGTGGTTAGTGTAACGCGATGATCAGATCCTGGTTCAAAGGTTCAATGTCCGTTGCTGTCTGAAATGAGTTTATACGTTCTCTCTGTGACCGTGTGGGTTTCCACCCACGTTCCAAAGGAGCGCAGGTTAGTGTTAGTGAATTGTGGGCATACTATGTGCCACAACAGTACACTCACTATGTGGGCTGCAAATCATAATCGTCACACTATTTGAATCGAGAGAACACATTTCACTGCATGTTTCAATGCAAATTTGGCAAAGAAAGCTAATCTTTTTTTGTAAATCTGATCTTCTTTCAAGAGCTGAACAGTTGGAAGGAAGTAGTTGTTCTTGAACCTCGTGGTGTGGACTTCAGGGTTTGGAAGCTGTGAGAAGATGGCTTCTTGTGTTTTGTACCAGGAGGATGGTGTGAATTTCTGGTGCAGACACTATTGAGTGAGGGGAGAGACGTGCCGGTGATGGACTGAGCTGAGTGCAGTTCTCTCTGCAGCCGCACGTGCTCCCATGCATTCCGATTACTGTAGCAGACTAAGGCTGATCCCAAAACAACACAAGCTTGGTTGTGGGGTTGCACATTGTGCCACGGTCTGGTTAAAATAAAATAATCATTGTATGGGTAAACTAATGTATGTTGAAATTTACTCTTCATTCTCTGTTATAATATTTATACATCAGTATTCATTATATTGATGTAGTCAGAAGATTCAGAAAGTCTGAAGAAACCAACTGTAGGGAACACACGAACAAGGACCTTCCCTGCAATCACGGAGAGACCACACATGAAGTGATGCCAACAATTTTATTTGTCTACTGAAGGACCAATCAGAATCAGGTTTATAATCACTGACATATGTCAAGAATTTCAGGACTGAAGGTGTGAGATTTGAATGCATGTGGTATACAGGCCTGTACTGAACAGCTAAAGGAAAGAAGCTGCTCTTGAACCTAGTGGTGTGGCACCTCCAGCTTCTGCACCTTGCTACAGAGAATGGAGTTCAGAAGAATGAGGGGGAGGATCTCATTGAAGTGTATTGAATATTGAAAGGCCTAGAGAGAGTGGGTGTGGAAAGGATATTTTCTGTGGTGGAGAAGTCTGTGACCAGAGGGCACAGCCTCAGAATTGAGGGGTGTCCACTTGGAACAGAGATGAGGAAAAATTTCTTTTGCCAGAGGGTAGTAAATTTGTGAGATTCATTGCCACGACGACTGTGCAGCCCAAGTCACTGGGTATATTTAAGGTGGATATTGATAATCACCAACATTATGTGCTGTGTTATATAACGTAGGCCAGAAATAATGAACCACTGCAAATCACAAGATACCGTGATGGTGATAGGGGATATGAATGGTAAAGCTGGACACAAGGAGATATTGTCAGCGCATATGGTTTGGGAAGCAGGAATGATGAAGGTGGGAGACTCATGGACTGGTGTTGTGTGAATGATCAGATAATAAACACGTGGCTCAAGCAGCACGTTAGAAGATTGTGGACTTGGAGAAGCCCAGAAGATCTGCAGTCAAATAGACTACATCACAATCAGGAAGTGTTTCTTGAATGCCTTGCAACAGTCCAAGGCATATCCAAGAGTTTACTGTGAGAGAGACCATGCTCCAGTGATATACCAGCATGAAAGTTCAATTATTCTGCGAGACCTAAGTAACTGAACAAGGTGGGGGAATAATATTAGATGCTGAAAGAAGCAAAAACCTTGTGGGATAGTGGGCATTATCAGATGTTGATAGATTCTTGATTATTCAGGATGTCAAAGGTTACGGGGAGAAGCCGGGAGAATAGGGTTGAGAGGTATAATTTCACCTTGGTAGAATGGTAGAGCAGACTCAGTGGGGGGAATGGCCTAATTCTGCTTTTATGGTCTTATTGAAATTTGTTGTTATGTAGCTGCAGAACAGTGCAATACATGAAAAATATTTGCAGTTACATTAAGAAATATAAAAATAAGCAGTGCAAAAGGAGAGTAAAAATAATGTCATGTTCATGGTTTCATGGACCAGTCAGAAATCTGAAGATGGAGGGGAAGAAGCTATTCCTAAAATATGGCGTACATGTCTTCAGGCTCCTGTACCTCCTCTCTGATGGTAGTAATCAGAAGTGGCCATGCCCTGAATGGTGAGTGTCTTCTCACGGTTGATGCTGCCTTCCTGAAGATGTCCTCGATGGTCGGGAGGCTAGTGCCCATAATGGAGCTGGCTGAGTCTGCAGCCTTCTTTTCCAGTTCTGTGCACCGGAGCTTCCAAACCAGGCAGTGATGCAACCAGTCAGAATGCTCTCCACAGTACATCTGTGAAAACGTGCTGGAATCTTTGGTGACACACCAAATCTCATCGAGCTCCTGATGAAGTACAGCTGCTGGTGTGTCCTCCATGACTGCGTCAATGTGTAGATCTTCAGAGATTTTGCACTTGCCTTCATTGTTGCTGGCAAGAAGATTCACTGGGTTGATACCCATAACGAGAGGGTTAACCTGAGAGAAATATTTGAGTGGCATGAAGCAACACTCTTTGGAGTTTAGACCATTGAGAGGTTAGCAAACTGAAAAAAGTAAGTTTCTTTTGGAGTCAGTGGTTGTTTCTACAGGTGGGGATCCTTGGAAAGGTGCAGATTGTCAGAAAAAAGGGGTTGACCATTTAAGATTGAGATGAGGAGCAATTTCTTCTCTCAAACATAAGTGAATCTTTGTAGTTCCTCACTCACCCAGAGAACTCTGGATATTCTCAGTGGCACAGATACAGTATCTTTGCTGGCATGAAGACCCAAAGGAGATGAGGATGAGGATGGGACAAGCAAATGAAAATTTATCAATCTCGGTCTATCCTCATCTGTTTTCAGATATTGGATCAGCATTGGATTTTAAGTTTAATTTGTAATATATTTATTCTTTAGTATTTATTCAGAAGCATTTATTGATGTGAAATTCAGCAAAGCTGAGGATAGGGCTTTTTCATTAGTTGTCAGATTTCAGAGGAATTTGTCAATAATGTTATTCCTGTTACACCCTAATACTTTCTTGAAAAGAATCATTGCTCAGCTGCATAGGTTGTTTCTGGGAGCAAGGACAGCCTTTTGGGTCCAAACCTGGTAAATCAGGGCAATGAGAAATCAAACCAGAGAGAATGGGAGTGGATCTAAAATGACAACCTTGGGACAAACTTTTCTCATGTTTTAGAACATACAACATTACAACACACTAAAGCTCTTTGACCCACTATATTGTGATAACCCTTTAACCTTCTTTACGACTACTCTAACCCTTCCCTCTCAAGTAGCCCTCCATTTTTCTAATATCTACATGTCTGTCTGATAGTCTCTTAGGTGACCCAAACATATCTGTCTCAACCCCCATCCTAGCAGAGCATTCTACACATCCACTATCTTAAAAAAAAAACTGCCTCTGAGGATATCTCTCCTATACTTTCCTGCTACTTAAAGTTAGGCCCTCTTATATCAGCCAACTTAATATTCATTCGGAAACATTCAATAGGCTTGAAAGTTGGCAAAGCTGGGAGATTTTATTGGTAGTTCTGCGTCAGGTTCACCCTAATACGTTGTTGAAGGTACATGCACGACACAGAAAATCATTACTGAGCTCCACAGACCGTTTTAAAGTTCAAAGTAAATTTATTACCAAACTACATATATGCCATCCTGAGATTCATCTTCTTGTGGAAATTCACAATGAGTAGAAAGAAACCTGCACACAACCGAGACAATCAACGTGCAAAAGACAACACAATACACAAATAATAAAATAAGTAAAAACAAACAAAACAATAATAAATAAATATGTAAGCAATAAATGAGATGAAGAGTCCTTGAAAGAGAATCCATTGGTTGTGGGAGCAGTTCAGTGTTGGGGTGAGTGAAGTTAGCCCTTCTGGTTCAAGAGCCTACTGTTTGAGGGGTAATTAATGTTCCTGAACTTGGTGGTGTAGATCCTGAGGCTCCTGTGCCTCCTTCCTGATGGCAGCAATGAGAAGAGACAGACAAAGAAGAATAGTTTTGGGTTCAAACTTGGCAAACTGGGGCAGTGAGAAAGCACAGCAGAGAGTGCACAGAGCGGATCTGAACTGACAACCTCGTGCTGAACGTTTCTCAAGTTTTACACAAAGAGCAATTCATCACAAATATTATTTCTAAATTTGTTTGTTGATTCTTGCAGCTTTGGGATACGAGCACTGGATCAACATTGGAGGATATAGAAAAAATGAAATTCAACTTGTCTGTGAATCTAATGGATGGTATCCTAAACCACTAATACAATGGATTAGTGGTGATAAAAAGAATTTGACTTCAAAGTCTGAAATAAATTACAACCAGGATTCCAAAGGCCTGATAAATGCCAAGAGCAAGATTTTTGTCTCAAAAGATTCAACCAACAGGTCCAGGTGTATCTTAGAGAATCAAGTACTGAAGAAAGGACAAGAAGCAACTATCGAGATAGCAGGTTTGTAAACTACCAAATGTAGTTATTCACAATTGATTTGTATAGCTAATAAATTGAACGACGAGAGACAACAAAGTAACTGCACTGCCAAGATAATCTCACTCTACAAACAATCTTGATGGTTTTGTCTCATGCCTAATGAGGATAGGTTGAGTGAAATAGGGCTTTCCTGTTTGGAGTGAAGGAGGATAAGAGGTGACTTGATAGAGGGCTGAAGGGCCTGTACCGTGATATAATGTTCCACGTTCTGTCTTCCACAGTAGGTTGGTCCTGGATATCAGCTCAGAGCTGAAATGTGGTGTGGTGGGATTTCTTGATTTGGATCCCTCCAGATTATTGAAGAGGGATTGTTCACACATGGACAGTGGCCAGTTGTGTCTTTTATAATGTTTCCTGTGCCCATTCCAGACCGAGCAGGAATAATCCCGGGGTGATGAGTCCTTGAAGCAATTGTATGAATATTTTTAACAAGCTGTTCCCCATTTGGAGCAACGAACACGGAACATGCAACATAGAGCAGAACAGCACAGTAAGGCCCTTCAGCCCACATTGCTGTGCTGACCATTTCACTCTGTGACTAATCTAACTCTTCCCTCCCACATATCCCTCGATTTATGTTTCTTTAGAAACTACTCCTTTGTTTGATCGTCATAAACTCTTACTCCTTGGTCTAACTACACCACTGTGCAGCTGGGCATTGGACTTCCAAACCAACAGACCTTGGATAGTCAGGATGCTTAACAGCAACTCCCTCCCTCCCCATCATCCTCAAGAGGGGTAGCCCCCAGCACTGTGCACTGAGCCCATCACTGTACACTCTGCTCACACACAACTGCCCAACCAAACACCTGAACATTCACATTGAGCACCCAGGAACCCACCCCTCCAGGCCCCACTGCTTTAATACCGTGTCACCGCCTGTATGACACTCCTATGGCTAGCATCATTTTATGGACATACAGTCTGTCTTTGCAAATAAGCTATATTATAACCATATAAAAATTACAGCTTGGAAACAGGCCATCTCGGCCCTTCTCGTCCGTGCCAAATGCTTACTCTCACCTAGTCCCACTGCCTCGCACTCAGCCCATAACCCTCCATTCCATTCCTGTCCATATACCTATCCAATTTTTTTTTATTGCCAAAATTGCCTCTTCCACTTCTACTGGAAGCTCGTTCCACACAGCTACCACTCTCGGTGTAAATAAGTTCCCCCTCGTGTTACCCCTAAACTTTTGCCCCTTAACAGTAAGCTCATTTCCTCTTGTTTGAATCTCCCCTACTCTCAATGGAAAAAGCCTTTTAAATACCTCTATCAAGTCCCCCCTCAACCTTCTATGCTCCAAAGAATAAAGACCTAATTTGTTCAATCTTTCTATGTAACTTAGATGCTGAAACCCGGGTAACATTCTAGTAAAACTCCTCGGTAGTCTCCCTATTTTGTTGAAATCTTTCCTATAATTTGGTGACCAGAACTGTACACAATACTCCAAATTTGCCTTCAACAATGCCTTGTACAATTTTAACATTACATCCCAACTCCTATACTCAATGCTCTGATTTATAAAGGCCATTGTACCAAAAGTTTTCTTCACCACCCTATCCACATGAGATTCCACCTTCAGGAAACTATGCACTATTATTCCTAGATCACTCTGCTCTACTGCAGAGGCCCTTCTGCCCAACTGGTGCATGCCAACCAAGATGTCAATCTATGCTGGTTCCATTTGCCCATGTTTGCCCTTTAAATCCACCCAGTCCATAACAAACTGATATTCTGCATAGTTCCATCAACCTACACCTAGACCATAGCTCTCTAAATGCTGTTCATCTGTGTATTTCTTAAAACTTCTCTCAAATGTTGAAATCAAACCCACATTCGCTGCTTCTGCTGGCAGCTCACACCATCCTATGAGCTCCTTCTTAAGTTTCCCAAAAATATTTCACCTTTCACCCTTAATCCAGGACCTTTAGTTCTAGTCTCACCCAACTTCAGTGGAAAAAGCCAGCTTCTGTTTGTCCTATCTATACCCCTCATAACTGTGTATATCTTCATCAAATTTCCTCTTTATTTTCCTGTGTTCAAGGGCACAAAGTCCTAATCTCGTTAACATTTCAGTATAACTCAGGACCTCACTTTCTGGTAGCATCTTTGTAAACTTTCTCTGCACCCGTGCAATTTTATTTATATCTTCCCTTGTGGCTTTAGGAATATAGGGCACTTCCCAAAGCAGCCGTGCACTTTCAGCCTTATTTTTCTTAAATAGAAAATGAATGATATCTGTGGGTTATTTTCAAGGCGATGTTGTCTAATCATTGGCTTTTGCTTTTCAGATGTTTTCTTCCCAGTTGTCTCGGGCTGGCTGGTGTTTTTGTGTCTGCTCCTCTGTCTTCTGTTGATAGCTCTTGGTCTTGGCATTTTCTGGACCTTAAGAAGACGTAAATACATGAAAGGTATGGTCTTGGTCTCACGCAGCCATTGGGCAACACCGAGTCACAATTTAACGCATGTTACCAATGAAATTAAACACACCCAGTGGCTACTTTATTTGGTACAGGAGTGGAACCCGGTGTGGTCTTCTGCTGCTGCAGCCCATCTGTTTCAAGGTTCGATGTGTCATGTGCTCAGAAGTGCTCGTCTGCACACCACTGTTGTTTCGCTTGGTTATCTGAATTACAGTCAGCTTGAACAACTCTGGCCACTCTCCTCGGATCTTTCTCAATAACAAGCCTTTATTAGTTATTTGCATTAATGAGCAGGTGGACCGAATAAAGTGGCCACATTGTGTAGCTTGAAATAAGTAAGGGAAGTGGCATGTGTGCAGAAAAAGTCTGACACTCTTTTGGATCTTTGCAAACCATGAAATCCGGATATTTTGGGTTGAGGTTGGTTGATGTGGGGGTGGGGTTCCTGTGGGAGAGGATTCAGAGAGGCCCATGTAACAATTGGCTTCGAAGTGGTTAGGTGTCTGCAGGCCCAAATCCATGTGGGCTGGATGCTTGTCCTGGGGTTGAAGGACGGTGAATGTGACTGTGGGAGGAAGGAGTGCAGCTCTCTTTGCTGTTTGCTTTGTTGCTTTTTGTGTTCTGTTGTTCTGCTGAACATTGTCTGATATGTTGGAGATGGAATGTGTGGTAACACGTGCGGGCTGCCCCCATCACATCCTTGGGTTGTGTTGGTTGTTAACACAAATGATGCATTTTGCTGTATGTTTTGAAGTAAACATGATGGATGCCACGGTAATGCAGCATGGCACTATTAAAGCCCTTTATTAAGTTTCTTCCACGATGCCCTCAAGTTTACCTAATCCCTTTCCGACACCTCCCTCCCCTTTCTCAATCTCTCTGCCTCTATGTCTGGAGACAGTTTATCTACTGATGTCTGTTATAAATTCTCTGATTCCCACTGCTACCTGGACTATACCTATTCCCACCCTGTTACTTGTAAAAATGCCATCCCGTTCTCTCAATTCCTCCATCTCCTCTGCAACTGCTCTCAGAATGAGGCTGTTCATTCCAGAACTAAGGATATGTCCTCCTTTTTCAAAGAAAGGGGTTCCCCTCCTCCGCCGTTAACACTCCTCTCAACCATATCTATTCCATCTCATACATATCTGCTCTCACCCCATCCTTCTGCCACCCCACCAGGGATTGGGTTCCTCTTGACTTCACCTACCACTCCACCAGCCTCCACGTCCAGCAGCTAATTATCCACGACTTCTGCCATCTCCAGTGGGATCCCACCACCAAGCACATCTTTCCCTCCCCACTGCTCTCCCTCCTGGCACCTCCTTGCAAGCAGAACAATTGTTACACCTGCCCCTACACCTCCTCCCTCACTACCATTCAGGACCCCAAACAGTCCTTCCAGGTGAGGCCACACTTCACCCGTGAGTCTGTTGGGTTTATCTACTGTATCCGGTGCTCCCGGTGTGGCCTCCTGTATATCGGTTCGACCGGACGTAGATTAAGAGACAACTTCGCCAAGCACTTACGCTCCATCCACCAGAAAAAGCAGGGCTCCCAATGGCCACCCGTTTTAATTCCACTTCCCATTCCCATTCCAACATGTCAGCCCATGGCCTCCTCTACTGCACAACAAAGCCACCCATGTTGGACGAGCAACATCTTATATTCCGACTGGGTAGCCTCTAACCTGATGGCATGAACATTGATTTCTTAAACTTGCATTCACACCTCCAACCCTCCTTCATCATTCCCCATTCCCATTTCCCTCTCCCTCCTTACCTTCCCATCACCTCCCTCTGGTGTTCCTCACACTTCATCATTCCCCATTCCCATTTCCCTCTCCCTCCTTACCTGCCCATCACCTCCCTCTGGTGTTCCTCACACTTCATCATTCCCCATTCCCATTTCCCTCTCTCTCCTTACCTTCCCATCACCTCCCTCTGGTGTTCCTCACACTTCATCATTCCCCATTCCCATTTCCCTCTCCCTCCTTACCTGCCCATCACCCCCCTGGTGTTCCTCGCACTTCATCATTCCCCATTCCCATTTCCCTCTCCTTCCTTACCTGCCCATCACCTCCCTCTGGTGTTCCTCACACTTCATCATTCCCCATTCCCATTTCCCTCTCCCTCCTTACCTGCCCATCACCTCCCTCTGGTGTTCCTCACACTTCATCATTCCCCATTCCCATTTCCCTCTCCTTCCTTACCTGCCCATCATCTCCCTCTGGTGTTCCTCACACTTCATCATTCCCCATTCCCATTTCCCTCTCCCTCCTTACCTGCCCATCACCCCCCTGGTGTTCCTCGCACTTCATCATTCCCCATTCCCATTTCCCTCTCCTTCCTTACCTGCCCATCACCTCCCTCTGGTGTTCCTCACACTTCATCATTTCCCATTCCCATTTCCCTCTCCCTCCTTACCTGCCCATCACCTCCTCGCACTTCACTTTCTTCCATGCCTTCTGCCCTCTCCTATCAGATTCTGCCTTCTCCAACCCTTCATCTGTTTCATCAATCAACTTCCCAGCTCTTTGCCTCACCCGCCTCTTCTCCCGGTTTCACCTGTCACCTACTACCTTGTATTTCTTCCTCCCCTCTCTCTGACTTCTCATCTTTTTTCTCCAGTCCTGATACGACTCTCAGCCTGAAACATCGACTGTTTCCTTTTTTCCTTTGATGCTGTCTGGCCTGCTGAGCTCCCCCAGCATTTTGTGTGTTGCGGACACGTTTCACTGTCTGTTTCGACATAATGAGATAAATAAATCTGAATCGAAATCCATTCTGTTTCTGAAGTGGACTAGCAAGCTGCTCGGCTGTGCTACATCCAGTGTTAAAGCAAAAGAACGATATAAGCAGATACTCCACCTGATATCAACCCACGCGCTGAATTCTGACATCGTCAGTTCCAGTCCAGTTGTCCTTGCAAAGGTCTCCCAGAGGGCATTTGAGGGCAGTTGTTTGTATTTTCTATTGGCCACTTAAAGCAAATTTAGGCCACATAGCCCTTCTACCAAGCCATCATGTCTAATTTATTATCCCTCTCAACCACGTTCTCCTGCCTTCTCTCTGTACCCTTTGATGCCCTGACTAATCAAGAATCTATCAACCTGTCCTGTAAATATACCCAATGACAGTCTCCACAGCCATTGGTGGCAATGAATTCCACAGAGACACTACTCCCAGTTAAAGAAATTCCTCCTCATCTCTGTTGTAAGGAACATCCTTCTATTTTGAGGCTGTCCTCTCATTCTAGTCTCCACCACTATTGGAAACATCCGGTCTATCTAGCAATACTCAATAGCTTTCAATAAGAGCCCGCCTCATTCTTCAAAACACCAGTCAGTACAGGCCCAGAGCCATCAAACTATCCCCACACATTAACCCTTTCATTCCTGGAATCACTCGTGAAAATCCTCTTGACCCTCTTCAATGCCAACACATCTTTTCTTAGAAAAGCAGCTCAAAGCTGCTCTCAGTATTCCCGGGTTGGTGTGAGCAATGCTGTGTAAAACCTCAGCATTACATCCTCGACTTTGTATTCTAGTGCATGCCATTGGAGGGTTGGGGTACAGTTCCTGCCACTCTCTGTACATTCTCCCTGTGAAATACAGTATTCTGATTTTTTTCCCACATTCCAAACATGAGCTGTTAGGGTCAGGATGAGTGAGTTCTAGTCGTGCTGTGTTAGCACGGCATCACTTGCGGGCTGCCCCCAGCTTTTCACAGACTGTATTGGTCATTGATATAGACAATGTATCTCACTGTGTGTTTTAGTGTACAGGTGATAAACAAAGCTAATCTGTTATACTGACCAAGGCAGCCCTTGTAGGCAATATTCTGGAGTTGACTGCTGTTGTCCTTAGGTACTTACTGTCCTGCTAGCAGAACTGCCCCAACAATGAGACCAATACTTATGGGAGCAGGTAGTACTGGAGTCCGAGCATTGACTACTGATCCTGTAATATCCAGTAGCATTGGGTTCAATGTGGACATGGACATCACCTGCCAACTACCCATCAGTGACCTTCTCAGCCAATGGAACTACGCTGCTCAATGTTCAATATGTATGGAAGAAGCACTGAAAATAGTAATTGTACAAAACAAACCCTGGGTAGAGGGCCTCTCCCTTCAGGAATCACTTGGCAGCATGGTCACTGATCAAAGTGGTCAAGGCACGAAGGACCAGGATGCCATATTAGGACGGTAGTGATTAGCGCAATGCTGTTACAGCTCGGGGCATCGGAGTCCAGTCCGGTGTGCTGTGTCCTCCCTGGGGAATGTGTGGGTTTCCTTTCGGTGCTGCATTACCCATTAGTAGATTGATTGGTCGTTGTAAATTATCCTGTGATTAGGCTCGGGTTAAATTGAGGATTGCTGGCAGCACTCCTCGAAGGGCAGGAAGAGCCTATTCTGTGCTGTATCTCTAAGTAAATAAAAATAAGTTTAAAAAAATTGGATCCGCAAGTGGAAATGTGCAAACAATCGTGAGGGGACGAACTTACTTGATTGGCAAGAATGACATCTCCTTATGGCAAATGGATCTGTCCCTGGCCACATTACAAAACTGACCAGGTGTGGTGTTTCTGGATATAAGGTGACACCTTCACACTGGAAACTCTGCCCACTGTCCCCAAAGCCTGTAGATCAAGTTAATGCTCAGTGTTGCCAGACGGTGCCTGGTCCTGTGAACTAAAGGCTAACAGGAGTAGAGCTCGTTAATCTAATTTGTGTTCCTCCCCGGATTCCCGCCATCCCAAAAGTCAGTTGTCAGCCAATAGGATTCACTCCATGGGATATCAAATAATGACTGATAGCTTTGGATACAGCAACAGTTATGGACCTGACATTCCTTCTGTAGTACTGGAGTTTGCATTCGCTGGTGCAATTACTCGTTCAGTTTTGAAATGCAGAATTCACTCTATTCATTCATAATTATATGCAAAAATAGATGTTAATGAGAGATGCTGGTGTTTATATTAACTACAATTCCCTTGTTGAATTTTCTAGGTCTAGAAGATGACGAATCCGTCAAACAGTATGGTGAGTGTATAATAACCGAAATAAATGCGCTATAACAATGAATAAACTCCCAGCTCTTGTAGATGTGCCTTGTAAAGAGACCATAAGGTATAGTAAGACATTAGGCCATTCAGGCCATCGAGTCTGCTGCACCATTCCATCTTGGCTATTTTATTATCCTTCTCAACCCCATTCTCCTGCCTTCTCCCTCTATCCTGGCTAAAGGAATTCCTCCTCATCTCTGTTCTAAAGGGACGTCCTTAATTTTTTTGAGGCTGTGCCCTCCAAAAAATAGACTCCTCCACTATTGGACACATCTGGTCTACCTCAGCCTTGCAATATTGACAGGTTTCAGTAAGGCACCAGCGGCTGAAGCTGCAGTACAGGGTTGTTAAATGATGTACTGAAAATTGACAAAGCATTTAGACCATAAGATATAGGAGAAGAATTAGGCTATTTGGCCCATCAAGTCTGCTCCACCATTTCATCATGGCTGATCCATTTTCCCTCTCAGCCCAAATCTCCTGTCTTCTCCCTGTATTCTCTCATGCCCTGACTAATCTGGAATCTAACAACCTCTGTCTTAAATATTCTCAGTGACTTGGCCTCCTCAGCCACTTGTGGCAATGAATTCCACAGATTCACCACTCTCTGGCTAAAGAAATTTCTCCTCATCTCTGTTCTAAATGGATATCCCTCTATTCTGAGGCTGTGTCCTCTGGTCTTTAGGCTCCCCATCATAGGAAACATCCTCACCACATCCACTCTGTCCAGGCCTTTCAAAATTCGATAGGTTTCAATAAGGTCTTTCCTCATTTTTCTGAATTCCAGTGAGTAGAGGCCCAGAGCCATCAAATGTTTCTCATATGACAAGCCTTTCCGATCCGGAATCATTTTTGTGAACCTGTTTGAACCCTTTCCAATGGCAGCACATCATCTCTTAGTTATGAGGCTCAAAAGTGCTCACAATACTCCAAATGTGGCCTCACCTACTGATTCTTGAAAGAGCATTATATGTGCCTTCACAATATCTTCAGCCACCCCTTTCAGAACCCTGGGATGTGTACCATCGGTTTAAGCGACTTATCTACCTTCAGTTTCCCAAGAACCTTCTGCCCAGTAATGGCAACTTCACACACTTCTGTTCCCCGACTTTCTGGAACTTCTGGCACACTGCTGGTGTCTTCCACAGAGAAGACTGATGCAAAATACTTCATCAGTTCATCCACAATTTCCTTGCCCCATTACTACCTCTCCAGCATCACTTTCCAGCGGTTCGATATCTACTTTTGCTTCTCTTTTACACTTTATCTGTCTGAAGTATCTTCTTCAATATTATCTGTTAGCTTACCTTCTTATTCTATTGTTTCCTTCTTTATGATTTTTTTAGTTGCCGCCTTTTGGTTTTTAAAAGTTTCCAAATCCTCTAACTTCCCACTAATTTTTGTTGTATTATGTGGCTTCCAATTACACATTGGTGATTATATAAAATTATAAGCAAGCATAGGAAAGGTAAATGACAAGAAAAATACCAGCTCTACACTCCAATCCCACACATGCAATGTCAACTCTTTACAGTAACAAAACATGACAAAGCCCTATTCTCCTACAACATCCAGCTAAAAAGCTTGGTGGTTAGCTAAAAGGTTTGCTGAAAAGCTAAAAAGTGGAGGGAGATTCGTAAGATTACTTAAACACACAGCCTCTGTTTGTAAAGGATAAGGAGATCTGTATCCCAGAATAATGCATTTCTCCATCACCTCAAATATAGCGGTGAGTCGTTTAGTTCTCTGATCATCTGAATTTGATTAGAACATAGAACCTGCGGTAGAACAGTACAGGCCATTCAGCCCACAATGTTGTGCCAACCATTTCCCTATTTCAAGATAAATACAACCCTTCTCTCCCACTTAACTCTCATTTTTTTCTTTCATCCATGTGCCTATCTCACAGTTTCTTTAATGCTTCCAATATGTCTGCCCCTACCAGCACACCTGGCAGTGCCGAGGTGTATGCCAAGGAAATTAAAGCTGTTCAAGCTCTCAACTCCAGATCCGTTTACGTCTATAGGGTTTACCCTGTCTCCATTCTTCAAGCAGTCCGCAACATTGAGGGAGAAGTTGTTTTCTTGATACCACTGTGTCAGGCTGATGACTTCTTCTCTGTAGGCTGCCTGATTATTATTTAATCCAACTCTGTAACATCAGTGTGGATCTGTAAGTACCAACCTTGGTTTCAAGATCTGTTTCCTTGTGAAATATTGCATGGGGAAAGGCTCTTTCCAACTGTACAAAGATGTGACATTCAATTTAATCACACAGCAAACACAAACTGTTTTTGCTTGAATTTACATAATATAAGTGACTTGCAACTTTTCAAAATGGGGAATAAAGGAAGAACAACCTGATGTTCATTTCCCATGCCTCCAGAGTCATAAAAAGAATCACAGAGTACTACAGCACAGATACAGCGGGACATTGATAGCGTCAGCTCAACAAGCTTTTTGAGGATGTGACTAAACACATTGATGAAGGAAAAACTGTAGATGTAGTGTATATGGATTTCAGCAAGGCATTTCATAAGGTAGCCCATGCAAGGTTTACTGAGAAAGTAATGAGGCATGGGATCCAAGGGGACATTGCTTTGTGGATCCGAAATTGACTTGCCCACAGAAGGCAAAGAGTGGTTGTAGACAGGTCCCATTCTGCATGGCGGTTGGTGACCAGTGGAATGCCTCAGGGATCTGTTCTGGGACCCTTAGTCTTCATGATTTTTTATAAATGACCTGGATGAGGAAGTGTAGGGAGGGGTTAGTAAGTTTGCTGATGACATAAAGGTTGGGGGTGTTGTGGATAGTGTGGAGTGCTGTCAGAGTTTACAGAGGGACAATGATAGGATGCAAAACTGACTGAGAAGTGGCAGATGGAGTTCAACCCAGATAAGTGTGAACTGGTTCATTTTGGTAGGTCAAATATAATGGCAGAATATAGTATTAATGGTAAGACTCTTAGTAGTGTGGAGGATCAGAGGGATCTTGGGGTCTGAGTTCATAGGATGCTCAAAGCAGCTGCACAGGTTGACTCTGGGGTTAAGAAGGCATGTGATGTATTGGCAAGCGGTAATGTTGCAGCTATATAGGACCCTAGTAAGACCCCACTTGGAATACTGTGCTCAGTTCTAGTCGCCTCACTACAGGAAGGATAGGGAAGCCATAGAAAAGATGCAGAGGAGATTTACAAGGATGTTGCCTGAATTGGGGAGCATGCCTTATGAAAACAGGTTGAGTGAACTCGGCCTTTTCTCCTTGGAGCGACAGAGGATGAGAGGTGACCTGATAGAAGTGTATAAGATAATGAGAGGCATTGATCATGTGGATAGTCAGAGGCCTTTTCCCAGGGCTGAAATGATTGCCACAAGAGGACACAGGTTTAAAGTGCAGGGGAGTAGGTATAGAGGAGATGTCAGGGGTAAGTTTTTTACTTAGAGAGTATTGAGTGTGTGGAATGGGCTGCCAGCAACAGTGGTGGAGGCGGATATCATAAGGTCTTTTAAGAGACTTTTGGATAGGTACATGGTGTTTAAAAAAAAAAAGAGCCCAGTAATTTCTAAGGTTGGGACATGTTCAGCACAACTTTGTAGGTCAGACACCCTGAGCCAATAGGCTGGTCCTGGACTTATTCCCGCTTGACATGATTAACTTATTATTATATAATTACTTATGGTTTTATATTGCAGTTTATAGAGCAGTTTAGGTAAGTACACGGATGGGAGGGATATGGAGTGCAGGTTGATGGGATTAGGCTGACTGACGTTTTGTGGACTAGA
The DNA here is from genome assembly GCF_030144855.1 of Hypanus sabinus. Classification (NCBI taxonomy): domain Eukaryota; kingdom Metazoa; phylum Chordata; class Chondrichthyes; order Myliobatiformes; family Dasyatidae; genus Hypanus; species Hypanus sabinus. Next base: position 176,941,235 of record NC_082710.1, on the reverse strand, counting down.
TGAGCTGAAGGGCCTGCTTCTACGCTGTAGACACAGAGAACTCTGTGGAGACATCGACTGCAGGATATCAACTGACCAACAAACAAAGAGAATGACCCTGTTATGTTTCGCTCCAACTGAGAAAGTGCAGTCTGGGCCTCCATTTAACATTTCTATGAAAAGATCACTTCTCCATCAGCCCAGCACCCCACGGCATTGCATTGAAATGGAGTCTGAACGTTGAGCCTGAGTCTTTCACTTATGTTCACCTCCTCTGCCAGGGAAGTAAGGTTACCCATCCTGACCTTGGGCTATCATAGAAAATGACCAATAACTTTGCACCAATAAGATTATTAAAGTATATTTTTCTTAATTTTTTTAGGCCACTGGAAACCTCTTGTTGAGTCAGGTAAGTCATAATATTTAACAGAAATGTTATGAAAAAGTTGAGGAATGTAGATTCCCTGTGCACCATCAGTTTAAACTCCTCTAAGCTGCAGAATGGTGAGAGTCAGAACAAACAGCGGCAGGGCATAGTTAGAGAGGGTGGGAAGTAGATTGGAGGGATATCACCAAGGAAGACCATCTCAGTGTTATCGTATGATAGATGTCTGAGTCAATGAGCCCTCTGGAAGCTGGAGGCCAGACATGTCCTGAGGCTGGAGGACTGACTGTGAGTGAGTGGGTGAATGGGAACGAGGGAGCAATGGCCTGGCTTTAGTGTTACTGTTGTTGTTGTTAGTGGAGGTGGTGTTGCTAGAGTTGGTGTTGGTGCTAATATTCTTGTTGCATGTGTTCTTCTGAACATTTTGGTCAAATTATGTTGGCCCTGGAATGTGCAGTGACACTGGTGGGGTGCCCCCAACATATCCCCAGGAAGTGCTGGTTGTTAACACAAGTGGAGCATTTCACTGTATGTGTCAATGTACATGTGATAAATAAATGAATTTGAATGTAGTAATGGAGGATGTTTGTGAATAAAACTGAAATGTTGAAAATAACAACAATATGATGTAAGAACATAAAGAGACCATTTGGCCCTTTGGTCTGATCCACCACTCCATCATGGATGATTTATTATCCATTTTAACCCTACTATCTCTGTGCAACATTTCACCCTGACTGATCAGGAATTCTATGATCCTTCATTTAAAAATACCCAAAGACCTAGCCTCCACAGTCGTCTGTGGCAATGAAATCCACAGATTCACCACAATCCTGCTGAAGAAATTCCTCATCGTCTCTCTTCTGGGGGGGATGTCCTTCTATTCTGAGACTGTGCCCACTTGTCCCAGACCCCACCCCCACTATAGGAAACATCCTCTCCTTCTGCCCTTTATGTGAGCCTTTCGAGATGTTAGAGATTTCATTGAGCTTCTTTCTCCCCCACCCCCTCCAACACACCCATTCTTCCAAACTCCTGCAAATACAGCCTCAGAGCCATCAAACAGTCCTCATGTGTTGACCCTTTCATTCCTGGAATCAGATTATATTTCAGTCCCTGTGCACCCATACAACTTCTGATTTTTTAGAACAGTGTCTGTGCTGGGGTTGTTTACTTTGGAAATCAGCTTCGGGTGAGACTTCAACTTTACGTGCCCCCAGTTAGTGTAATTATGCAGTCTGTTCTACACCCTTCAACCTAGTTACAACATGACCTACCTCGGTGGCGACCCAGCTAAATCCAATTTCAAATTTGATCGTTGCTCTCTCAAAGAAAAATGAAGATTAGCTTTACTTGTCACATGTACATCAAAAACACAATGAAATGTGTCCTTTACATCAAATCGAATCAGTGTTGCCCCTTAACTCAAATGATGTATTTCACTGTATGTTTTGATGTAAAATGATGAATTAGTTGTGGGCATGCTACACTGGCACCGGAGCATAACGATGCTTGCGAGCTGTGCCCAGTACATCAGACTGTGTTGGTCGCTGATGCAGAGGTGCATTTCACTTTGATTTCATGTTTCGATGTACATGTGACAAATAAAGCTAATCATAAACTTCCAATTCAAATGAAGCTTGAACATTATGAGGAGAATTGCATGGTAATTCAATGTACAGGGAAAGTTTTTCCATACTAACTGGCTGTTTTTGTTTCCAGATTGGGAGATCATGTGTAAAAATCCAGGTAAGATCTTTGATTGATTTCGATGGGTATTTTGGCTCCATCTGAGGTCGCATCAGAATCAGAGTCAGGTTTGTCTACATCTGCGGCGTATGTTGAGAAACTGTGGTCTTGTGGCAGCAGTACATTCCAATCCATCATAATAAAGAACATATAAATATATATATATGTATACATATATATATATATATATATATATATATATATATATAAGTATATGTATATATTTTGACAAATTAAATAAGTAGTGCAAACAGAGAGGGAAAATAGTTGAGGTTGTGCTCATAGGTTCACTGTCCATTCAGAAATCTGATGGCAGTGGGGAAGAAGCTGTCCCTGAATGTTGGGTGTGTGTCTTCAGGCTCCTGCTCCTCCTCCTCTGACGGCAGCAATGAGAAGAGGAAATGTCCCGGGACGTTGTGCTTCCTATGATGGATGGTACCTTTTCAAAATTCAAAGTACATTATTATCAAAGTATGTACATGATATACAACCTTGAGAGTCAACTACTTGCAGGCAGCCACAAAACGAAGAAACACAATGAAACCCACTGAAAGAAACCGCACAGAACAAAGACCATCAAACACCCAATGTGTGAGAAAAGATCAAATTCTGCAAACAGTAAAAACGTAAACAAATCACAGGTAGAGTCTCCGAAAGTGAATCCACAGCCACGGAGCCAGTTCAGCAGCACAACTGCATCACCTTTATATCTCCGTGATGGTGAGGAGGCTGGTGCCCGTGATGGAGCTGACTGAGTTTACAAATTTCTGCAGCATTTTTCCCATCCTCTGCAGTGGCCCCTCTACCAGACAGTAATGCAACCAGTCTGAATATTTTCCACAATACCACTATTGAAATTTGCCAGTGTCTTTGGGAACATACCAAGTCTCATCAAACAAAAGAAAGATAGTCATTGTCAGACAGACAGACAGACATACTTTATTGATCCCGAGGGAAATTGGATTTCGTTATAGTTGCACCAACCAAGAATGGTGAAGAAATATAGCAAAATAAAACCAGAAGTAATTAAATAATTATAAGTAAATTATTCCAAGTGGAATTTAGTCCAGGAGCAGCCTATTGGCTCAGAGTGTCTGACTCTCTGAGGGAGGAGTTGTAAAGTTGTAAAGTAAAATCCTCTTTTCAGACACCACCGTTAGAGAGTCCAGTTCCACCCCCACAACACCACTGGCCTTGCGAATGAGTTTGTTGATTCTGTTGATGTCTGCTACCCTCAGCCTGCTGCCCCAGCACACAACAGCAAACATGATAGCACTGGCCACCACAGACTAGTAGAACATCCTCAGCATCGTCCGGCAGATGTTAAAGGACCTCCATCTCCTCAGGAAATAGAAACGGCTCTGACCCTTCTTACAGACAGCCTCAGTGTTCTTTGACCAGTCCAGTTTATTGTCAATTCGTATCCCCAGGTACTTGTAATCCTCCACCATGTCCACACTGACACTTTGGATGGAAACAGGGGTCACCATTGCCTTAGCCCTCCTCAGATCCACCACCAGCTCCTTAGCCTTTTTCATATTAAGCTGCAGATGATTCTGCTCACACCATGTGACAAAGTTTCCCACCGTAGCCTTGTACTCAGCCTCATCTCCCTTGCTGATGCATCCAACTATGGCAGAGTCTTCAGAAAACTTCTGAAGATGGCAAGACTCTGTGCAGTAGATGAAGTCCGAGGTGTAGATGGTGAAGAGAAAGGGAGACAGGACAGTCCCCTGTGGAGCCCCAGTGCTGCTGACCACTCTGTCTGACACAGTGTTGCAAGCGCACGTACTGTGGTCTGCCAGTCAGGTAATCAATAATCCATGACACCAGGGAAGCATCCCCCTGCATCACTGTCAGCTTCTCACCCAGCAGAGCAGGGCGGATGGTGTTGAACGCACTGGAGAAGTCAAAAAACATGACCCTCACAGTGCTCGCTGGTTTGTCCAGGTGGGCATAGACACGGTTCAGCAGGTAGGCGATGGCATCCTCAAATCCTAGTCGGGGCTGGTAGGCGAACTGGAGGGGTCTAAGTGTGGCCTAACCATAGGCTGGAGCTGCTCCAGAACAAGTCTCTCCAGGGTCTTCAATGCCACCGGTCTGTAGTCATTGGAGCCACTGAGGCACGGCCTTATTTGCCTTATTTGTAATTACATCAAGCTGTCAGGCCCAGGCTAGACCTTCCGAAAAATAGACACACAGGAACTCGAAACTACTCACCCTTCCCCCTACTGATTCCTCAATGGTGGGTATTCTCTCAACTTCCTCTTTCTGAAGTCTAAATCAATTCCTTAGCCTTACTGACAATGAGTGCAAGGTTATTGTTGTAACACCACTCAACCAGCTGATCTGTCTCACTCCTGTACTTGTCCTCATCACCATAGGAAATAGTTGTGTCATCAACAAATTTACAGATGTTGTTTGTGCTGTGCCTAGATACACATTAATGAATGCAGAGAGAGTAGAGCAGTGGGCTAAGCACACGTCCTTAAGGTGCACCAATGCTGTTGATTGTCCACGAGGAGGCCAATGTTATTTCCAATCTGCACAGGCTTTTCGTCAAGGATGTAGTTGCAGAGGAAGGTCCAGGGTTTGGAGCTTGTTGATTAGAATGAAGGATATGCTTTTGTTGCAATCAATAAACAGCAGCCTGACGTAAGTACTACTGTTGTTCAGATGACCTAAGGCTGAATGGAGAACCAGTGAGATTGCATCTACTGTAGACTGATTATGGAAATTGGCAACTCTCAGTGGGTCTAGGTCCCTGCTTAAGCAGGAGTTGATTCCAGTTATGATCAATCTCTCAAAGCACTTCATCACAGTAGGTGTGAGAGCCACTTGGAAATTGTCATTACCAGTTCACCCTGCTGTTCTTGGACACTAGGAATATAGAGCTTAGCTCCTCCAGTCATTCCCTGACATTGGCCTGAAGTGGAATGTACACAACTACCAGAATTGTCGTAGAAAATTCCCTCAGCAGATTAAAATGATGATATTTGACAGCCACATGTTCCAGGTTGGGTGAGCAGTACTGGGATAGAACTTCCACCTTTGTGCACCACAATGAGTTAATCATAAAGCATATTCCACCGCCGCTGGTTTTAAATGGCAGAACAGTCCTGTCTTTGCAGAGAATGGTGAAGCTGCATCTAAAATGGAGAGTGGTAGCCATGTTTCTGTGACGTAGAGTACACAGCAGTCGTTCCCTGATGTCCCTCTGGTACAGTAACCTTGCTCTGAGGTCTTCAGTTTTATTTTCCAGAAACTGTACTTTCACCAGCAGGATAGGCAGCAGGGGAGCGCTAAAGCTCTGCATTTTAATCCTATCTGGGTAGACCTGCTCGGCTTCTGCAGTCTATTTTCTGAAAGGGGAAATTCACTCTTGACCTGGCTCTGCATTCTGGGATCCACCAATTATGAGTCTTGACAGAATGTTTACGTGTCTTAAAATGGTGTGATTACTGAAGTACCTCTGGCAGTGGATTTCAGCTGTCTTCAATGGGAAAATTTGACAATTCCAATTGGAGGTGCACACAAAGAGTCGCTGAATATTGGCACCATCTTGATGATCCATTTTGATCCATAAGCACCAGAAGATGTATTTGAAAAGATCCCTCTCAACCCCCATGATGGGTACTTTGTAGTTTCTGATTTAGTGCTGCTGAAGGGGCTTCAGACACAGTTGGTATAAAAGGAAACAGGATATGCACCATCTAAATGTTCCAGCTGGAATGAATGGCCAGTTGATGGCAGCTGCAGGGATGTAATATTGCCGGGAGCCAGAAATGAAAAGCTGCAACACCAGCTCTTAGTAACTCCGGGATTTCCCCTGCAGTGAGAGTGAGACCCACCCACAAATGTGCCTCAGCATCCGTCATCCTCTCTCTGCCCGACTCTTGTTGCCCTCCATTCCTTCCAGATTGCATTCTTGTTTCTATTGATCTCATTCACTGATCATGTTGCTGCACAGTCTCTTTGGATCTCAGCTGCTCAGCAACATTTCAAATGTCACCTCTTTCCAAATTATTACTGAGCTTTGTCTCCAACTGCCAGACTGTGTCCATTTTTTCCCTTGCAAGGAGCAGGAATGCATAATGCCTCATCAGTCTAAGCCCACCTCTCCTATCATTTCCTGTTGGTGACCATCTATGTCAGTGTCAGGCCACTCATCCTGAGAAGTGAGATCCTAGAACGCTGCCTTTCTATCACTCCAGGTTCCTCTTTCTCAGACTATCAGTTTAGAACAGTTGGGTCCAATTCCTGATTCCCTCCTCAAGCCTGTTTTGGAGAATTTACCCATCCCATTCATGTGTGTACCCTGGCAAAGGTATTCTCCTGGTCCAAGCTGACCAGGCAAGTATCCACCCACTCTCTTGCACGTAGGTAGTTTGTATCTCTGAGGATTGCGTAGGACATAGAACAGTACAGCACAGGAACCAGCTTCCACCACAATGTTGTGCAGAGCCAATTAAATTAGTGATCGAGTGACCAACTGAACGAATCTCCTGAGCCAACATAATGACCATATCCTTCCACTTTCCTCACTTGCAAAAGTCTATCTAAACAACCCTAGAAAGTCAGTAAATTTTATTTTTGTAAGTCATTTTCAATATGAATAAAGTATATTTTAATCCAAAAATGTATCAAGACTACAAAGTAATAGTATGAAGTGGACTGGGACTGATTGGGATTGCTCTGCTGGAGACTGACACAGTCTGAGTATCACAATGAGGAACTGCAAACAGTCCTTTCAGGTGAAGCAACAAGCATGTCCACACCATCTGTCAAAAGTGGGATTTCCAGGTGGCCAACTGTTTTAATTCCTATTCCCACATGTCAGTCCATGGCCTCCTCTTCTGCTACGATGAGATCAATTGCTCTCAGGTTGAAGGAGCAACACCTCATATTCCATCGATTTAGCTCCAACCTGATGGCATGATTATCAATTTCTCCAACTTCTGGTAACTTGTTCCCCATTCCCCTTCCCTCATCGTCAATTTCCTATACTGGCCACATAAATAGATTTAAATTATTCATTTATTCTCCTCACCTGCCTTTCACTCCTCCTGGGTTCCCTCTTCCTTCCCTTTCTCACAAGTTCCGCTCTATTCTCTATCAGATTCCTTCTTCTCCAGCCATTTACCTTTATCACCTATCACCTCCCACCTCCTTATTTCCTGCCACTCCCCTACCCACCGACTTCACCTATCAAGTTCTTGCTTCCCTGACATCGAGTTTCCTGTCTGATCCTTCGCTTACTGACCTGGTGCTCTGGTTCCCAGCCCCCTGCATAACTGGTATAAACCATCCTGAGTAGCATTAGCAAACCTGGCCAGGATATTCCCATTTCAGTTCAGGTGCAACCCATCCATCTAGTGCTCTAGCCTAATTACAGGACAACTTTTAAGACGACCAATTAAGCTACTAACTGGTTAATGGGGAGAACGTACAAACTGCTCCCAGACGGCGCTGGAATTGAATGCTGAACTCCGTAATGCCCTGAGCTGTCATAGTGGTGAACTAATTGCTATACTACTGTGACAAATATGTAATTTGATAATAAATTTGCTTTGAATTTGATGTCTTACTTGAATGTTGCTGCTGGTTACTCTCAGCTTAGAACCTACATTATAACTGTTATCAACTTTTCCTATTTCTTGCAGCCTCTATAAAACTGGACACAGAAACAGCACATCGACAACTGGAGATATCAAAGGATCAGAAGAGTGTGAGACTGACGAACTCCCAGACAGATGTTCCTGAAAATGAGGAGAGGTTTACAGCCTGGGAATGTGTGTTGGGATCAGATGAATTCACGTCAGGGAAACATTATTGGGAGGTAGAAGTTGCGGGAAATCACAAGTGGTCTCTGGGAATTGCTGGAGAGAGTGCAAATAGAAAGGGTGACCTTACATTAAAACCAAAGAATAAATTCTGGTCCATTGGGCAAAATGAGAAAGAAATCCATGCAAACGATAATGATAAATCGAATATCTCTTATCAAGAGATTCCCAGGAAGATAGGAGTTTATCTTGATTATGATACAGGGGTAGTTTCATTTTACGATGCAAACACCAAGTCTTTCCTCTACACATTCAATGAGAAATTCTCTGAGAAGCTTTACCCTTTCTTTCACACAACACATCAGAAGAGATGGCTGAAAATCTGTTCCAAGCAGGAAACAAAACCCAGTAATCATTCTAAAAATAATGTCATTTAACACAGCAGGTCTGTGCAATATGGATCAAGTATGTTTGGCTGAGAAGCTGGGGCAGGGCAGGGCTCGGGTTCTTGGATCATTGGGATCTCTTCTGGGGGAGGTATGATCTGTACAAAAGGGGTGGGTTGCACATGAACCTGAGGGTGCGGCCAATATTTTCGTGGGTGGGTTTGTTAGAGCTGTTGGGGAGGGTTTAAACTGATTTAGCAAGGGGGTGGGAACCAGAATGAAGGGACTCAGGTTAGGACAGATGGTAAGAAAGCAAAGATAACATGCAGTCAGACTGTCAGGAAGGGCAGGCAGATGATAGGACAAAACTGCAGTCAGCAGGGTGAATATCAGTGCATTAGGGGAGCAGAATCAAAAAGGGTAGCAAATACGGTACTCAAAGTGTCAGATCTTAATGAAGCGAGAGTAAGAAATAGGGTGAATGATCTTGTTGCACTATTACAAGTTGTCAGGTATGAAGTTGTGGCCATGACTGAATGGCGGCTGCAGTTGGAAGCTGAATGCCCAAGGTTACACGCTGTATCAGAGGGATAGGAAGGTAGGCAGAGGGGATGGAGTGGCTCTTCTGGTAAAGAATGGCATCAAATCAGAAGAAAGATGTGACAAAGGATTGGAAGATGTTGAATCCTTGTGGGATGAGTTGAGAAACTGCAAGGGTTAAAGGACCCTGACGACAATTTTATGCAGGCCTTCCAACAGTAGCTGGGATGTTGAATACAGATTTCAACGGGAAATTAAAAAAAGGCATGTCAAAATGACAATATTATGATAGTCATGAGAGATTTAAACCTGCAGGTGTACTGGGAAAATTAGGTTGGTAATGGATCTCAAGAGAGTGAGGTTGTTGAATGCTTACAAGATGGCTTTTTAGAGCAGTTTGTCATTGAGCCTATGAAGGGATCAGACATACTGGATTGGGTGCTATGTAATGAACCAGAGGCAGTTAGGGAGCTTAAGGTAAAAGAACCGTTAGGAGCCAGTGATCAAAATATGATTAAGTTCAACTTGAAATTTGATAGGGAGAAAGTAAAGTCTGATGTAGCAGTATTTCTGTGGAGTAAGGGAAATTCCAGTGGTATGAGTGAGGTGTTGGCCAAAGTAAATTAGAAGGAGCTGCTGGCAGGGATGACGGCATAGCATAGCTTGAGTTTATGGGAAAAATGAGGAAGGTGCAGGACAGATGTATTCCAAAAACAAAGAGATACACAAATTGCAAAATTGTACAACCGTGGCTGACATGGGAAGTCAAAGCTAATGTAAAATCAAAAGAAGGGGCATACCACAAAGCAAAAATTAGCCGGAAGATAGATTGGGAATCTTTTAAAAACCTACAGAGTAACTAAAAGAATCATTAGAAGTGGAAAGATGAAATGTGAAAGCAGGCCAGCAAACAATATCAAAGTTGATAGTAAAAGCTTTGTCAAGTATGTAAAAAAATAAAAGAGAAATGAGAGAGGGTATAGGACTGCTGGAAAATGAGGCCATAGAAATAATTACGGGGGACAAGGAAATGTCAGATGAACTAATTGAGGATTTTGCATCAATCATCACTGTGGAAGACACTAGCAGTGTGCCAGGTGTTGTAGTGTGTGAAGGAAGAGAAGTCAGTGCAGTTACTATTACAAGGAAGAATATGGTCAAATTCTGGAATACCTGAGGGTACATGAGTCACCTGGAGCAGATGAAGTGCACCCTAGGGTTCTGAAAGAGGTAGTGTTAGAGATTGTGGAGGCATTAGCAATGACCTTTCATAAATCATTGGACTCTTGCGTGGTGCCAGACAGCTGGAAAATTACAAATGTCACTCCACTCTTTAAGAAAGGAGGAAGGCAGCAGTAAACCTGACCTCAGCGGTTGGGAAGATGTTGGACTCAATGTTAAGGATGAGTTTATGGACTACTTTGTGACACAGGACAAGATAGGACAAAAATCTTGCCTGACGAACCTGTTGGAATTCGTGGAGGAGATTGCAAGTAGGATGGATAAAGGAATGCAGTGGATGTTGTATTTTTGGACTTTCAGAAAGTCTTTGGCATGTTGCCACACCTGAGGCTGCTTACCAAGTTAAGAGCCCATGGTATTACCGAAAAGTTACTAACATGGTTAGAGCATTGGCTGATTGGTGGGAGGCAGCGAGTGGGAATAAAAGGATCCTGTTCTGATTGGCTGCCAGAGGCTAGCAGAATTCCACAGGGGTCGGTGTTAGGGCCACTTCTTTTTATGCTGTATATCAATGATTTAGATGATTGAATGGATGGCTTTGCTGCCAAGTTTACAGATAATACGAAGATTGCTGGTGAAGCAGGTTGTGTTGAGGGAACCGATAGACTGCAGGAGGACTTAGTCTGATTAGGAGAATGGGCAAGAAAGTGGCAAATGAAATACAATGTTGGAAAATGCATGGTCATGCACTTTGGTAGTAGAAATAAATGTGCAGACTATTTTCTAACTGGGAGGAAAATCCAAAAATCTGAGAGGCAGAGGGACTTGGGAGTCCTTGAGCTGATCACCTAAAGGTTAACTTGCAGGTTGTGTCAGTAGTGAGGAAGGCATTGCAATTTTATCATTTATTTCAAGAGGTCTGGAATACAAGAGCAGGGATATGTTGCTGAGACTTTATAAGGCACTGGTGAGGCCTCACCTTGAGTATTGTGACCAGCCTTGGGCTCCTCATCAACGAAAATATGTACTGGAATTGGAGAGGGTCCAGAGGATGTTCACAAGGATGATATCAGGAATGAAAGGGTTATCATAGAAGGAATATTTGATAGAACTCAGTCTGTACTTGCTGGAATTTTGAAGGATGAAAGGGGATCTCATTGAAACATTTCGAATGTTGAAAGGCCTAGACAGAGTAGATATGGAAAGGATGTTTTCCATCATTCAGGAGTGTAGGACAAGAGGGCACAGCCTCATGATAGAAGGACACACATTTAAGATACAGATGCGGAGACATTTGTGAATTTGTGGAATTTGTTATCACATGCATCTGTGGAGGCCAGGTCATGGGTGTATTTAAGGCAGAGATTAATAGGTTCCTGACTGGACATGGCATCAAAGATTACAGGGAGAAGGCTGGGGAATAGGGCTGAGGAGGGGGAAACAAGGATCACCCTTGATTGAATGGTGGAGTAGACTCAATGGGCCAAATGGCCTAGTTCTGCTCCTATGTCTTATAGCCTTATGGTCTTATAAATATGTAAATATGGGAGTTCGTTGAGCAACACACACAAAAATGCTGGCACCATCTGTGGGTGGGAGTAGATGGGTGACATTTTGGACTAAATCATCATCAGGAATAGAAAGGAGGGAGGAAGACAGAATAAAAGATGAGGTGGGGGAGGAGTACAAACTGGCAGGTGATCGGTGAGACCAGGTGAGCTCATATTCCATCTGGGTAGCCTCCACCCTGACGACATGAACATCAATTACTCTAAATTCCAATATTTTCCCCCTCCAACTTTTCTTTTTCTCCATTTCCCATTGTCTCCCCTTTTACCCTTTCTCTTCTCTTCACATCATAAAATTAAGGTAACCAATAGAAAACAGTGAGGTGATATTAATGATAGATTTTAAATATTAAAGATCAGCTTCATTTGGTGCACGTACATTGAACCATATTCACTGTACTCAGTGATGCGTTGTTTGAATCACGGACCAACTGCTGTGGCGGCAGCAACACATGCTACTAACCCCATCCCATACATCTCTGGAATGAGGTAGGGAACTGTATCAAGACTGATGAAGCGTCTTAGCCCAAAACGTCGAATGTTTACTCTTTTCCATAGATGTTGTCTGGCCTGCTGAATTCCTCCAGCATTTTGTGTGTGTTGCTTCATCGAAACTATCACTTATTTTATTATTCTGTTTCACAAAGTTTACTGCCTCCTGTGCAAGCAACAGTAAGATCCTATTTTATAAATCAAAATAAACTTTATTAATAATAAAAATAGTTAGAAAAATAAACCATGCAATGTCTTTAAATTCTTACATTCATAGTCAATGCATTACACATTGTTTATTGCATTCCTTACAACCATTAGGAGTGGGCTGTTAACTGCTACAATAATTGAAGAGCTTTCTCATCCAACCCAGACTTGTCCTGTCCAGTAGGGGAAGAACTCTATATGGTACCATGTTGAGGGCAACATCAGATGTGTTTTTGCCCCTGTTGTTCAAGGACTTCCCCACTGTGACCCATCTGACTCACTCCATTTTGCATCCCAAGGCAGTTCTGGGGATTCCCAGCAGGAGGATTGGAGGATGTTTCACAGTTGCATCAAGTACAGCAGCGCTGAGAGCACCTCACTCCTGATGGGTGTCCTTCCCAGTTATCGACAAGGAACACCCTCCCACAGTCCCAATTTCTCATCTACCTTCCCAATCCACTCCAGCCAGTACTTCTTGTATTGGTCCAGTTGCCAAAGAGCACGGCCTCACTCTTCATTCAGTTAACCCTGGCCTCCGATGCCAACTCAAACCAATCGCAGATGCTGATCAATTTGTGAACTAACCTTGGATCTGAACAGAAGATGGTGATGTCATGTACTGGGAAGATGGGTTACTTGGCCAGGTAATAATGACCTGTGCTGATCAACTGACTACGGTATTCACTACAATCTTTAACCTCTCGCTTCAGCGGTATGTGGTACCCACCTGTAATCAGTATTACAGTTGAACAAAGGGGACCATAGAGCCATGAGGGAGGAGCTGGCCAAAGTTGACTGGAATGATACCCTAGCTGCAACGACAGTGGAATGACAATGGCAGGTATTTCTGGGAACAATTCAGAATGTTCAGGGTCAGTTCATTCCAAAGAGGAAGAATGATTCTAAGGGGAGTAGGGGGCAACCGTGGCTGACAAGGGAAGTCAAGGACAGTATAAAAATAAAAGAGAAGTATAATATAACAAAGATGACCGGGAAGCCAAAGGATTGGGAACCTTTTAAAGAGTAACAGAAGATAACTAAAAAGGCAATATGAGGAGAAAAGATGAGGTATGAAGGTAAGCTAGCCAAGAATATAAAGGAGGATAGTAAAAGCTTTTTTAGGTATGTGAAGAGGAAAAAAAATAGTTAAGACCAAAGTTGGGCCCTTGAAGGCAGAAAGGGGTGAATTTATTATGGGGAACAAGGAAATGGCAGATGAGATGATCAGGTACTTTGGATCTGTCTTCACCAGGGAGGACACAGACAATCTCCCAAATATAATAGTGGCCAGAGGACCTAGGGTAATGGAGGAACTGAAGGAAATTCACATTAAGCAGAAAATGGTGTTGGGTAGACTGATGGGACTGAAGGCTGATAAATTTCCAGGGCCTGATGGTCTGCATCCCAGAGTACTTAAGGAGGTGGCTCTAGAAATCGTGGATGCATTGGTAATCATTTTCCAATGTTCTATAGATTCAAGATCAGTTCCTGATTGGAGGGTAGCTAATGTTCTCCACTTTTTAAGAAAGGAGGGAGAGAGAAAACAGGGAATTATAGAGCAGTTAGCCTGTCATCAGTGGTGGGGAAGATGCTGGAGTCAATTATAGAAGATGAAATAACAGCATATTTGGATAGCAGTAACAGGATTGGTCCGAGTCAGCATGGATTTACGAAGGGAAAATCATGCTTGACTAATCTTCTGGAATTTTGTGAGGATGTAACTATGAAAATGGACAAGGGAGACCCAGTGGATGTCGTGTACCTGGACTTTCAGAAAGCCTTTGATAAGGTCCCACATAGGAGATTAGTGGGCAAAATTAGAGCACATGGTATTGGGGGTAGGGTACTCACGTGGATAGAAAATTGGTTGGCAGACAGGAAACAAAGAGTAGGGACTAACGGGTCCTTTTCAGAATGGCAGGCAGTGACTAGTGGGGTACCGCAAGACTCGGTGCTGGGACCACAGCTATTTACAATATACATTAATGATTTAGATGAAGGGACTAAAAGTAATATTAGGAAATTTGCAGATGGCACAAAACTGGGTAGCAGTGTGAAATATGAGGAGGATGTTCTGAGAATGCAGGGTGACTTGGACAGGTTGGGTGAGTGGGCAGATGTGGATAAATGTGAGGTTATCCACTTTGGTGGCAAGAACAGGAAGGCAGATTACTATCTAAATGGTGTCAAGTTAGGAAAAGGGGAAGTACAACGAGATCTGGGTGTCCTTGTTCATCAGTCATTGAAAGTAAGCATGCAGGTACAGCAAGCAGTGAAGAAAGCTAATGGCATGTTGGCCTTCATAACAAGGGGAGTTGAGTATAGGAGCAAAGAGGTCCTTCTGCAGTTGTACAGGGCCCTGGTGAGACTACAGCTGGACTATTGTGTTCAGTTTTGGTCTCCAAATTTGATGAAGGACATTCTTGCTATTGAGGGAGTGCAGCGTAGGTTCACAAGGTTGATTCCCAGGATGGCATATGTCGAAAGATTGGAGAAACTGGGTTTGTATACAGTGGAATTTAGAAGGATGAGAGGGGATCTGATTGAAACATGTAAGATTATTAAGGGATTGGATGCGCTAGAGGCAGGAAACATGTTCCTGATGTTGGGGGAGTCCAGAACCAGAGGCCACAGTTTAAGAATAAGGGGTAGGCCATTTAGAACAGAGTTGAGGAAAAACTTTATCACCCAGAGAGTTGTGGATCTGTGGAATGCTCTGCATCAGAAGGCAGTGGAGGCCAATTCTCTGGATGCTTTCAAGAAAGAGTTAGATAGAGCTCTTAAAGATAGCGAGTCAAGGGATTTGGGGAGAAGGCAGGAATGGGGTACTGATTGTGGATGATCAGCCATGATCACATTGAATGGTGGTGCTGGCTCAAAGGGCTGAATGGCCTACTCCTGCACCTATTGTTTATTGTCACCTAATTCAAGCAGGTTTCAATTATACTGGTGGCCAAGAAGACATGGGGAGTCCTCTTGTGCTTACATCCACAGTGATGAAGCATATTAGCTCCCGCCTGAGAAGCAGCTTAGATCCGCTCCAATTTCCCTTCCATAGCGCTGATCCACAGTACATGCCATCTTATTGGCACTTCACTCAACCCTGGAACATCTGGACAGCTGAGATGCATACATCAGCTTGTAGGCAGCACGGCACATGGCAGCAGCGGCCTTTCAGATCTGGTGCTACTTTAATTTAGTTTTTTAATTCAATTTAATTTAAATTAAATTTACCACATTGATGTTGCCCTAATCTCTGAAGTTAGAAACATAGAAAAACTACAGCACAATACAGGCCCTTCGGCCCACAATGCTGTGCTGAACATGTACTTACTTCAGAAATTACCCAGGGTTACCCTCTATTTTTCTAAGCTCCATGTACCTATCCAGAGACCCTAACGTATCTGCCTCCACCATCATTGTCGGCAGCCCATTCCACACACTCACCACTTTGTGTAAAAAATGTACCCCTGACATCTCCTCTGCACCTACTTCCAAGCACCTTAAACCTGTATCCTCTCATGATAGCCATTTCAGCCTGGGAAAAAGCCTCTGACTATCATGAATGATTGAATGCCTCTCATCACCTTATACACCTAAGTTGTGTTCTTTAGCCTCTTCTATGACTTAGCTTTCAGTCTGTGATGAGTGGTAATTGGCTGCAAGGAAGAGAGCGCTGGGTGTAGAGTATCTACATTTGCTGATGATACTAAATTGAGTGGGAAAGCAAATTGTGCAGAAGGTTCTGAGGGTCTGGAGAAGATATATATAGGTTAAGTGAGTGGGCAAGGGTCTGGTAGACGGAGTACAATGTTGGTAAATGTGAGGTCATCCACTTTGGAAGGAACAATGGAAGAGCTGATTATCATTTAAATGGTAAAAAGTTGCAGCATGCTGCTCTGCAGAGGGACTTGGGACTGCCTGTGTAAGAATCACTGGAGGTTGGTTTACAGGTGCAGCAGGCTATCGAGAAGGCAAATGGAATGCTGGCCTTTATTGCTGGAGGGATGGATTCTAGGAGCTGGGAGGTAATGCTGCAAATGTACAGGGTACTGCTGAGGCTGCACCTGGAGTACTGTGTGCAGTTCTGGTCTCCTTACTTGAGGAAGGATATACTGGCTTTGGAGTCGGTGCAGAGGAGGCTCATCAGGTTGATTCCAGAGATGAGTGGAGTTTAGAAGAATGAGAGCAGATCTCAAAACATACAAAATTATGAAAAGGCAAGATAAGATAAAGGCAGGAAAGTTGTTTCCACTGGTAGGTGAGACTAGAACTCAGGGACATAGCCTCAAGATTCGAGGGAGCAGATTTAGGTGGAGATGAGGAGGAACTGCTTTTCCCAGAGAGTGGTGAGTCTGTGGAATTCTCTGCCTCAGGAAGCAGTGGATGCCACATCAGTAAGTATATTTCGTACAGGGTTGGATAGATTTTTGCATAGTTGGGAATTACGGGTTATGGGGAAAAGGCAGGTAGGTGGAGAATCAGCCATAATATTATGGGATGTTGGGGCAAGCTCGAGCGGCCAGATGGCCTACTCCTGTGCCTATTTCTTATGTTCTGACATTCTGACTGTGACTAACCAACATTTCCCAGCTACAATTTCCATTGGACTTACCCAGCGATGGTCAGTGTTGTTGAAGTTTCTCAGCAGTTTCACTGGGGAATCTTCCAGAAGAACTGCAATAAACCCACACAGGAACAATATTTTTACTAATATGATACTGTAAAGCTAGTACCTTTATTTTATTGAACACTATACTGTTTTGGAGTATGTAATAAACATTACTAATCTAATTATGGAAATCTTGAGAATAATTTCACTTTTTTAATCCAAGTTTGTTGGTTAGAAATGTTCCCTACATTTCTAAAGTGAGGTGGGGGCTCCATGCTGAACGTAGTGCTGCTTTGCCCAGTAACTTGTTCCCACCTTGTGTGGAGAGGCCAAGGACATTTTTTCTCAGGTTATTGAGAGTGGGGTTGGTGAACATTGGTGCTGAGGACAGTGGAGGAGGGGATGCTCACAACTTCCCACCACTGACAGGACAATTCATATATTCTCATTCATTCTCATTCTCATTCTCTCTCTCTCTCCCCCCCCCTCTCTCTCTCTCTCTCTCTCTCTCTCTCTCTCTCTCTCTCTCTCTCTCTCTCTCTCTCTCTCTCTCTCTCTCTCTCTCTCTCTCTCTCTCTCTCTCTCTCTCTCTCTCCCTCCCTCTCCCTCCCTCCCTCCCTCCCTCCCCCTCCTCTCTCCCCCCCTCCCTCTCCCTTTCACGCCTTTTACTCCCCCTCACTGCTGCCATCACTCCTCCCCTTCTCCCAGCTTCTCAGCCTCTCGACTCTTCAGCTGTTATTTCCTTCACGTCTGGCATTCACCAGAAGTTCAAGGAAGCAAAACATCAGCACGTCCTCAAGAATAATTGATGTACCAGTCTTGTAAATTGAGAAAGCAAAGTTTGTTTTGCATCCAGCAATATTTGTGAGTCCAGGTCATCATTAAGCTGTATGCCAAATTATGATGTATAAATGATATGATCCTGAAAAGGAATGTTAAACAGGGTGTGAACAGCAATTCAGGAACATCTTGTACAAAGGCCCTTTACTGCAAAATCTGCAGTTTGGGTTCCGTGCCTCCGAAAGTCGACCTTCCATACAAATCTATTAGAGAACACTGTAGGTTTCCACAAATAAAAATAGTGAAGGAGCCATTTTATGTTTAAGAAAAGCCATAACAACTCATTTATTATACTCCAAACCCTGAACACAAAGTGTGGTTTAAAAAAAAATTACATAATTATATCAGACCAGCCTCTTAAAGTGAAATGACAACTCAATATCAGTGGTTGTGAATTATATACGTTTCCATTAATTACATTACACTACACAGCCTTCCCCCTCCACATAGTTCACTAAAACCGGCATTGTGAACCTGTCCGGAGTTTGGACGAGCCTCCCAGCTCAGGTTCTGTGTTCCATGGGAGGAGGAACAGCAGGTGCCTCGGCTCCTCCAGAGGAGTCATGTGATGCAGGCCATGCTAGTGGAATTCTTGGTGGGTCTGTTTAAGGCAATCTATGGAAGTACATTCAGGTTTACCCCTCTTCTTTATGATAAAAAGTGTCTTCTCCCCATTCAAAATGGGCCATCATAAGGGGTCTAAGGGGATGTTGGTGTGCATCATGGCAGGCTAAAACAAATGAGGTGGAACGTAGGTCAACAGGAATCCAAGAATGCTGTACACCATGATGGGAGGTAGGAATAGGTGGAAAGGAATTGAATTTACTGAGGAGGCTGGAACGCTTTGAATGGCCGACAAGGCAGTTGTGGTGTCAGGAATGAAATCTCCTGGGTCTCGTAACGGTTGCCCTTATTCCAACAGCCATGGGTGACAGCAGGCCCTATTTCAGAGCTGTTCTGAGCCCCGCAGATGATCATACCCACGAGATAATATAGTATAGTATATTCACATACTATATTGTATATTACTAAACTATTACTATACTATAGTATAGTATAATACATAGTATAGAATATGGTATTAATGGTAAAACTCTTGGCAGTGTGGAGGATCAGAGGGATCAGGGTCCAAGTCCATAGGACACTCAAAGCTGCTGCGCAGGTTGACTCTGTGGTTTAGAAGGCATACAGTGCATTGCCTTCATAAACTGTGGGATTGAGTTTAAGAGCCAAGAGGTAATGTTGCAGCTATATAGGACCCTGGTCAGACCCCACTTGGAGTACTGTGCTCAGTTCTGGTCACCTCACTTCAGGAAGGATGTGGAAACTATGGAAAGGGTGCAGAGGAGATTTACAAGGATGTTGCCTGGATTGGGGAACATGCCTTATGAGAATAGGTTGAGCAAAGTTGGCCTTTTCTCCTTGGAGCGGCAGAGAATGAGAGGTGACCGGATAAAGGTGTACAAGATGATAAGAGGCATTGATTGTGTGGATAGCCAGAGGCTTTTTCCCAGGGCTGAAATGGCTAACGTGAGACGGTATTTTTTAAGGAGCTTGGAAGTAGGTACAGAGGAGATGTCGGGGTAATTTTTGTTACTCAGAAAGTGGTAAGTGCATGGAATAGGCTACTGGTGGAGGCGGATATGATAGGTACGAAGAGCTTAGAAAAATAGAGGGCTATGGGTAACCCTAGGTAATTTCTAAAGTAGTTATATGTTCGGCACAGCTTTGTGGGCTGAATGGCTTGTATTGCGCTATAGGTTTTCTATGTTTCATTGCCAACATCCATCGGTCAGGGAGGCCCTGAGACCAGCTTTTAAGAAGAGCTGAGACAGCTCACTTAGGCTACTGGGGTGTGGGGACCCTCTGTGGTGAGAGGCACCATCTGTGCTAAATTCATCAGGAACTTGCAACTGTCTAATTCTGCTATTTATCTCCAAACAATCAGTCATAGAAGAAAATGTCACACAAATACTTAGAGCAGCCTTTCTCAAACTTTTGGTCATGGAGGCAACATTGAAATAATTTTTAGTTCTCAGTGAACCCCTGCATAAAAATTATATCTACAGCTAGTGTACGTTAGTGTAATCAGTAATTTGTTGATATAATAAATCAAAAATAATTGTCAATGCTCTTTTGAGCAGGGAATGAATGTTCAGCTGACCTTTCTTGAAAATATAACAGATTATTAAGCTTAGCTTACCTTTCTTGAAATTAATCTTTCCTTCCATTTCATAAATTTTAAAAACCCATAAGGCAAACATAATAAAGTTCTCAATTTTTAGTCGAACTTGAGATAAGCACACCTTCAACTGAAATAAGAGTATTTCTATCCTTGCTTTTGTTGCTTATTAAACAAGAAAAGGCTTGCTCACACATGTAAAAAGTTAAAAGCCGAAGCAAAATGTTCATTGCTTTCAGATGAACGGCAGGATACTGTTCTACAGAAATCCAGAACTTGTCCAGGGTCAGGTCAGTAAATCTAATCTTCAGTGCATGATCAGAGTGCAGCTCACAAAGTTCATCCTCTTCTCTCAAAGTCAGGTTCACAGGCTGAGCAGAAGATTCAGAGAAAGGATCCCTCAACCAGTCATACTCTTGTGTTGAAATGGAGAGAAATGACTGTTCAATTTGGTTCTGCAGTTCTTCCAGGTGGTTTTCAACAAGATTCAAGACTTCCTGATATCTTTCCTCACTCTCAAATCCAAACAGCAATGGAAACATTTCAAGATCTGCTTTTGCAACGTGATTTTTCCAAAGATTCAGTTTCCTTTTAAATCCAAGAATCTTGTCACTTGAAGTCAAAACATTTCCTTCAGGACATTGCAGACGTTCAACTGGTTCATTTGATGGAAAATGTCTGTTCAGTAGGTTAGTTTCTGCAGACATTCTTCATCTGCAGAGCACTCAGCAAAATCTGGCCTACTATTTTCTAGAAAGTACACCTGCAATTCGCCTTTCACTCAAACACCTTGTTGTGCTCTCTTCCTCTGCTCAGCCACCAGATTTCTGTATGTAGCAGGAGATTGGTGTGCTCTTTGTCCAGGGTTTCTCACAGTTCTTTAAACATTCTCCAGTGAACTGGTCTTAAAGCTACTAAGTGACGTGCTTCCTGAACGCTGTAAGTGACTGTGACTTTATTTTCAAAAGCTTTAATCTTTTTTTCTTGAGATTCCAAATGGTTTTTTAAAATAATCAGCACAATTATGTGTCAAATGGCTGTGATCTGTAGTTAAGTGTCTTTTCAATGTTTCTGGAGCCATTGCTGCATTTGTAAGTTGTTTGTTACAGACTGGGCTCAATGGAATCGGACAACGTGGATCACCAGTCCATGTAAAACCCACTGATGAGCAGCTCTCATTGTATAAACGGACTTTTGTCTGTCCACTGTTGCACTACCGCAGTGAAATGACTCAGAAGATTGTAATTCCGCATCATTAACCTTATCAGAAATGATCATAGGCCGAGGCCAAGTATCCTCTTCCATCTCACACATCATCTCAAAAATCGCCACACTGCACCAACTTCAGAATGAAAATTTATTTCAAGTTTCCACCACACCAGTAGTTTGTTCGCTCCCAAAAGTGAGTTGGCAGCACGTAAGGGAAAATCAGGAGAGGTAATTCGGGAGGGAGAGGCTGACATCACAGCCCGTTGGGCAGGTCCATTCAATGCTCCGAAGAAATACATCATGCTCCTCACCTCGTGCGTTCTCCAGATATTAACGGCCTCCCCATCTCACGTCAAAAACTGAGATGGACTCTTCCAAATAAACACAGTCCTACTGCCCACTGCCATACTGGACTGAGGTTGCTAATGGGGCTGCTCCACGGTGGGCACTAGTATCATGATCTCTCACGGATCCCCTAAGGACCTCTAATGGAACACTAGGGATCTGTTGAAACCTGGCTGAGAAACCCTGATTTATAGAAATGAGTTTGGAGCCACAGTTCCCAGCCCACCCCTTCAGCCTACAATTTGATCCAAACTGATCAAACTGTAACCGTCTGCAAGTGTTATCTGGTTGAAATACTTGGCTCAGGGTGATGAGCTCCAAACACTTCAATACAGCAGGGAGGGTTGACATGATATTCCAGGAGGCAGTCACACCCTTCAATTCCCATAGTTGAATTGGTGAATGATCAGGGACAGGAAGATGTGACTGTGGAAGAGTGGGGTAGAGGATCTGGATCAGATGGCAAACACTGGGCATCGGGGTTTTATTTCTGTTTGGCATGATGCCAGGAGTGATGTTTGATTGGGGGTAGAGATAGAGCTTCAGCTTTTTTGCAGTTTATATTAAAAAGTAAATGATGACTGGACAATGTCAATATAAAGACGTTACTTCAACCGTCAAAAGTTGGACTTTAAGCACTTGGAATGCAATAAACTTTTCTCATCAATTGTCTTGTTTGTAATTTGGGCTTTTCTGTCCAGCTGCCACCTGGCTGGATTTCACATAGAGATTTCCGTGCTGAGTTCCACCCACACCATTACCCACCCTCAGACCCAAACCATCCCTTTCTTCATGCCTGTTGGGTGGGTTGCGGTGGAGTAGCTGTGGGATGTTATTTTCCACCCCGGTGCTCTGTGGGATGCCAAAACTATTTTGATGGTTCAAGGGGATGGGGTAGAAGCAGGGGCAGAACCAATATTTTTTTTAATATTGTTATTATAATCCGTAGTAAATTTATATACAAACTTCTGTTATAACCAGCTACCAACTTACCCATTTCTATTTCACGGTATGTAATCAAAATCGTAATACTTGCTGAGATTTTTTTTCATTTCAGTTCACTGTCCTGGTTGTGTTGTAGTTGAACTGTATATTGGGTAACAAGTTCCTCATAAATGTTCGATATGGTTTCCTTGTCTTTCCAATTATTTCTCTCCAGGTGATTCTATCCTACTTACACCCGAGGAGCCTTTTGTAGCCATTGCAGGTGAAGATGTTGTACTGGAATGTGAGCTGTTCCCACCAACCTCTGCCAGCAACATGGCAGTGCAGTGGCTAAGTCCGGTCTCAGCTCACCCATCCACGTGTACAGACATGGACAAGATGACCCTTCGCTCAACACCTGGATTACAGAGGAAGGACAGAACTGTTTGAAGATGAAATTACCAAAGGAAATGTTTCCCTCAGAATGTAAGGCAGGATGATGAAGGGTGATATTCCTGTTCATTTGAAGACAGAACTGACTTCAAGCAATCTGCAGTTGAACTGCGTGTTCTTGGTGAGTATTATTGCCATTTGTACCAAGGTATAGTGGGAAGCTTTTGTTTTGCATGCCATCCTGATAGATCACTTCATACACAAGTATATTGAGGTAGTAAAAAGAAAACAATGTGGAATATGGTGCTGTTGTTGCAGAGAAATTACAGTGCAAGTATTTACACAATTACACAATAATGTGTGAGGGCTGCATTGTGTTAGAATGGGGGGTACGTGTTCATATTTTAGAGTGTGAGAGGTCTATTCAGGAGTTTGATAACCATGTCATAGAAACTGTCCTTGAGTCTGGTGTTTCGTTCTCTCGGGGCTTTGTATCTCCTACTCAATGGGAGAGGGGAAAAGAGAGAATTACCAGGGTGGGTTGGATCTGTGATTATATCAGCCACTTTCCCAAGCCACTGGGAAGTGTGGAGAGAACCTGGTTTGCAAGGACCAGGCTTTGTTCACAACTCATCAGTTTCTTCTCAAACCTTAGTTACAGAGTCATAGAAAAGTACAACACAGAAACAGGCCCTTTGGCCCATCTAGTCCATGCTGGATTTTTTAAATTGCCTACCCCCATTGATTTGCACTGGGACCATGGCCCTCCACACCCCTGCCAACCATGTACAGTCCCTAACCAAACTTCTCTTAAACACTGAAATTGACCTTGCATGTTGGCAGCTTGTTCCACACTCTCACAAACCTCCAAGTGAAGAATTTTCCCCTCATAAGCCCATTAAACTTTTCACCTTTCACCCATAACCCATGCCTCCCAGTAGGTCATTCCCCCAGCACCACTCAGAGTGGTATACTAGTTATTGAGGGGAATAGCCACAGGGTTACTCTGCACTGTCTGTCTACTCCCTTTCCCTCTCCTGACAGTCACCTCCCTACCTGCCTCCTGGAACTTTGAGCAGTCTCCATCACAGAGGTCGAAGCCTGAGAAGGGGTGGTTCACTCAGGTTCACCAATTGAGTAGAAAAGACAGCGGCTTGTGACAGATTGAAGCTTTGAGCAGCACAGTGCCCAATCAGTGGGATTGATTGACAGAAAGAAACTAAAGTAAGACAGCGGCAAGTGGAGCGGCCATTGTTGGAATGACCATCGGTGGAGTGGACGGAGATAAGAACATAAGAGCAGAAGAAACAGGAGCAGAAGTAGGCCATCCAGCCCATCGAGCCTGCTCCGACATTCAATACGATCACGGCTGCTCTGTCCGTATCTCAGCTCCATCTACCTGCCTTTTCCCCATTACCCTTAATTCCACAACTATAAAAATCTATCCAACTGTATATTTAGTGAAGAAGCCTCGACTGCTTCCCTGGACAGAGAATTGCACAGATTCACCACTCTCTGGGAAAAATGGTTTCTCCTTCTTTCCATCCTAAATCTTCTCCCCTGAATCTTGAGGCAATGTCCCCCGGTTCCAGACTCATCTACCAATGGAAACAACTTTTGTACTTCTATCTTATCTATCCCTTCCAAAATTTTGTATGTTTCTATAAGATCCCCTCTCATTCTTCTGAATTCCAGAGAGATTAGTCCCAGGTGGCTCAATCCCGTCATCTCTGGAATCAACCTGGTGAACCTCCTCGAGCCAGTATATTCTTGCTCAAGTACGGAGACCAGAACTGCACATAGTACTTCAGGTGCAGTCTCACCAGTATCCTGTATAGTTGCAGCAAGACCTTACTGCTCTTGAATTCAATCCCTCTAGCAATGAAGGCCAACATTCCATTTGCCTTCTTGTTAACCTGTTGCACCCTCAAGCCAACATTTTGTGATTAATGCACAAGCACCCCAAATCCCTCTACACCACAGCATGCTGCAGTCTTTCACTATTTAATAATAATCTGCTCTTCTATAATTTCTTCCAAAGTGGATGAACTCACATTTAACAAACAACACACACAAAATGCTGGTGGAACACAGCAGGCCAGGGAGCATCTATAAGGAGAAGCACTGTCGACGTTTCGGGCCAAGACCCTTCATCAGGACGACAATGCTTCTCTTTATAGATGCTGCCTGACCTGCTGTGTTCCACCAGCATTTTGTGTGTGTTGTTTGAATTTCCAGCATCTGCAGATTTCCTTGTGTTTTCACATTTAGCAACGTTGTATTCCATCTGCCAGACCTTGGCCCACTCACTTAACCCATCTATACCGCTCTGCAGACTCTCCACATCCTCTGTACAATTTGCTTTTCCACTCAGTTGAGTGTCATCAGCAAATTTTGCTACACCACACACAGTTCCCTCTTCCAAATCATCAGTGTAAATGGTAAACAGCTGCAGGCCCAGCACCCCACTCAGCACCGACTGCCAACCGGAGAAACACCCATTTATACCAACTCACTGACTTCTATTGGCCAACTTTCTATTGGTTGACCAATCCACTATCCATGCCAATACACTTCCTCTGACTCTATGTATCTGTATCTTATTTATCAGTCTCTTGTGCGGCACCTTATCGAACGCCTTCTGGAAATCCAAGTATACGACATCCACCTG
The DNA here is from genome assembly GCF_030144855.1 of Hypanus sabinus. Classification (NCBI taxonomy): domain Eukaryota; kingdom Metazoa; phylum Chordata; class Chondrichthyes; order Myliobatiformes; family Dasyatidae; genus Hypanus; species Hypanus sabinus. The sequence goes on along the minus strand of NC_082710.1, from coordinate 176,915,788 downwards.
TTTCCCTCTATCCACTGCACTCATGGCCTCAAAAAACTCCAGTAAGTTTGTCAAACAGGACCTGCACTTTCTGAATCCATGCTGCGTCTGTCTAATGGAACCATTCCTTTCTAAATGTTTTGCTATTTATTCCTTAATGACAGCTTTACGCATCTTCCTGACTGGAGATGTTAAGCTAATTAACCTATAGTTGCCCATCTTTTGCCTACATCCTATTTCAAAAAGTGGCATTGCTAATTAGGGTGAGTATCACAGCTGCAGAGAGGGAGAGTGTCATGGAGGGATTGTCTACTGAGTCAGTGAGCGGGGAGGTTTGAAACAGGAAGGGAGCAATCCCTCTATTTGGAGCATTCTATACACCCTCAAAAAGCAACAAAAACACTGGGGAACAGATCGGGGAGGCAGATTTTTAAACGTGTGTGTTACGTACTCATGACACATGACAGTGGTACCCTTGTCACGTGACTGGGGTTGAAGCTATACTGGACTGTAGGCAATGGTCTTGTGATGGTGGAGTGACGTCATTTTCCCACCAGTAGAGATCATGTGACAGGTTTTTTTTTACAGGTTATAAAAGGAAGACCCCACCCTGTGAGGAGGGGCAGTTAGTGGCTGGATTTGCCAAGTTGACTTCATGCCACTGCGTGATTTAATGTGATGATGCAGTTTAGTTGAAAGATGAAGTTTTATCTAATGCCTAAAGTTTAAAAGGTCATTGCCAGCAGGTTCTTTACGATTCTGCTAGTTCGAGAAATCAGTGGAGAGTGAAGATCGACGTTCGGGAGTTAAAGATCGAGGAGAATCGCTTTCTATGGTGAAACGGATTTCGACCTTTGTTTGATCCTTATTTGGAAGGATTTCATTGACTATCTTCGCATTAATCCCTGGGTTTACCAGAAAGGATTGAGGATAGTGAGGAAGGAAAGGTCAGTGCCTTTAAGCCGTTCCGTTTCGTAAATTCTTCGTGGGAAAAGTTCGACGTCGGGGATCGAAGCAAAGCGACGTGAAAGAGAATTTAAATCGTCTTATAAAGTCTCTCCTTTTAAATGGACTGTGAGCATATCGAACTTTTGGCAATACAACTTTAAAGAACTGTTTTTGCAATATCGCTTTAAGAACTGTTTGAGCTGCCGCACCGCAGTTGATTTCCGGTTACGTTAGTGTTTGTTTACTTTTGGGGGGTTTGTTTTCTGTGTTTAATAAACGTGTTGTTTGTTATAAAAAACCCTTGCCTAACTCATATATTTATTGTTGTCTGAATACATAACATAAATATGGGGGCTGCGTCCGGATTGGATCGTTTGAGTTAATATGCTTGCTAACTTTTGAATCGGTGTTGTGGAAAAGGGGAATACTCGATTCTTTTGTGTGATTGGCTTGTGAATGGTATTCAGCAACAATGAATATTGATGAGTTTCTGGCTTTGCCAGATGCGGAGTTGTTGGCGAAGGCGAAAAAAACTGAGGTGTTTGCGATAGCTCGTATATTGCAACTTAAATGTATTTTGACGACCACATCTAAGGCTGTTATACAGAGAGAAATCGCGTCACACTATGTGGATTCGGGTGTTTTTGATGAATCGATTTTAGAGTCGTTTCCAATAAGTAATCTGGAGATGCAGTTGCAAATTGAACAAATGAGGTTGGAACAGAGTAAAGCTGATTTGGAGAGGTGTAAATTGGAGGCGGATCAAATGAAGAGGGATTTTGAATATGCAATGGAGGAATTAAGGTCTGGGAAGCAGTCTTCTGGTTCAAGAAAACCGTTTGTTGCTAGTCAAGAAATTAAATTGTTCCCTCCATTTAGTGAAACAGAAGTGGAAAGATATTTTCAACATTTTGAAACTATTGCTCGGATGTCAGAGTGGCCGAAAGATGAATGGTCAGTGTTGTTACAGAGTGTAATTAAAGGTAAAGCACGACAAGTTTACACAGCTTTAACAGCTGCGCAAGCACTTGATTATAATATTGTGAAGAGGCATATCCTAAACGCATACGAATTAGTTCCAGAAGCTTATAGGGAAAGATTCAGAAGTTTGAAAAAGTCAGTGGAAAAAACTTATGTGGAATTTGCCTATGATAAAGCTATGTGTTTTGAGAGATGGGTATCTTCTAAAAAGGTAAATGGGGACTATGATACATTGAGAGAGCTGATTTTAATGGAGGAATTTAAAAGAAGCATTCCTGTTGAAGTAAGGACCTACTTAAATGAGAGGGATACTGATAAATTGCAGGACTGTGCTAGATTAGCTGATGAGTATGTTTTAATCCATAAGAATAAATAACCTCAGGGCAGAAATTTTAGGAGGAAAAATAACATGGAGACTCAAGGTAAATCAGAAATTAAATCAGAGGTTAATGAGAAAGGTAAGGAGAAAGGAAAGCCTGTGAAGGAAAGACAGTTTGGTCTTATTTGTAACTATTGTAAGAAGCCTGGCCATGTAATAGCTAACTGTTTCAGATTGAAAAAGAAAGAGAAGGATGCAGTTCCAGATGCTTGTGTGCAACATACTGAAGCACCTGTAAAGTTACAGGGTTTGATAAACACAAATGAGGCTTTGTTAGAGTCTGACTAAGTTAGAAAGGGATATGATCATTTTATAACTGAAGGGTTTGTATCCTTGAAAGAAGGATCTACTCTGGTGCCAATAAAAATCCTTAGGGACACTGGAGCTTCTCAATCACTGATGTTAGACAGTGTGTTGAAGTTTAATGAAGAGTCTGATACTGGTGAGGTAAATTACGTAAGAGGTGTTGGGAGTGAATTTATGCCTGTACATTTACATAAAGTAAATTTAAAGTCAGGATTAGTTACAGGATTTGTTAAAGCAGGATTACAGCATAACTTACCTGTGAAGGGTATTTCTTTATTGTTAGGTAATGACTTGGCAGGTGGACAAGTTTTTCCTGAAGTGCATTTGACAATGGAGTCAGAGGAACCAAAGTTGAATTCTAACACAGATTCTTCCTGTGTGACTAGAGCTATGGCTAAAAAGATTGATGCGCAGAATGAGGTTGTTACTCAGGACTGTTCAACTCAGGATTCGAGTTTTGAGGATGTGTCAGAGACTTTCTTATCTTCATTGTTTGAACAAGATTCTTGGAGTAAGTCTGAATATAAAGATTTATCTCTGTCTCGGAAGGAGATGATAGCAGAGCAGATTGGAGACCCTGAGATTATAAAATTAAGAGAACAAGCTCTACTAGATAGTGAAATTGATAAGGTGCCAGTAGGATATTACTTGGAAAAAGGAGTGTTGATGAGGAAGTGGAGATTGCCTACAATTCCTGCAAGTGAGGATTGGAATGTTGTTTACCAGGTAGTTGTCCCGAAAGTTTATCGAAATGAGATTTTGACTTTAGCTCATAGTGTGCCTTTAGGTGGACATTAAGGGGTAAGGAAAACTGTGGACAAGATTTTAAAACATTTTTACTGGCCTGGTCTAAGAAAAGATGTGGTGATGTTTTGTAAAACGTGCCATACTTGTCAAATTGTGGGTAAACCAAATCAGGTTACACCAGTAGCTCCATTACAACCTATCCCAGCATTTGGTGAACCATTTTCTAAAGTTATTGTAGATTGTGTTGGTTACCAAAGACAAAAACTGGTTATCAGTATTTGTTGACTATCATGTGTACTTCGTCTAGGTTTCCAGAGGCAGTACCACTTAGGAATATAAAAGCTAAAACTGTGACAAAGGCCCTTATAAATTTTTTTACTTATTTTGGATTACCTAAGGAGATACAAACTGATCAAGACAGTAATTTTATGTCTGGATTGTTTCAACAGACAGTTTATAAATTGGGAGCTAAGCAAATCACTTCGTCTGCATACCATCCAGAATCGCAAGGTGTTTTGGAGAGGTTTCATTCTACCCTCAAGAATATGATTAGGACATTTTGTGTGGAAAATGAAAGTGACTGGGATGAGGGTATAAACTTGCTTTTATTTGCAGTAAGGGAATTGGTACAGGAATCTTTAGCTTTTAGTCCATTTGAACTTGTGTTTGGGCATAGAGTTAGAGGACCTTTAGCTTTATTGAAAGAACAGTGGATTAGTAAGGAAGTACACACTAATTTGTTTGACTATGTTTTGAAATTTAACGACAGGTTACATAAAGCTTGTAGCTTAGCTAAGGAAAATTTAAAGTTGTCTCAGGAGAAAATGAAGACTTGGTATGATAAAGAAGATAGGATGAGGATGTTTAAGCCTGGAGATAAGGTGTTGGTTCTTTTCCCAGTGTAGTCAAATCCTTTACAAGCTAGATTTCATGGTCCTTATGGAATTGTGTCTCAAATCAATGATGTGGATTACGTGATAAAAACTCCAGATCGTAGAAGGTCAACACAACTTTGCCATATAAATATGATAAAACCATATTTTGAGAAACAATCTGATACTGTGACTGTTGTGGTTAGTGAGAATGAGTTTGATTTAACTAGGAACATGTTAGATGATTCATCTGAATTTCATTCTAAATCCAACATTGTTTCTGTTAGATTACCAAATTCAACCATTCTGGAAAATATTGATGAGAAATTAGCACATTTACAGTTAGAGCAGAAACAACAGATGAAGGAGTTAATTTTTAAATATAAGGAGTTGTTTCCAGATGTTCCGAGAAGGACTACTATAGCTTCACATGATGTAGATGTTGGAAATGCCAAACCTATTAAACAACATCCATATAGGATGAACATATAAAACTGTGAACTTGCTGAGAAAGAAATTGAATATATGTTAGAGAATAATATCATTAGACATTCTAACTCGAATTGGAGTTCGCCATGTGTTATGGTGCCAAAACCAGATGGTAGTATTAGGTTTTGTATGGATTATAGGAAGGTGAATGCTGTAACGAAAACAGATGCATATCCAATTCCTAGAGTAGTTGATTGTGTAGCTAAAGTTGGAAACGCAAAGTTCCTTACAAAGATTGATTTATTGAAAGGGTATTGGTGTGTTCCATTAACGGACAGAGGTAGAGAGATTTCTGCATTTGTAACTCCATCTGGGTTATATGAGTTTGACGTCGGGGATCGAAGCCAAGCGACGTGAAAGAGAATTTAAATCGTCTTATAAAGTCTCTCCTTTTAAATGGACTGTGAGCATATCGAACTTTTGGCAATACCACTTTAAAGAACTGTTTTTGCAAAACCACTTTAAGAACTGTTTGAGCTGCCGCACCGCAGTTGATTTCCGGTTACGTTAGTGTTTGTTTTCTTTTGGGGGGCTTTGTTTTCTGTGTTTAATAAACGTGTTGTTTGTTATAAAAAACCCTTGCCTAACTCATATATTTATTGTTGTCTGAATACGTAACAGTTGAAATATAACAGGGTTGTTGTCATGGGAACTTCAATTGCTTAACACTGATTGACCTATTGCAAGAGGATTAGATGGGTGAATTTGTTAGATGTATCCAGGAAGTTTTAGTGCACGGTCTGTGAACAGGCTGACTGGAGACACTCGCTGAGGAGGGAGCACAGGGAATTTGGTTGATTGTTGGGATGAAGGACTTGTCTTCTGAGGAAAGATTGATCAGGTTGGGCCATGGTCCCTGTAAAATGAGAATAATTGGCAGTGAAACAAGACTCTGAGGTAAGAGGAGCAAATCACAAACGAGAAAATCTGCAGATACTGGAAATCCAAGCAACACACGCAAAGTGCTGGAGGAGAGCAGGCCAGGCAGCATCTATGGGAAAAAGTACAGTCGACGTTTCGGGTGAGGCTGTACTGAGAATGTTGTGCAGAGCTTTGGTAGGCTTACCAGATTAATAACTGTGAGAGTTATCACAGCACGAGAGATCAGATAGTTTAGTTACTTTTTCCCTTGCAATTTAGAAAAGAAAGATTGACTTATGTACATATTCAAGTAACATCCTAATTGTGCAGAGATTTCCATTAAATAGCAGTACAGCACAGAACAGGCTCCTTGGACAACAATATCAGTGTCAACCAAAATGCCTAATACACCAATCCCACGTAATTGCCTGTGATCATTCCCCATTCCCTGCTTGTTCTTTTTCCTGTCTGAATATATTTTAGATATTTTGTTTGTACACACTCCTCTCAGTTACCTTGCGACACACTCCAGACAATTTCCTCCTTCACCCTAATCCCATGTCCTCTAGTACTTGAGATTTCCACCTGGAAGGAGAAAGCTCTGACTAGCTAGCCTATGTATGCCTGTCATATTTAAAATACTGTACTTCAATCAGGATGCCCGTTGGCCTCCAACACTCCAGAGAAAACGATCTCTTTATGCAACATTTGTGCTGCAGTTGAGACTCTGAGACAACATTTTGTTAAACCATTCTGCCCTCTCTCCTCTACTGCCCCCACATACCTTCTGTAACGTGGCACACAGAATGTTCCAGTTGTGGCCTAACTAAAGTTTTGTGCAGCTGCAACATGACTTCCCGGCTTTTCTCCTTGACGTCCCAACAGGTGAAGGCAACGGTGCTGTAAGCCACCTTTACCACCCTATTTACCTGTGTTGCCACTTGCAGGGTGCTGTGAACTTGCACCGTAAGATTGCTCTGCACATCAATGCTTTTGAAATCATGCAATTCTACAGATTAGGAATGAGCTTTTGGCTCTCAGTATCTAAGCCAAATTAAGTTAATCTTTCCCACTTGTACATGATCCACATCCCTTCATTCCCTGCACATTCTTATGTCTATCTGCAAGTTGCTTGGATGTCACTGTCATAACTGCTTCCAACACTATCCCTATCAGCCTCTTTCAGGCACATAGTGCTCTCTGTTTAAATAAAAACAATGTCCTGCATATCTCTTTAAACTTTTTCCTCTCAACGTCTGATGTTTCTACTGAGAGAACAATATTCTGACTGCCTTCCTTATCTATGCCTCTCAGAACTTTTTAAGCTTCTGACAGGTACCCCTCCTGCCAAAGATACTACTATGAAAGCAATCCAAGTTTGTTCAAACTCTCCTTGTAGCTAATACCCTCTAATCCAAGCAACGTCCTGGTACACCTCTTCCACACCCTCTCCAAAAACATCATATCGTCCCTGTAATGGAACAGGCAGAATTGCACATAAGGTTTCAAGTACTGTTGAGATAAAGTTTTCTTGACCTTCTTTTTCTTCTTCTGACTTTTAATGGCGGTTGGCAGTCCAAATTAAAGGTGCATTCTCACCACCAACTGGACTGAAGTGTGGAATAGAAAGTTGGGAAATAAAACCCCTTAGTTCTTTATCAAATGAAAACTAAATTATCCCAAGGAGCACTATTGCTTCTAAATAATGAAAGACAATATTGTGAATTAAATTCAAGTCACTTCTATAACTTAGTAAAGTTTTCAAATGAAAGTAGTAGTGCAGCCTGCATTTGTTTTCTTTCAACCTTATGTGTTTCATATTGTATCATGCACCATTTTTGAAATCACTTATGTTTATTATTTCAATTCATAATTCAAGTCAATTAAAATGTTGCCTACAATATAAGCTGGAAAGTTTCCTATTTTGTCCAGGCATGCTTGGACATGCTTAGGCAAAGCGGCTGCTGCATGGCAGGACAGGTTTTAGGAATAATTATTGGGTTCAGGACCGTAAGGATGGAATTTGCTATCACCAGGCACAACAATTTCTATGAAGGATTTTGATATTTGAGACAGATGCTTCCCAGAATAACTGATGCCATGATTAAGGAAAGCATTTTTGTTGGTCCACAAATCAAACAGGTCATCAATGACAGACAATTTGAAGAATTCCCAGTGGGACCGGAGAAAATCATATGGAAGTCATTCAAGGAAGTTGTTGAAATTTTTCTCAGCATCTACAGAGCACCAAACTGCACGCAGCTGGTTGAAAGCATGCTTCAAGCATATAAAACCATGAAGTGCAACATGACACTAAAGATTCATTTTCTGCATTCCCATTTAGACTTCTTCCCTGCAAACCTTGGTGCTGTCAATAACGAGCACGGTGAAAGGTTTCTCCAGGACATTGCGATCATGGAGAAAAGATACCAGGGCATCTGGAATCCATCAATGCTGGTGAATTATTGTTGGACACTGAAGTGAGAAGCCTCAGACACTGAGTAGAGATGAAAATCATTAACAAAATATTTTTAATTTAATTGAACTATTGCAAAGCATCAGCACCATTATGCAATTAAACACATTATATTCAATAAAAGTTAATTTGTTCTTTCTCCAAATTCCTACGTAATACAAGTAGTCTGAAATTATATTTGTGTTCATCTTCAAGCAGTCTATCATAAACAAAAAAAATTCTGAGGAAGCAACACTTTTGAAAAAAATTTGTTGTCCAGATCCTGATTCTGATTCTCACTGAAAAAAAAATTCTAGTCCAAGTTCACATTTGAAATGCAGAAAACTTGCGTAACACTCTCCAGGCACAGCGGCAGGCCTTTCCCTCTCTGGCAGCGAGCGATCCAGAGACAGGCAGCCGGTGCTCACCCTCCACATTCACCTCAATCTGAATCATCGGGATCAACCCACCATGAGAGGCCGTTCAGTTTCCTTCCCATGTAGTCAACATCCACTACTCCACTGTTATAAATCACCTTCTTCACCTCCTCAAAAACCTCAATCAAATTTGCAAGACATCCAAATGCAAGCAAATCCAATCCCAGAGAATACTCTCCAATAGCTTTTCTATCACTGATGTAAAACCCATGGGCTATCACTCCTAGATTATTCCTATTTCCCCTTCTTGAACATTCACTATCTCCAATTCTCCAGGACTTCATTTATGGCCAGCGTTCCACCATTATCCCCTGATTTCAGAGGCAAGACAGAGCAAAGAGTTTTGTCAAAATCCCAGAAAACCTCAGAAATTTTCTCTCTTGAGTCTCTCAGTTACTGGTTGTGATGAATCAGCATACGGAGGGAAATTGAAAATTTGGCTGAGTGGTGTCACAACAACAACCTCTCTCTCAATGTCAGCAAGACCAAGGACTAATTGTCGACTTCAGAAGAGGGAAGAGGGAAAACAGAGGTCCATGAGCCAGTCCTCATTGGTGTATCGAGGTGAGAGGATTAGCAACTTTAAATTCCGGGTTGTTACTATTCTGGAGGACATGTCCTGGACCCAGCAAGCAAAGTTATTTGTGAAGAACGCATGGCAGTGCCTTTACTTCCTTAGGAGCCTGCTGAGATTCAGCATGACTGCAGAAATTTTGACAGAAGTCTATGGTTGTGTAGCAGAAAGTGTATTGACCGGCAGCAACATGGCCTGACGTGATGTGGGAACACAAATGCCTTTGAACAGAAAGTGGATTTGGCCCAGTATATCATGGGTAAAGCCCTCCCAATCACTGATCACATCTACATGAAGTACTGTCTTAGAACAGCAGCATCCATCATCAGAGATCCTCACCACCCAGGCCATTCTCTTTTCTCACTGCTGCCATCAGATAGAAGGTACAAGAGCCTCAAGACTCACACCACCATGTTCAAGAATTGTTATGAGCCCTCAACCATCAGACTCTTGAACAAAAGGGGATAAACACACTCACTTGCCCATTCATTGAGATGTTCCCACAACCAATGATCTCTCCTTAAAGAGTCATTTTCTTGTTATTTATTGCTATTTTTATGTTTTTGCATTTGCACAGTTTGCTGTCTTCTGCACTATACTTGATCCTTCATTGATCTTGCTACAGTTACTATTCTGTAGGTTTGCTGAGTATGTCTGAGGGGCTGATATTGTCATGGTCCGGTCCACGAAGTCCACATTCCGGTTCACGGTCCGGTCTGTGATACTCCGGACTCCGGGTCTTCTGGCTGTCCGTTGTTTCAGTTGGGCTTAATCACAGGCACCTGATTCTCATATTGGGGCTGGAATGTAAGTGGCTCTGGGTTCAAGTGTGGTGGCTGGTTCGTCTCGTCGGTATCCTGTCCTCGCCTCTGTGGGGTAAGTCAAGCCATTCTTGCCATTACCCTACTGTGGGATCTGTCCCTTCCTGTCCTTGCCTCCATTGGGTAAGTCAGGTTGTCTTTGCCCTGAGGCTGGACTGTTCCCTTCCTTCCCTCTGAAGCCCTGTCTGCAACCTATACCTGTAGCCCTGACTGCACCCTATGCCTGTAGCCCTGTCTGCAACCTACGCATGTAACCCTGTCTGCAACCTATGCCTGTAGCCCTGTCTGCAACCTACGCATGTAACCCTGTCTGCAACCTATACCTGTAGCCCTGTCTGCACCCTATGCCTGTAGCCCTGTCTGCAACCTATGCCTGTAGCCCTGTCTGCAACCTACGCATGTAACCCTGTCTGCAACCTATACCTGTAGCCCTGTCTGCACCCTATGCCTGTAGCCCTGTCTGCAACCTATGCCTGTAGCCCTGTATGCAACCTACACATGTAGCCCTGCCGGCAACCTATGCCTGTAGCCCTGTATGCAACCTACGCATGTAGCCCTGCCGGCTACCCACACCTGAAGCCCTGCTGGCTACCTCGCCTGCATCCTCGCCTGTATCGCCATGAGGTTCAGCCGCCGGAGTGAGACTGGAGCCTTGCCATGCCGACAGAAGGAACTATCTATCGTTGAGCTTGGAACTGTCTCTTTGTGTTGTTACGAACCCCGTAACTGGGTCACTTACCAGCAAAGATGGAGACGTCCGTTGAAGTCTGATGATACTATTTTTAACAGTATTTATTCGTAAAAATACACAAAATAATATCAATGCAAATATACAGATAATATACAGATAATATATGCCTGAAGCCCTGCTGGCAACCTCGCCTGCATCATCATCAAGTTCAGCCGCTGGAGTGAGACTGGAGCCTTGCCATGCCAACAGAAAGAACTATCTATCGTTGAGCTTGGAACTGTCTCTTTGTGTACCTGTGTTTAGTGTACGTGTATGTCCCGGCCCTACGTACTGTTCCCAAGGAGGGGTCCCGGCTCTGTGTTCTGTGTTCCTGTACTCAAGTCCAAGGCTTCGATGAGGTTCCAGTCCGTGTCCAAGGCTCCGAGGAGGTTCCAGTCCATGTCCAAGGCTCCGAGGAGGTTCCAGTCCGTGTCCAAGGCTCCGAGGGGATTCCAGTCCATGTCCAAGACTCCGAGGGGATTCCAGACCATGTCCAAGACTCCGAGGAGGTTCCAGTCCATGTCCAAGGCTCCGAGGGGATTCCAGTCCATGTCCAAGGCTCCGAGGAGGTTCCAGTCCATGTCCAAGGCTCCGAGGAGGTTCCAGTCCGTGTCCAAGGCTCCGAGGGGATTCCAGACCATGTCCAAGACTCCGCAGAGGTTCCAGTCCGTGTCCAAGACTCCGAGGGGGTTCCAGTCCGTGTCCAAGACTCCGAGGAGGTTCCAGTCCGTGTCCAAGACTCCGAGGAGGTTCCAGTCCGTGTCCAAGGCTCCGAGGAGGTTCCAGTCCATGTCCAAGGCTCCGATGAGGTTCCAGTCCGTGTCCAAGACTCCGAGGAGGTTCCAGTCCGTGTCCAAGACTCCGAGGAGGTTCCAGTCCGTGTCCAAGGCTCCGAGGAGGTTCCAGTCCATGTCCAAGGCTCCAACGAGGTTCCAGTCCGTGTCCAAGACTCCGAGGAGGTTCCAGTCTGTGTCCAAGACTCCGAGGAGGTTCCAGTCCGTGTCCAAGACTCCGAGGAGGTTCCAGTCTGTGTCCAAGACTCCAAGGAGGTTCCAGTCCATGTCCAAGGCTCCGAGGAGGTTCCAGTCCATGTCCAAGACTCCGAGGAGGTTCCAGTCCATGTCCAAGGCTCCGAGGAGGATCCAGTCCGTGTCCAAGGCTCCGAGGAGGTTCCAGTCCATGTCCAAGGCTCCGAGGAGGATCCAGTCCGTGTCCAAGGCTCCGAGGAGGTTCCAGTCCGTGTCCAAGGCTCCGAGGAGGTTCCAGTCCATGTCCAAGGCTCCGAGGAGGTTCCAGTCCGTGTCCAAGGCTCCGAGGAGGTTCCAGTCTGTGTCCAAGACTCCGAGGAGGTTCCAGTCCGTGTCCAAGGCTCCGAGGAGGTTCCAGTCCGTGTCCAAGACTCCGAGGAGGTTCCAGTCCATGTCCAAGGCTCCGAGGAGGATCCAGTCCGTGTCCAAGGCTCCGAGGAGGTTCCAGTCCATGTCCAAGGCTCCGAGGAGGTTCCAGTCTGTGTCCAAGGCTCCGAGGAGGTTCCAGTCCATGTCCAAGGCTCCGAGGAGGTTCCAGTCCGTGTCCAAGGCTCCGAGGAGGTTCCAGTCCGTGTCCAAGGCTCCGAGGAGGTTCCAGTCCGTGTCCAAGTCTCCAAGGAGGTTCCAGTCCGTGTCCAAGGCTCCGAGGAGGTTCCAGTCCGTGTCCAAGGCTCCGAGGAGGTTTCAGTCCGTGTCCAAGGCTCCGAGGAGGTTCCAGTCCGTGTCCAATGCTCCGAGGAGTTTCCAGTCCGTGTCCAAGGCTCCAAGGAGGTTCCAGTCCGTGTCCAAGGCTCCGAGGAGGTTCCAGTCCATGTCCAAGGCTCCGAGGAGGTTCCAGTCCGTGTCCAAGATTCCGAGGAGGTTCCAGTCCATGTCCAAGACTCCGAGGAGGATCCAGTCCGTGTCCAAGGCTCCGAGGAGGTACCAGTCTGTGTCCAAGACTCCGAGGAGGTTCCAGTCCGTGTCTAAGGCTCCGAGGAGGTTCCAGTCCGTGTCCAAGACTCCGAGGAGGTTCCAGTCCGTGTCCAAGGCTCCGAGGAGGTTCCAGTCCGTGTCCAAGACTCCGAGGAGGTTCCAGTCCGTGTCCAAGGCTCCGAGGAGGTTCCAGTCCGTGTCCAAGGCTCCGAGGAGGTTCCAGTCCGTGTCCAAGGCTCCGAGGAGGTTCCAGTCCGTGTCCAAGACTCCGAGGAGGTTCCAGTCCGAGTCCAAGGCTCCGAGGAGGTTCCAGTCCGTGTCCAAGGCTCCAAGGAGGTTCCAGTCCGTGTCCAAGGCTCCGAGGAGGTTCCAGTCCGTGTCCAAGACTCCGAGGAGGTTCCAGTCTGTGTCCAAGGCTCCGAGGAGGTTCCAGTCCGTGTCCAAGGCTCCGAGGAGGTTCCAGTCTGTGTCCAAGACTCCGAGGAGGTTCCAGTCCGTGTCCAAGGCTCTGAGGAGGTTCCAGTCCATGTCCATGGCTCCGAGGAGGTTCCAGTCCATGTCCAAGGCTCCGAGGAGGTTCCAGTCCGTGTCCAAGACTCCGAGGAGGTTCCAGCCTGTGTCCAAGACTCCGAGGAGGTTCCAGTCCGTGTCCAAGACTCCGAGGAGGATCCAGTCCGTGTCCAAGACTCCGAGGAGGTTCCAGTCCATGTCCAAGGCTCCGAGGAGGTTCCAGTCCGTGTCCAAGGCTCCGAGGAGGTTCCAGTCCGTGTCCAAGACTCCGAGGAGGTTCCAGTCCATGTCCAAGGCTCCGAGGAGGTTCCAGTCCGTGCCCAAGGCTCCGAGGAGGTTCCAGTCCATGTCCAGGGCTCCGACGAGGTTCCAGTCTGTGTCCAAGACTCCGAGGAGGTTCCAGTCCGTGTCCAAGACTCCGAGGAGGTTCCAGTCCATGTCCAGGGCTCCGAGGAGGTTCCAGTCCGTGTCCAAGACTCCGAGGAGGTTCCAGTCCATGTCCAGGGCTCCGAGGAGGTTCCAGTCCGTGTCCAAGACTCCGAGGAGGTTCCAGTCCATGTCCAAGACTCCGAGGAGGTTCCAGTCCATGTCCAAGGCTCCGAGGAGGTTCCAGTCCGTGTCCAAGGCTCCGAGGGGATTCCAGTCCGTGTCCAAGACTCCGAGGAGGTTCCAGTCCGTGTCCAAGGCTCCGAGGAGGTTCCAGTCCGTGTCCAAGGCTCCGAGGAGGTTCCAGTCCGTGTCCAAGACTCTGAGGAGGTTCCAGTCCATGTCCAAGGCTCCGAGGAGGTTCCAGTCCGTGTCCAAGGCTCCGAGGAGGGTCCAGTCCATGTCCAAGACTCCAAGGAGGGTCCAGTCCGTGTCCAAGGCTCCGAGGAGGTTCCAGTCCATGTCCAAGACTCCGAGGAGGTTCCAGTCCATGTCCAAGACTCCGAGGAGGTTCCAGTCTGTGTCCAAGGCTCCGAGGAGGTTCCAGTCCGTGTCCAAGACTCCGAGGAGGTTCCAGTCCGTGTCCAAGACTCCAAGGAGGGTCCAGTCCATGTCCAAGGCTCCGAGGAGGTTCCAGTCCATGTCCAAGACTCCGAGGAGGTTCCAGTCCATGTCCAAGACTCCGAGGAGGTTCCAGTCTGTGTCCAAGGCTCCGAGGAGGTTCCAGTCTGTGTCCAAGGCTCCGAGGAGGTTCCAGTCCAAGTACAAGTTGTTGCCTAGGCCCTGAGTCCTGGACTCGTCCAGGGCTAGTGTCCGTGTCCAGCTATGCCTCTCCCCACTTCTGCTTTGCTGTCCCTCAATCTATGCTCTGCGTTCCTGCTCTCCCTCGATCAAGAGCAAGTCTGAGCTTCATGTCCTCGTGCAGCCCTGGAGTCCCGCGTCCTGCCCCCACGTCCAGTCCTCGCCTGGTTACGGAGTCCGATCCTGAGTCAAGACCCAGGTTCCAGGTCTCTGTCCAGTCACTGGCTCAGAGTCCTTGTCCACGTTCCTAGTTCCCAGTTCCCAGTTCCTAGTTCCTTGTCCAGGTTCCACTTTCCTACTCTGGTCCTAGCCCATGCCCTGTCTCCTAGTCTTGTCCAGGGCCTGTGTCTTGTCCAGTGTCATTTCTTCCCCACTTCCCTTGCTTCTCTCTCTCTAGTACTTCAGTGTCTGTGTCTTGTATTTGGGTCCGTTCCCAACATCAACCTTATGACAGATATGTGATAATAAAATTTACTTTGAATCCCATAGGATTTGTCCACTTTATTTCTCTTTGAAAGACCCAAAGCAAGCTTCTTCTTTATTTCAAAATGTCTTGGCACAGTAGGATTTCCTAGAGTGATTTCACTGTCTTTAATAATTGAATCCTAAGCAAATAACTGTCATTAACTGCCAGTTCAAGGAGTGAACTTTGGATTCAGATGAAGGGATACCATGGAGTGGGAATCCAGCTTGTGTGTAAATCCAGTGGATGGAATTCTGAGCCAGAGATCCTGTGGATCGGTGGGGATGCAAATGTATTAACAGAGTCTGAGACAAAGTACCACAGAGACTCAGGTCTTGTAAATGTTGAGAGCAGCGTTGGAGTAACGAGGCAATCGTCAGGCAAACTGAAATGCATCATCAGGAGTGAACATTTGAAAATAGAACATACGGCAATTATTACAATACAGTATCAGGTTTGTAAATTATGATATTTGATCATTGAAGGGCAAAGGTGGTCTAATCTCTACTGAAAAACTAACTACCAAAGAATGGTTTGTCTCCATAATGTCTTTGCCAAAATCTTATGCCTGCTGAAGATTGTCCCTTGTTTTTAAACAAAGTCTGTTAGTGACAGTTTTGCTATTTGTGCACCTTTTAAATCTAGCACACCATTAAGGGCCAGTTGAATCCAGAACTTGTCCATTTAGGTTGGACATCAACACAGATATTTTCAATCCGTTGATACGCTGTGAAAATTAAATTTTCTCTCAGTGGATACAACTTGGAACATTCAAAAAACATTGGTATTACAAAACATTTCCCAAAGCATTAGCATCTGCTATATTGACCTACCCATGAACTATTGACATTGCTATACCCAAGATGAAAATTCTGTTGCTATCACAGATATGGTCCAACTGAATATGAACAACCATAAAAATAAGTGTCCGGATTACTACTTGAAAATTTTATAAGTTGGCACAAGGCAAATACGATCAGAGCAGAATTCCTGACACAATGATCAGTGTGGGAAAACCCCTCATAACTTTGTATAACTCTGTGAAATCTCCCCTCAATCATCTACATTCCAGTAAATAAAGCTCAAAGCAATTCAAACACCACATCTTATTCAGTTTCAACCAAACATCCCACTCCTGTACTTAATACATTGATGTATGAAGGCCAATCTGCCAAAAGGTTTTCTTTATGACCCTGTCTACTTGTGACCACTTTCAAAGAATTATAGACTGTATTCCCAGATCCCTCTGTTCTACCACACTCCTCAGTGCCCTACCACTCACCGTGTAAGACCAACCCTGGTTGGTTCTACTGAAGTGCAACACCTCACACTTGTCTGTATTAAACTGCATCTGCCATTTTTCATCCCATTTTTCCAGGTCTTCTAGATCTGCTGTAAGCTCTGATTGTCTTCCTGACTGTGCACTAACCCCCAGTCTTGATGCCATCTCTAAATTTGATGATGCAGTTTATCACATTATCATCCAGTTTGTTGATATGGATGACAAACAATGACGTACCCAGCACTGATCCCTGCAGCAGTCCACTCGTCACAGGCCTCCAGTCAGGGAGGCAGCCATCTATAATGCTCTCTGATTCAAACGAGAAATCAAAGTTTATTGCAATCTTGAAGGCCAAGTAACTGAACCTTCTGGACCAAACTACCATGTAGGATTGTCTCAAAGGCCTTGATAAGGTGCATGTCGACATCGTTCACTGCCATGACTTCATCAACTTTCTTTGTAACTTCCTCAATAAACACTATAAGATTGGTTAGACAGATATGTGGAAAGTTAAAATCACTCACTACCACAAACATTTGTTTCTAGTAACAATGTAAAGCCTGTCTACAAATTTGTTACTCTACATTATAGTCATAGAGAGAAGTACAGCACATCTAGTGTATGCTTAAATTATTTAAATTGGCTACTACCAACAACCTGCACTGGGACAATAGCCTTTCATATCACTACTATCCATGTTCCTATCCAAACTTTTCTTAAACATTGGAATTGTGATAGCATGTACCACTTGTGTTGGCAGCCCATTCAAAAATATTACGACCGTCTGAATGAAGAAGTTTCATCTCATGTTCCCCTTAAACTTCTCACCTTTCACCCTGAATCCAGGACATTTGGTTGTAGTCCCACCCTACCTGGAAAAATCCCACCTGCATTAACTTTATCTATACCCCTCATAATTTTGTACGCCTCTGTCGAATCTCATCTCAATCTTCTATGTTCTAAGAGTACAGTCTTAAGCTATTCCATCTTTCCTTATAACTTGGATCTTCCAGATGCAGAAACATAGTTGTGTATGTTCTCTGTACTCCTTCAACCATGTTTACATTTTTCCTCTAAGTTTAGTAGGTGACCAAAATGCAAACATTACTCCCTGTTTCCATGCAAGAGGTCAGTGTGGACATGATGGAGGATTACAAATATCTGGGGATACGAATTGACAATAAACTGGACTGGTCAAAGAACACTGAGGCTGTCTACAAGAAGGGGCAGAGCCATCTCTATTTCCTGAGGAGACTGAGGTCCTTTAACATCTGTCGGATGATGTTGAGGCTGTTCTACAAGGCTGTGGTGGCCAGTGCTATCATGTTTGCTGTTGTGTACTGGGGCAGCAGGCTGAGAGTAGCAGACACCAGCAGAATCAACGAACTCATTCGTAAGGCCAGTGATGTTGTGGGGGCGGAACTGGACTCTCTGACGGTGGTGTCTGAAAAGAGGATGCTGTCCAAGTTGCATGCCATCTTGGACAATGACTCCCATCCACTCCATAATGTACTGGTTAGGCACAGGAGTACATTCAGCCAGAGACTCATTCCACCAAGATGTAACACTGAGCATCATAGGAAGTCATTCCTGCCTGTGGCCATCAAACTTTACAACTCCTCCCTCGGAGTGTCAGACACCCTGAGCCAATAGGCTGGTCCTGGACTTATTTCCACTTGGCATAATTAAATTATTATTATTTAATTATTTATGATTTTATATTGCTATATTTCTACACTATTCTTGGTTGGCGCAGCTGTAACGAAACCCAATTTCCCTTAAGATCAATAAAGTATGTCTGTCTGTCTGTCTGAATTTAAGCCTCACCAATGGCTTAAACAAGTTCAACATAAAATCAATACTCAATGTATTAAATGCATTGATTTATGATGTTGCGGAAGCTTTCTTTATGGCCCTAACTAACTGTGACACAACTTTCAACAAATTATGTGCCTGTATTTCCAGATCCCTTCGTTCTATCACACTCATCAATGCCCTTCCATTCTCTGAGTAGGACCTACCCTGGTTAGTCCTACTGAAGTACAAAACCTTGTATTTATCTGCACTAAATTCCCTCTGCAAGCCATGATAGCCTTCCACACAGATCACTATAACCCCAATCTGACTGACATCCGAAAATATGTTGATCCAGTTAGCCACATTATCAGCTAGATCATTGCTATACTGTAGATGGCAAACAGCAAAGGACCCAGCACCGATCCGCAGGAACACCACCAGTCACAGGCCTCCAGTCAGAGAGGCAACCCTCTACTACCACTCTCTGGCTTCTCCCAATGTCTAATCCAATTTACTACCTCATCCTGAATACCAAGCGACTGAACTTTCTTGACTTTCCTCCCATGCGGGACCCCATCAAATTCACTGATCAACAGGAAAGTGAAGGCAAATTTCTACAAATTGGTCTAAATTTATTACAATTATTACAAAATAATTGATTGCTTAATTACTTGCCCCTTCAAAACTCCCCAAGCTCTGTCAGTTTGCATGGTGATCATGAGTGAACAGCCCTTTCTAAGTCCAGCCACAAATTCTCAATCGGATTGATGTCCAGCCTTGGACTTGGCCACTTGAGGACATTAACTTTCTCGTTTTTAAGTTAATCCTGAGTAGCTTTGGCTTTATGCTTGCAGTCATTGACTTGGAAAACAAATCTTCTCCCAAGTCACAGTTCTGTTGCAGACTGCATCAGATTTTCTTCCAGGATTTCCCTGTATTTTGCTGCATTTGTTTTACCCTCTACCTTCACAAGCCTTCCAGGGCCTGCTGCAGTGAAGCATCCCCACAGCATGATGCAGCCACCACCCTGCTTCATGGCAGTGATGGTGTGTTTAGTTGATGGTCAACAACTCAATTTTGGTTTCATCGGACAATAAACCTTCAGAATCACAATCAGGTTTATTATCACTGGCATGTGATCTGATATTTGTTAACTTAGCAGCAGCAGTTCAACACAATACATAATATAGAGAAAAAAATAAAATAATAAAATAATAATAAATAAGTAAATCAATTGCAGTATACATATCCGGTGGGTGGGAGAGCAGGGGGAGCAAATCAAAATCAGAATATAAAACTCACCACTCCGTTCAGGGTACAGCAGCTTAGAGATATTGCTGAGGATATCTGGACAAGAGTGCTTGGAGACCATCCTCGAGAGCTTTTCCAAGCAACTAGTCATTAGAGAATACTACACGGCTCAGACAACCCTGAGGAAAGGAAACTGATTATAATGTGTTTACACCCAAATATACATAGAAACATAGAAAACCTACAGCAGAATACAGGCCTTTTGGCCCACAAAGTTCTGCCAAACATGTCCCTACCTTAGACATTACTCAGTTTACCTATAGCCCTCTATCTTACTAAGCTCCATGTATCTATCTAAAAGTCTCTTAAAAGACCCTATCGCATCCGCCTCCACCACCGTTGCTGGCAGCCCATTCCACACACTCACCACTCTCTGAGTAAAAAACTTGCCCCTGACATCTCCTCTGAACCTATTCCCCAGCACCTTAAACCTGTGTCCTCTTGTGGCAACCATTTCAGCCCTGGGAAAAAGCCTCTGACTATCCACACGATCAATGCCTCTCATCATCTTATACACCTCTATCAGGTCACTTCTCATCCTCTGTCACTCCAAGGAGAAAAAGCCGAGTTCACTCACCCTATTCTCATAAGCCATGCTCCCCAATCCAGGCAACATCCTTGTAAATTTCCTCTGCACCCTTTCTATGGTTTCCACATCCTTCCTATAGTGAGGCGACCAGAACTGAGCACAGTACTCCAAGTGGGGTCTGACCAGGGTCCTATTTAGCTGCAACATTACCTCTTGGCTCCTAAATTCAATTCACGTTTGACATAAGGCCAATACACCGTATGCCTTCTTAACCAGTCAACCTGCGCAACTGCTTTGAGCGTCCTATGGACTCGGACCTCAAGATCCCTCTGATCCTCCACACTGCCAAGATTCTTACCATTATTACTATATTCTGCCATAATATTTGACCTACTAAAATGAACCACCTCATATTTTTCTGGGTTGAACTCTATCTGCCACTTCACAGCCCAGTTTTGCATCCTGTCAAGTCCTGCTGTAACCTCTGACAGCCCTCCACTCTATCCACAGCACCTCCAACCTTTGTGTCATCAGCAAACTTACTAACCCATCCCTCCACTTCCTCATCCAGGTCATTTATAAAATTCACAAAGTGTAAGGGTCCCAGAACAGATCCCTGAGGCACACCACTGGTCACCGACCTCCATGCAGAATGGGACCTGTCTACAACCACTCTTTGCCTTCTGAGGGCAAGCCAGTTCTGTATCCACAAAGCAATGTCCCCTTGATTCCCATGCCTCCTTACTTTCTCAATAAGCCTTGCATGGGGTACCTTATCAAATGCCTTGCTGAAATCCATATACACTACATCTACTGCTCTACCTTCATCAATCTGTTTAGTCATATCTTCAAAAAATTCAATCAGGCTCGGAAGGCACGACCTGCCTTTGACAAAGCCATGCTGACTATTCATAATCATATTATACCTCTCCAAATGTTCATAAATCCTGCCTCTCAGGATCTTCTTCATCAACTTACCAACCACTGCCAAGACTCACTGGTCTATAATTTCCTGGGCTATCTCTACTCCTTTTTTTGAATAAGGGAACAGAAGGAAGAAAGAGAAAAGGCAAGCACAGTTTGTGAGAGATCCGTTCAGCTTCACCAGGACTCTTCTCAGCCAACAGAAATCTGGTATACTATCCAGCTCGAAGCAAGAGGTCGAGGAGTTCCTGCAGGAGGCACACAGCGACCCACAGAGGGATCAGGGACTAGGAAGCAATCGGGCTGTGCGTAAACCGGAAAAACCATCAATTGAGCTGAATGTGAAGGAGCCTACGTGGCAGGAAATCCAGGACATCATCCAGAAAGCTAAAGCATCAGCTGCCCCAGGCCCAAGCGGCATACCTTACAATATGTATAAGAAATGCCCAAAACTTCTTTGGAGGCTGTGGAAGATCATGAGAAAGATCAGGGCCAAAGGTACTATTCCATCAGGTTGGAAGTTGGCAGAGGAATGCTTTACTCCAAAGGAAGAGGGATCTTCCACAATCACCCAGTTTAGGACAATTGCTCTCCTGGATGTGCAGAAAAGATTTTCTTTTCTGTGCTCACAGGAAGTCTGACATCTTACATGACACAGAACTATTGGGTGGCCTATAAAAAACACACAGTAAAGTTGTTGACCCTTTCCTGTTCCTAACCTCCGCCCACAGAGACTCCGTAGACAATCCCTCCATGGCGTCCTCCTTTTCTGCAGCCATGACACTATCTCTGATCAACAGTGCCACACCCCCACCTCTTTTGCCTCCCTCCCTGTCGTATGACACATATGTTCGGATGCTGTTCATAGACTTCAGTCCAGCATTCAACACAATCATCCCTCAGAAACCGATTGGAAAGCTGAGCCTACTGGGCCTGAACACCTCCCTCTACAACTGAATCCTAGACTTCCTGACTGGGAGACGTCAGTCAGTCTGGATCGGGAGCAGCATCTCCAACACCATCACACTGAGCATGGGGGCTCCCTAGGGCTGCGTGCTCAGTTCACTGCTGTTCACTCTGCTGACCCACGACTGTGCTGCAACACACAGCTCAAACTATATCATCAAGTTCGCCAATGACACGACTGTGGTGGGTCTCATCAGCAAGAACGACGAGTCAGCTTACAGAGAGGAGGCACAGCAGCTAACGGACTGGTGCAGAGCCAACAACCTGTCTCTTAATGTGAACAAAACAAAAGAGATGGTTGTTGACTTCAGGAGGGCACGGAGCGACCACTCCCCGCTGAACAGCAATGGCTCCTCAGTAAAGATTGTAAAGAGTACCAAATTTCTTGGTGTTCACCTGACAGAGAATCTCACCTGGTCCCTCAACTCCAGCTCCATAGCAAAGAAAGCCCAGCAGCGTCTCTACTTTTTGCAAAGGCAGAGGAAAGTCCATCTCCCACCCCCCATCCTCATCACATTCTACAGGGATTGTATTGAGAGCATCCTGAGCAACTGTATCACTACCTGGTTTGGAAATTGTACCGTCTCGGATCACAAGACCCTGCAGCGGATAGTGAGGTCAGCTGAGAAGATCATTGGGGTCTCTCTTTCCGCCATCACGGACATTTACACTACACGCTGCATCCGCAAAGGCAACAGCATTATGAAGGACCCCATGCATCCCTCATACAATCTCTTCTCCCTCCTGCCATCTGGGAAAAGGCTCCGATGCATTCGGGCTCTCACGACCAGACTATGTAACAGTTTCTTCCCTCAAGCTATCAGACTCCTCAATACCCGAAGGCTGGACTGACACCTTGCCCTACTGTCCTGTTTATTATTTATTGTAATGCCTGCACTGTTTTGTGCACTTTATGCAGTCCAGTGTAGGTCTGTAGTCTAGTGTAGCTTTCTCTGTGTTTTTTTAAATTATGTAGTTCAGTCTAGTTTTTTGTACTGTGTCATGTACACCATGGTCCTGAAAAACATTGTCTCATTTTTACTATGCACTGTACCAGCAGTTATGGTCAAAATGACAATAAAAGTTGACTTGACTTGACTTTCTGAAACATCTAAAACCCGGCACATGAAGTAACCAATCCAAGTCTCTGCAATGGCCTCCACATCACATCTCCAAGTGCTGATCCACGCTCTAAGCTCATCTGCTTTGTTCACAACACTCATTGCATTAGATTCGACACATCTCAAACCTTCGGTCTGAGAGTGTCCCTTCTCTATCACCTGCCTATCCTCCCTCTTGCACCGTCTACAAGCTTTATCTATTTGCGAGCAAACCTCCTCTTCCATAGTCTCTTCAGTTCTGTTCCCACCCTGCAACAATTCTAGTTTACACTCTCCCGAGTAGCCTGAGCAAATCTCCCCACCAGGATATTGGTCCCCTGGGATTCAAGTGCAACCCATCCTATTTGTACAGGTGTCACATGCCCTAAAAGAGGCCCCAGTGATCCAGAAATCTGAATTACTGCCCCCTGCTCCAATCCCTCAGCTACGCATTTATCTTCCACCTCATTCTATTCCTATACTCACTGTCGTGTGGCACAGGCAGTAATCCAGAGATTACTACCTTTGTGGTCCTGCTTCTCAACTTCCTTTCTAACTCCCTGTAGTCTTTTTTTCAGGACCTCTTCCCTTTTCCTACCTATGTCATTGGTACCAATATGTACTGTTACGTACTCCTGACACATGACAGTGGTGCCCTTGTCACGTGACTGGGGTTGAAGCTATACTGGACTTGAGGTGATGGTCTTGTGATGGTGGAGTGACGTCATTTTCCCGCCAGTAGAGATCATGTGACAGGTTTTTTTTACAGGTTATAAAAGGTAGACCCCACCCTGTGAGGAGGGGCAGTTTGTGGCTGGATTTGCCAGGTTGACTTCATGCCACTGCGTGTTTTAAGTGATGACGCAGTTTAGTTGAAGGATGAAGTTTTTATCTAATGCCTAAAGTTTAAGAGGTCATTGCCAGCAGGTTCTTTACGATTCTGCTAGTTCGAGAAATTAGTGGAGAGTGAAGATCAAAGTTCGGAAGTTAAAGATCGAGGAGAATTGCTTTCTACGGTGAAACGGGTTCGACCTTTTTGTTTGATCCTTATACAGAAGGATTTCGTTGACTATCTTCATGTTAATCCCTGGGTAACCAGAAAGGATTGAAGGTAGTGAAGAAGGAAAGGTCAGTGCCTTTAAGCCGTTCTGTTTCGTGAATTCTTCGTGGGAAGTTCTATGTCGGAGATCGAAGCCAAGTGATGTGAAAGAGAATTTAAATCGTCTTATAAAGTCTCTCCTTTTAAATGGACTGTGAGCATATCGAACTTTTGACAATACCACTTTAAAGAACTGTTTTTGCAATATCGCTTTAAGAACTGTTTGGGCTGCCGCACCGCAGCTGTTTCCGGTTGCGTTAGCATTTGTTTACTTTTGGGGGGTTTGTTTTCTGTGTTTAATAAACGTGTTGTTTGTTATAAGAAACCCTTGCCGAACTCATATATTTATTGTTGCCTGAATACGTAACAGTACCGTGACCTCTGGCTGTTCTATCTCCCACTGAAGGATATCTTGGCCGAAATCTGAAACATCCCGGACCCTGGCATCTGAGAGGCAAACTACCACCAGAGTTTCCTTCCTGCCTGAGGCACGGATACTGTTGCTTTCCCCAGGTAGGTTGTCCCCCCCAACAGTACTCAAACAGGAGTACTTATTGTCAAGGGGTACAGCCACTGGGGTACCCTCTAGTACCTGCCTCTTCCCCTTCCCCCTCCTGACTGTGACCCACTTGTCTGTCTCCCGTGGCCCTGGTGTGACCACCTGCCTATAACTCATTTCTATCAGCTCCTCGTTCTCCCTGACCAGGCGAAGGTCATTGAGCTGCATCTCCAGTTCCCTAACTTGGTCCCTCAGGAGCTGCAGCTCGACACACCTGGTGCAGATATGGCCATCTGGGAGGTTGGGAGACTCCAGGTTCTTCCACATCTGACACCAAGCACAAAAAACTAGCCTCACAAACATACATCCTCCATTCTGCAAATAAGACATTTAAACCTAGCTTGCCTCGTACCGCCTAAGCCCAATCACTCTGCTGCCTCTCACTCCACTGTCCACAGGATAAGATGGTCTTCTTTTTAAACCTTTCATGCTCCGAATCAAAAACCGTTGAAGATTCCTTGCTTTTTTAAACCTTTCACGCTCTACTGGCTGATGTCATATGCCTGCGCAGTCTTGTGTCTCTGTTGCCCCAATTAGTAAAAAACTCCCTTCACTCTGAAATTCAGCCAGTCACTCACAGCCTTCTTGCTCTGAATACACTTAGTATTGTCAGATATACAACACAATAATGACTGTTCTGGGTGTTAACTCTACCAAGCTCTGGTGAGACCACACTTGGAGTATTCTGTTCAGTTCTGGTCACCTAATCATAGGAAGGATGGGGAAGCTATGGAGAGGGTGCAGAGGAGATTTACCAGGATGTTGCCTGGATTGAAAAACAAGTCTTATGAGCAGAGCTGGGACTTTTCTCTTTGGAGCATAGAAGGAGGAGAGGGGACTTGACAAAGGTCTACAAGATTATGAGAGGCATAAATAAGATGGATAGCCAGTACCTGTTTCCCAGAGCATGAATAGCAAACACCAGAGGGCATATGTACAAAATTAAAGAAGGGAAGTTTAGGGGAGACATCAGGGGTAAGTTTCTTCACAGAGGGTTGCAAGTGCCTGGAATGACTTGCCAGGGATGGTGGTGGAGGCTAAAACATTAAGGGTATTTAAGAGCCTCTTGGACAGGCATATGGATGAAAGAAATATAGAGGGTTACGGGGTAGTGTGGGTTCAGTACTATTTTTAAGGAATATATGGGTTGGCACAACTTTGAGGGCTGAAGGGCCGGTACCATGCTATAGTATTCTATTCTAGTGTCTAGTGTCTAGGGGACCCAGTAGACGCACTAGCCAAATGAGGAGAGGTGAACATCCCACTGCTTATGCACCCTGTTTATGGACTGTGTTCCAAGGGGTTTATTTGGCAGCATTACAGTGGGACCATTTAGGACCAGAGGCCTCAAATAGATGGTTGAGGACACTGGAGTCTCATTGTACCGATGACTCTAAAAAGGCTCTGGAAATGTTTGATTCTTCTGAACCCACACATACGGAGGCATGGGTACTGAGGAAAATGTGTAGAGTGTGGGAAAAGGAGATACAAAGATCAACTAAACTCCCTAATGGGAGGTGACACCTATTAAAAGTCAGACACCTGCCTGGAGAAAAGAGGGTAGGGGACCCACCCTGAGGAACTCCCTGCCACACTATCAAGGGGCAGCTAAGGGCAGACGAAATGGAACAGGGCCAGGAACAGGGAGATCTGGAGGTGGAGTAATTAAACACTTTTACTGTGTTCAAAAGGGGCACATTAAGAGAGGATGTTCAAACCCGAGACGAGAAAGAGCAGAGCAGTGCCATTTCCCCTTAGAGGGTCCAGAAAGACGGAGCCCACAATAACATGATGGAGACACCACCATCCAGGGAATTGTACCCTGAGCTTCAGTGATGGTGTCAGGCCTCACCAACACGGCTGTGTGACGCAAGCTGGGATGAAGCTGGAAGACTGCTGGTGAGTGATTCGGAGCAAGAGGGCTGTGAGTGAACGGCTGTTTTCCGGAGTGAAGGCAGTTTTTTTAACTACTTGGGGTAAAAGAGAGGCAAGACCGTGCAGGCGTGTGACATCATCCAGTAAAGCGCGAAAGGTTTAAAAAGAAGACCACCATATCCAGCGGGCAGCTGAGTGATTGGGCTTTGGCTCAACAGGCTTAGGCGGTAATGGGACGAGGCGAGGTAGGTTTAACTGTGTTGTTTGCAGAAAGGAGGAAGTATGTTTGTGAGGCCAGTTTTCTGTGCTCTGTGTCAGATGTGGGAGGATCCTGGAGTCTCCCAACCTCCCAGACGGCCACATTGGCACCAGGTGTATCAAGCTGCAGCTCGTAAGGGACCGAGTTAGGGAACTGGAGATGCAGCTCGATGACCTTCGCCTGGTCAGGGAGAACGAGGAGCTGATAGAAAGGAGTTACAGGCAGGTGGTCACACCGGGGCCACAGGAGACAGATAAGTGGGTCACAGCCAGGAGAGGGAAGGGGAAAAGTCAGGTACCAGAGAGTACCCCTCTGGGCTGAACCCCTTGACAATGTCCTGTTGCGGGGGACAGCTGACCTAGGAGAAGCAACAGTGCCCATCCTTTAGCACAGAGTCTGGCCCTGTGGCTCAGAAGGGTAGGGAAAGGAAGAGGAAGGCAGTAGTGATAGGGGACTCTATAGTTAGGGGGTCAGACAGGCGATTCTGTGGATGCAGGAAAGAAACTTGGATGGTAGTTTGCATCCCAGGTGCCGGGGTCTGGGATGATGCAGATCGCATCCAAGGTATCCTGCAGTGGGAGAGAGAACAGCCAGAGATCATGTACATCTTCGTACCAATGACATAGGTATGAAAAGAGAAGAGGTCCTGAAAAAAGAGTTTAGAGAATTAGGAAGAAAGTTCAAAAGCAGGACTGCAAAGGTAGTAATCTCAGGATTACTGCCTGTGCCACGCGACAGTGAGAATAGGAATAGAATAAGGTGGAGAGTAAATGCATGGCTGAGGGATTGGAGCAGGGGGAAGGAATTCAGATTTATGGATCATTGGGACCTCTTTTGGGGCAGGTGTGACCTGCACAAAAAGGACGGGTTGCACTTGAATCCCAGGGGACCAATATCCTGGCGGGCATGTTTGCTAAGGCTACTGGGGAGAGTTTAAATGAGAATTGTTGAGGGGTTGAGAACTGAACTGAAGAGATGGGGGAAGAGGAGGTTGGCTCACAAATTGAGAAAGCTTGGAGACAGTGTGACGGGGAGGACAGGCAGGTGATAAAGAAGGAACACGCTCAGACCGAAGGTTTGAGTTGTGTCAATTTTAACGCAAGGAGTGTTGTGAACAAAGCGGATGAGCCTAGAGCGCAGATCAGTACTTGGAGCTGTGATGTGGTGGCCATTACAGAGACTTGGATGGCTCAGGGACAGAAATGGTTACTTCAAGTGCCGGGTTTTAGATGTTTCAGAAAGGACAGGGAGGAAGGCAAAAGAGGTGGGGGCATGGTATGTTGATCAGAGAAAGTGTCACAGCTACAGAAAAGGTGGACATCGTGGAAAGATTGTTTACGGAGTATCTGTAGGAGGAGAATAGGAACAGGAAGAATGTGATGAGGATGGAGGGTGGGAGATGGACTTTCCTCAGCCTTTGCAAAAATTAGAGACGCTGCTGGGTTTTCTTTGCTATGGAGCTGGTGTTGAGGGACCAGGTGAGATTCTCCATCAGGTGAACACCAAGAAATTTGGTACTCTTTACGATCTCTACCGAGGAGCCGTTGATGTTCAGCTGGGAGTGGTTGCTCCGTGCCCTCCTGAAGTCAACAACCATCTCATTTGTCTTGTTCACATTAAGAGACAGGTTGTTGGCTCTGCACCAGTCTGTTAGCCACTGTGCGTCCTCTCTGTAAGCCGACTCGTCGTTCTTGCTGATGAGATCCACCACGGTCGTGTCATTGGCGAACGTGATGATATGGTTCGAGCTGTGTGTTGCAGTACAGTCGTGGGTCAGCAGAGTGAACAGCAGTGGACTGAGCACACAGCCCTGGGGAGCCCCCGTGCTCAGTGTGATGGTGTTGGAGATGCTGCTCCCGATCCAGACTGACTGAGTTCTCCCAGTCAGGAAGTCTAGGATCCAGTTGCAGAGGGAGGTGTTCAGGCCCAGTAGGCTCAGCTTTCCAATCGGTTTCTGAGGGATGATTGTGTTGAATGCTGGACTGAAGTCTATGAACAGCATCTGAACATACGTGTCATACGACAGGGAGGGAGGCAAAAGAGGTGAGGGCGTGGCACTGTTGATCAGAGATAGTGTCACAGCAGCCAAAAAAGTGGATGCCATGGAGGGATTGTCTACGGAGTCTGTGTGGCTGAAGGTTAGGAACAGGAGGGGGTCAATAGGCCGCCCAAAAGTAGCAGGCATATCGAGGAGCAGATAGGGAAACAGATCCTGGAAAGGTGTAATAATAACCATGAGTCGCCATGATGGGAGATTTTAATTTCCAAAATATCGATTGGCATCTCCATAGAGCAAGCGGTTTAGGTGGGGTGGAGTTTGTTAGGTATGCTCAGGAATGTTTCTTGACCCAATATGTTGATAAGCCTACAAAAGGAGAGTCTGTACTTGTTTTGGTATTGGAAATGAACCTGGTCAGCTCTCAGATGTCTCTGTGGGAGAGCATTTTGGAGATAATGATTATCATTCTATTTCCTTCAAAATAGCATTGGAGAGAGATAGGAACAGACAGGTTAGAAAAGCATTTAATTGGAGTATGGGGAATTATGCATATGGATTTCTGCAAGGCATTTGATAAAGTACCCCATGCAAGGCTTATTGAGAAAGTAAGGAGGCATGGGATCCAAGGATACATTACTTTGTGGATCCAGAACTGGCTTGACCACAGAAGGCAAAGAACAGTTGTAGATGGCTCATGTTCTGCATGGAGGTCAGTCACCAGTGGAGTGCCTCAGGGTTCTGTTCTGGGACCCTTACTCTTCGTGATTTTTATAAATAACCTGGATGAGGAAGTGGAGCTATGGGTTAGTAAGTTTGCTGATGACACAAAGGTTGAGGGTGTTGTGGATAGTGTGGAGAGCTGTCAGAGGTTACAGCGGGACATTGATAGTATGCAAAACTGGGCTGGGAAGTGGCAGATAGAGTTCATCCCAGGTAAGTATGAAGAAGCTCATTTTACTAGATCAAATATGATGGCAGAATATGTTATTAATGGTAAGACTCTTGGCAGTGTGGAGGATCAGAGGGATCTTGAGGTCCTCGTCCATAGGACACTCAAAGCAGCTGCGCAGGTTGACTCTGTGGTTAAGAAGGCATACGGTGTATTGGCCTTCATCAATCGTGGAATTGAATTTAGGAGGCAAGAGGTAATGACGCAGCTATATAGGACCCTGGTCAGACCCCACTTGGATACTGTGCTTATTTCTGGTCACCTCACTACAGGAAGGATATGGAAGCCACTTAGTATAATCCAGAGAAGTGGATTCTGGAATATCCTGTGGGATCACTTAGTGTTTAACCCTTACCTGGGTATGTTATGTGGTTACCACTCGAAGATGATATTCCTGTGACAGATCACTTGGTGATAATTCGTATGTGGATTTGGAAGGATTCGATGGACAAGAACTTCGGCAATTATTTTCGTGGAACCTGTGGAATACTTTGTAATTACCCTCTCTGTCTGCATGATCTCTGCATCATAATGTGGATTACAAATATCTCTCCCTGGATTGCTGAACTTTATTAATTTGTCATCTGAAAACTTTAAGAAGTATTCCTAAACGTGATAGTTATATACACATAACACTGTTAACTTTTGTTTATCTTGTTATTTTGCTATATTCTGAGTAGATACTAATAAAACTAGTGGTTTTAACATTAAGACCTGACTCTGTGTGAAATCTCTTGCTGCTGGTTTGTTTCTAAACCATTACAGTACATTACAAATTGGGGGCTCATCCTGGAAAGAACAAATTTGGGAATTTATTGATTGATTAATTATTAATTTGACTGGGTAAACAGAAATACCCAATCCCTTTCGATTTGCTTGTGTGTGGAAATCAACAGCAATGGATGTTAGGAGATTGTTGCATTGCCAACTCCTAAGGCATTACAGAAAGCCAAAAAGGATGATGTGCTAAAAATCGCTAAAGAGCTGAAGCTTACTGAGATAAAGCAGGTTATGAAAAAGCCAGTGATTCAGAGGGAAATAGCTGAGCACTATATACCTAAGAAGGAATTTGATGAAGAGGATTTAAAGAGGTTTCCTGTAAGTACAGAGGAGATCCAGTTCTGATTCGAACTAATTAAGTTTGATAGACTTAAATTAGAAGCAGAGGAAAAAGAAAGACAGAGGCAGATTGATGCTAGAGCAGCAGACAAACAGAGGGAAGAAGCTGAAAAACAGAGGGAGATCAAGCTAGAGAAAACAGAGAGATTGCAGCAAAGGGGTCTAGTGATAATCTGGTGAAAAGTTTGTGGCCAGTCAGCAAGTCAAATTGGTCCCTTCATTTAATGAGGCTCCGGTTGATAAATACTTCCAACATTTTTGAGAAAGTTGTTCAGAACTTACACTGGCCAAAAAGAAGTTGGTCTCTTCTCTTACAAAGTGTAATTAAAGGTAAAGCACAACAAGCTTATATTGTGTTATCCGTTGAACAGGCAGCTAACTATGACATTGTGGAACAGGCTGTGCTGAAAGCCTATGAATTGGTTCCAGAAGCTAATAGCCAAAGATTTAGGAATTTGAAGAAATCTGTGAACCAGACTTATGTGGAATTTGCTAATGAAAAATCTGTGTTTTGAAAGATGGTGCACATCTAAAAATGTGGATGATGATTTTGACAATTTGAAAGAGTTGGTTCTAACTGAGGAATTTAAAGGGTGCGTCCCTAATGAGATAAAGACATATTTAGATGAGAAGGTCACTGAAACATTGAAAGAATCTGCTAGATTAGCAGATGAAACATAGAAAACCTACAACACAATACAGGCCCTTTGGTCCACAAAGTTGTGCTGAACATATCCCTACCTTAGAATTTACTAGTCTTACCCATAGCCCTCTATCTTACTAAGCTCCATGTACCTATCTAAAAGTCTCTTAAAAGACCCTATCGTATCCGGCTCCACCACCATTGCTGGCAGCCCATTCCATGGACTCACCACTCTCGAGTAAAAACTTACCCCTGACATCTCCTCTGTACCTACTCCCCAGCACCTTAAACCTGTGTCTTCCTGTGGCAACCATTTCAGCCCTGGGAAAAAGCCTCTGACTATCTACACGATCAATGCCTCTCATCATCTTATACACCTCTATCAGGTCACCTCTCATCCTCCATCACTCCAAGGAGAAAAGGCTGAGTTCACTCAACCTGCTTTCATAAGGTATGCTCCCCAATCCAGGCAACATGCTTATAAATCCCTTCTGCACCCTTTCTATGGCTTCCACATACTTCCTGTAGTGAGGCGACCAGAACTGAGCACAGTATCCAAGTGGGGTCTGACCAGGGTCCTATATAGCTGCAACATTACCTCTCGGCTCCTAAATTCAATTCTACGATTGATGAAGGCCAATGCACCGTACGCATTCTTAACCACAGAGTCAACCTGTGCAGCTGCTTTGAGTGCTTTGCATCTGTCTTCACTGTGGAAGAGACTAGCAGTGTGCCAGAGGTCCATGAGTGTCAGGGAACAGGAGTGAGTGCCATTGCTGTTACAAAGGAATAAGTGCAAGACAACCTCAAAGGTATTTTGTGGATAGTTCATCCCGACCAGGTGCACTACATCCCAGAGTCCTGAGAAAGGTTGCTTAAGAGATAATGGATGCATTGGTCATGAACTTTCAAGAATCACTTGATTCTGGCCTGGTTGCAGACTGGGAAATTGCAAATATCACTCCACTCTTTAAGGAGGCAAAAGAAAGGAAATTATAGTCCAGTTAGTCTAACCTCAGTTGTTGGGAAAGTGTTGGAGTCTATTATTAAGGTTGAGGTTTCGGGGTACTTGGAGACGAATGATAAAATAAGTCAAAGCCAACATGGTTTCTGTAAAGGGAAATTGTTCCTGACAGATCTTTGAGGAAGTAACAAGTAGGCTGGACAAAAAAGAGGCAGTGGATATAATTTACTTGGATTTTCAGAAGGTGTTTGATAAGGTGCCACACATGAGGCTGATTAACAAGATAAGATTCTCTGGCATTGCAGGAAAGATATTGGCATGGATAGTGGAATGACTGACAGGCAGGAGCAGTGAATAGGATTAAAGGGGGCCTTTTCTGGTTTGCTGCCAGTGACTAGTGGTGTTCCTCAGGGGTCAGTATTGGGACTGCTGCTTTTCACATTGTTTGTCAATGATTTAGAATGGAATTGATGGCCTTGTGACAAAGTCTGTAGATGATAGGAAGATAGGTGAAGGGGTAGGTAGTACTGCAGAAGCAATGTGATTCCAGTAGGACTTAGACAAATTGGAAGAATGGGTAAAAAGATGGCAGATGAAATGTATTGTTGGGATGTACGAGAATGCAGTTTTGACAATAACACAGACTGTTATCTCAATGGAGAGAAGGTTCAAACATCAGAGGTGCAGAGGGACTTGGGAGTCCTCATGCAAGAATCCCAGAAGGTTAATTTACAGATTGAGTCTGTGGTAAAGAAGGCAAATGTAACTTTGACATTTCTTTCAAAGGGAATACAATATAAAAGCAGGGCGATCATGCTGAGCCTTTATAAGACACGAGCCAGGCCACATTTAGAGTACTGTCAACAGTTTTGGGCTCGATATCTCAGAAAGGATGTGTTGTCATTGGAGAGAGATTAGAGGAGGTTCAGGAGGATGATTCTGAGTATGAAGGGGTTAACATGAGTGTTTGGCAGGTTGGGCCTGTACTCACTGGAATTTAGAAGTATGCGGGGGGATCTCATTGAAACCTACCGAATGTTGAAAGGACCAGATAGGGTGGATGTGGAGAGGATGTTTCCAATTCAGGGGGGATCCACAACGTGAGGGCACATTCTCACAATTGTTTGAACCAGAACCATAAATCTGTGGAATACTCTGCCATGGACTGTGTTGGAGGCCAAGTTTGCGTGTATATTTAAGGTGGAAGTTGATCATTTCCTCATCAGTCAGGGCATTGAATAGAATATAGCAAGAAGGCTGGTTTGTGGGGTTGAGTGGGATTCGGGATCAGCCGTGATGAAATGGTGGAACAGACTCAATGGGCTGAATGGCCTAATTCTGCTCCAATGTCTTGTGGTCTTACTGGCAAAAGGCAGAGAAACACCAGTGTTACATTCCTGGTGGCTGATACGAATGAGGAGTATCTGTATGATAATGATGAGGGCTGTGCCTAGATTCACAGAGCAGCATCATTGAGGTAATCTGGGAGCTTGAAAATACAGAAGCCAGTGGGTCAGGGTATTATATTGACAGGAGACTGAAACTCCAGGTTTACACTCGCAGGATAAATGGAGGCTTATTGCAATCCTGCAGAGGATGATACAGATTTTAGTTTTCCCAGAGTAGAGAGCACCACACCGTCAGCACTGAACATAACAGATCTACTCCAGTGACCAGAGCTTAGCACAAATAGCTGAAGCTTGTCACAAGAGGATTTGACTTTTAAATCAACTTTGAAATTTGCCTGCAAGGGTACCAAGGAGCTGGTACCAAGGGATGTGCTGTTCAAAAAGTCCACACAGCACCATGATACAACATGTGATAAACATTGAAACTGACCTCCTGCACTTTACCAGCAACTCCGGGTTCTCAGAAACATGAAATGCAAATGAAGGCCATGTGACACAAGCATATTCATGCTGTGCTGCAAATGTTCTGTGGGTTTCATCAGTAAAGGCGATGGGGTTTGGACAAATGTTCACTCAAAGTGTGCAAAAGTGCACAAGGCTGTGCTTCTGCAAACTATGTGATTGACATCAAACCCAACAATGAAATGTTGACAATTAACTGTCTACACAACAGTGACGGAACTTACTTCTACATTGACCTGGCATGAAAGTCACTACGATGCTGAACATTGGGCGTCTGTGTCACTCAGGCCAGAGCACATTTACAAGGAGAGACTGACCACCTGTCTCTTGCAGACAATATGCATTCACTATTTGTCACTTATGGATCCAGGTATCCTGTTGTGGAGGAGTTTCATTTCCAGTGAAATGAAGAGCAGAGGCAGCAAATGGATGCTGAGCCTGGTGGGAATTAAGGGGCAGAATTGTATCACGTGGCAAACAACACACCCAAAATGCTGGTGGACGAAGAGACGAAGTCCTGACAAATGGTCTTGGCCCGAAACATCGACAGTGCTTCTCCTTATAGATGCTGCCTGGCCTTTGTGTGTGTTGCTTGAATTTTCAGCATCTGCAGATTTCCTCATGTTTGCTTTTTAAAATCACATGGCAAAACTGGGTTAAAAAGTTCACTTTAAACTCAGAAAAGATATTCAGCTTAGAAAGGTGTTTGACCCACCCCATACACACAACCAAATTTAAAGGATTTCAATTTGAAGATCCATGTGGAAGTACAAGCCTCTCACACCTTCCACAAGACCCAAACTCTTCTCCAGATCTCAAAAGAAGCAGTTGTGCATGAACCGGGCTGTCTGAAGAGACATGGTATTCTGTCCCATTTGAGCTGTGATTGGCTGCTCCTATTTCCAGTCATTCCAAAGCAGGGTGAAACAGTGATGCTGTGCGACTAAATTGCTACATGGAATTTGTCCTCTATCTAAATAATTTCTGCTTTGGATCCTCCCACTTCCTTCAAACAAAAGGGGTTGCCATGGGCACTCCCATGGGTCCCAGCCATGCCTGCCCATTTGTCGGCTGTGGAAGAGTCTATGTTGCAGTCCGTGTAGGACTGGTGTAGGACATGGTGACCGTCCCGCACTTTCCTACGCTTCATCAACAACTGTATTGGTGCTGCTTCCTGTACCCGTGCTGAACTCGTCGATTTCATCCACTTTGCCTCCAACTTCCAGCCGGCCCTCAAATTCACCTGGTCCATTTCTGACACTTCACTTCTTTTTCTCAATCTCACTGTCTCTATCTCCGGAGACAGCTCATCCACCAATGTCTATTATAAACCAAAGGACTCTCACAGCTACCTGGACTATACCGCCTCTCAGCATGCTACTTGTAAAAATGCCATTCCCTTCTCTGAACCCTTCCATCTCCACCGCATCTGCTCTCAGGATGAGGCTTTTCATTCTAGAACGAAGGAGATGTCCTACTTTTTCAATGAAATGGGATTCCCTTCATCAGCCATCAATTCTGCCCTCAACCACATCGCTTCCATTTTATGCATGTCTGCTCTTACTCAATCCTCTCACCACACTACCAGGGATAGGGTTCCTCTTGTCCTCACCTACCACCCCACCAGCTTCCACATCCAGTACATAATTCTATGAAACTTCCACCATTTCCAATTGGATTCCACTACCAAACACATCTTTCCCTCCTCCCAACTTTCTGCTTTCCACAGGGATCACTCTACGTGACTCCCTTGTCCATTTGTCCCTCCCCACTGAGCTCCCTCTTGTCTCTTTTCCTTTCAAGTTGAACAAGTGCTTCACCCATCCTACACCTCCTCCCATTCAGGGCCCCAAACAGTCCTTCAAGGTGAGGTGACACTTCACCTGTGAGTTTGTTGGGGACATATACTGTATTGGGTGCTCCAAGAGTGACCTCTTGTACATCGGTGAGATCCGACGTAGACTGGGAGTCTCTTCGCTGAGCACCTATGCTGCATTTGGCAGAACAAGCAGGACCTCCCAGTGGCCACTGAGTTTAATTCCACCTCCCATTCCCATTGCATTATGTCCATCCATGGCCTCCTTCACTGTCGTGATGAGGCCGCACTTAGGTTGGAGGAGCAACACTTTGGGTAGCCTCCAACCTGATGGCATGAACATCGATCTCCCCAATTTCCAGTAATGCCTCCACTACCCCTCCTTCACCATTTCCCATCCCCTTGTTGCTCTCTCATGTTATCTCCTTGCCCGCCTCCCTCTGGTGTTCTTCCCCCCTCCCTTCTTCTTTCACCCATGGCCTTCCGTCTCTTTCACCAATCAACTTCCCAGCTTTTGCATCATCCCTCCCTCTCCAAGTTCACCGATCACCTGACACTTCTCTCTCCCCCTCCCCGCTCCCCCCACCTTTCAAATCTACTCCTCAGCTTTTTTCTCCAGTTCTGTCGAAGGGTTTTGGCCCAAAATGTCAACTCTACTTTTTTCCATAGATGCTGCCTGGCCTGCTGAGATCCTCCTGCATTTCCTGTGTGTGGCTCGGATTTCCATCTGCAGATTTTCTTTTGTTTGTGCTATTATCAAAGTACCACCTTGAGCTGATTCGGCCAAACTCTGGTCATTCTGGAGTTTTTTTTGAATTGTTAGATATGTCCTCATCAACGTGTCAGCCTTCATGTAACCATTTCAGGAGGCAACATGGCCAGAGGCCAGATAGAATTGGTCTCCTGCATTGTTGAAAAGCATTCGCTTTTACAGGTGACTGGTACACTACAGTTCAGAGATGTGTTGCTGAGACGTTTTTATATCTGAAAGGATATAAAAAACAACAAACGGGAATTCTCTCTCAGGCTGGGCCATGACCCTCGTTAGGACTTGGGGATGGAGACGACAGGGATAGAGAGAAAGTAAGAGAGGCAGAGATTGAGAGAAAGCTGTCGAGTATCTTTGGTTCCCTCTGACAGTGTGTTGTGTAGCAAGGTTTAGTGATTGGTTGATAAATATTACTTTATCACTTGTACTGCTTTATTAACCATTATTTCTTTCTGTATTTTATTCTTTATATAACTCAAAGTGATTTTCTCTCACTTTTAACATGTGTACAGTACCTCCTCTGTTTGCGGATTCCTCTTGCTGCTGATTCAGAAAAGAGCAACAAACAAATATTAAAATATATTCATTGCACAATTGACATTGTCAGCAGGAGTCAGCAAAATGGGGGCTATGTTTCACAAACCACAGGTGGGTTGCAGTCTGGGGTACCAGGTATATGGACAACACCCATGGTTTCGGAGCAGTGGCAACATATTGTCCTCCAGAGAAGCAAGAGGGAGAGCAGGAGTAGTTACGTCTAGGCTATGGAGCCACTCTGATAAATAACTTAGAGCTCCCCGATCCGGGGGAGTGTAAGGGTACGACCTGAATTCAATTGAATTGACTTTATTCCTTGCATCCTTCACATACGTGAGGAGTAAAAATCTTTACATTATGTCTCCATCTAAATGTGCAATTATAGTAATTTATAGTAATCAGTAGTAAATTGAACAGTCAGTACACTCAAATCAGTGTGAGTTCATCAGTCTGATGGCCTGGTGGAAGAAGCTGTCCTGTTGGTCCTGGCTTTTATGCTTGGTACCATTTCCCAAATGGTAGCAGCTGGAATAGATTGTGGGTGGGATAACATGGGTTATTTACAGGTCTTCTTTGCACACCTATCCTTGTAAATGTCCTGAATCACTCTCTGCAGAATCCTGCAATTAAGGGAGGTACAGTTCCCATACCAGTCAGGATGCTCTCAATTGTGTCCCTGTAGAAAGTTCTTAGGATTTGGGGGCCCATACCAAACTTCCTCAACCGTCTGAGGTGAAAGAGATGCTGTTGTGCCTTTTTCACCACACAGCTGGTGTGTACAGACCAAGTGAGGTCCTCAGTGATGTGGATGCCAAGGAACTAGAAGCTGTTTAGCCTCTCAGCCCCAGATCCATTGATTTCAATAGGGGTTAGCCCATCTCTATTCCTCCTGTAATCCACAACCAGCTCCTTTGTTCTTCTTGAAAGGTCATGCTATGGAAAAAGACATATGACCTATTGGGCAGCAGATCAAGATCAGGCAGCATGTCTGAACAATTAGCACCCTGGTACACTCACCGCAATTATAAGCAAATGCTTTGAGAAGCTGGTTAAAGACTACATCTGCAGCTTGCTACCACTCACACTGGGCCCCTCTACAATTCGCCGACCAACCGAACCTGTCTCCTGATAATGGCACAGCCACAGCACTATGCAACATCTTCACTCACCTGGGGAAGAGGGGTGCATACGTTAGAATGCAGTTCCTGGACTACAGTTCAGCATTCAACTCCATAATTCCCTCCAGAGTTGACAGGAAGCTCAGAGACCTTGGCCTGCACCCCACCTTGTGCAGCTGGATCCTGGACTTCCTATCGAATTGCTGACAGTTGGTAAGGATTGGTTCCCTCACCTCTGCCCCTTTGACCCTCTACACAGGTGCCCCCAGGATTGTGTCCTGATCCCCTCCTCTACTCCCTTTACACCCACGACTGTACTGCCACACACAGCTCCAATCTGCTGATCAAATTCCCAGATGACACAGGTTCAATCGGCCTTATTTCTGGTGGTGATGAGACAGCCTACAGAGGAGAGGTTGACACCCTGACACAGTGGTGCCAGGATAACAACCTCTCCCTCAATGTCCAAAAAACAAAAGAGCTGATTGTGGATTACAGGAGGAACGGAGACAGGCTCGGCCTGATCAACATCAATGGGTCTGCAGATGCAAAAAATTATTTACTCTGCAAACTATGCAATGGCTTTTCATTCTGTGGAGAGTTGCACAGAGAGCATCAGGTCCCCTATCCCAGTCGCTCCCTCTCCTCGCACATAGAACAGCAGACAAACACCACGCCTGGTTTGCAGGCAGCTTCAGTCACTGGAAAGCCAGCGTACAGGGGTGGAAACCCTCTGCATTAAGTTCAGTCACAAATAAATTTACAGCAACGGGTCAAGAGAAGAGCTTCCTGGAGAAAGCAGCTGCCTATTGTAAATCGGGTCTCGCCCAGATCTGGAAATATGACAGGTCGACTCCTGCCACAATAGCAACGATTGAACTATAGTTGGACATAATTCAGGTCCTTCACTGGCAATTCTTTGCACGAGTGCAGATCAAGTCCATACCCTGAAGGGATTGCAGAAATAACTAGTTGTTGAGGGAACGCGCAAGTAACACAACTGGATAATGGGTCTCATTTCTCAGTCCATGCCACAAACAACTGGTTGCAAAGGCAATTTATTGTCAAAGTAAATTTTATTATTAAAATACGTATCAGGGAGAGCCCTGTTGGCAGTTGATGGAGTAACATCGTTTTAGATTGCTCCTACCCTATTTACTTCATTGGCTGCTACCAGTTTCTTTTTGAAACCTTATTATAATTCTTTAATACTGCTCTACTGTGGCTGGGAAAAATAAACAAAAGCTTCTGCAAAGAAAGGGAAACAGAAAATAAATCCCCAGTCACTTTCGATTCAATCAGTGACTTCCTTAAACGGCAAAAATTGGAATTTTCTGAGGAGTTTCAATGACTTAATGGCAAATTGGATACAATCCAATAAACTTTGAAAGAGCATGAGAATCGAATTCTGGAAAATACTGCAAAGCTGTTGCCACTTGAAGAGAATGTTGAAGATAGAATTAAACTCTGCAAAGTGTTATCTTTATCCAATGAAAAATTAATGGAAAGGATTATCAATCTAGAAAATAGAAAAAGGAGAAATAACTTGCGAATTCTGTGTCTTGAAGAATCAATTAAATGTGTTGACCCTAAGAAGTTCTTTGCAAACTTTCTGAAGCAGCTATTCCCTGTTTTATTCACTTCTGAGCCAAAGCTTGATCGAGCATATCACTTGCCGATTTCAAAGCCACTTGTCGGCAGCAAGATCTAGGTCGGTCATTCTAAGTTTTCGTGAATTTCGTATTAAGGACCTTTTAATTCGCCATACTCGTCGATAAGTATTGATCAATTTTCATGGTTACAAGATCAGATTTGTGGAGGACCATTCACCTGAAGTTATGATTGATTGTACGAAACATAAAGAAGTAATGTCAGAAAGTTACAACAGAGGATTTAAACCATCTCTTCGTTTTCCCGCCCCTCTGCGTATTGTTTTAAAGGACGGATTGCAAAATTGAATAAAGTCGGTTGAAAATGCTAAAGAATCTCTGAAGGCTGAGGTCTAACACTGTTATATTTCTCATTTGATCAATTTTTTCTTCTGTTAATATGAATTTGAAATAAGGTTTCAATAAGCTTACATTTTGGCTGTTCATATATTGTTTTTGTTATATTTTTTGATACTTTTTATTATATCCATTTTTGAGGCTTTATTTTAATATATCTTTCTTTGAATTTGTTTAAATTGGTCCTTTTATATTTTTGAATACCGAGTTCTTTTTCTTTTAATGTTGTGCCTTGGTAGGGACATAATTGACCTTGAAGGACCGGAGTTTCTGTCAACAGGATTTTTTGAGGAGGGAACTTTTTAGTTGTTAGCTCGCTGACTTCTGGCTTCTGGCTTTGGGTGGGGAAGGGGATAGGGCCTATTTCCCTCTGGGAGCTGTGTTGCGCTGATTATATGTTTGCTATTTCTGACCACTTTCCTGTACTTTTATCTTTAAATCTTCCTGGTCCTATCCCTATGAGTAGATTTTGGCAATTTAATTTAACTCTGTTATCTGATGAAGACTTTTTAAAATTCATGGAGAATCAAATTACTCTTTTGTTTTGAAGAAAATACATTGGAAGAGATGTCTAGTCTTATTATTTGGGATACGTTTAAAGCATATATCTGGGGTCAAATTATTTCTTAACCTGCAAACATTATTTAAAAAGATAACAAAGAAAGAAATGAACTAACTAATCAGTTAAACCAACTGGACCATAAATATGCTTCGGTACCCAATCCTGAAACATATAAGAGACGTATTGAAACCAAAACTAAATATGATTTTCTTTTAATGTATCCAATTGAAAGACAGCTTTTAAAAGATAGAAGTCAATTTTATATTCACGGAGATAGAACTGGTAAGCTACGGGCTAATCAATTGAAGCCATTTATAGCCAAGTGGCAAATTAAAGAAATATGTAAAATTAATGGGGACTTGACAACTGACCACTTTGAAATTAATGACACTTTTAGGGAATTTTATTCCAAATTGTATAGTTCTGACTCTGTTAATGATAATATTGCAATGAATATTTTTTAGAACAATTAAATATTCCTAATCTTTCAGTAGATGACCAGAGGCAATTGGATCAACTTATTTCTCAGGAGGAAATTGCTCAGGCTATTCGAGAATTGCATTCTGGGAAATCCCCAGGACCTGATAAGAGTTTGGAAAGTTTTATAAGGCTTTTTCTTCCTTGCTTATACCACATTTATGTTCTTCCCTTACAGATTCCTTTAAGGTAAGAAGGTTACCACAGTCTTTTAACGAAGCTTCCATTTTGCTTATTCTTAAAAAAAATAAGAATCCTACTGCATGTTCTTCGTATAGATCTATCTCTTTACTCAATTTTGACACTAAAATTTTATCTAAAGTTTTGGCTCACAGACTTGAAAATATTATATCTTCTATAGTTTCAGATGATCAGACAGGAATTATTAAAAATCAATATTCCCATGTTATTATACGGTGTTTGTTAAATATTATGCATTCTCCATCTAAGGAAATATCGGAATGTGTGATATCTTTGGATACGGAGAAGGCCTTTGACAGAGTTCAATGGAATTATCTTTTTACATCCTTAGAAAAATTTAAATTTGGACCTAATTTTATTCATTGGATTAAATTACTTTATTTATTTCCCTCCACTTGGGTTCGTACCAATCTTCAGAATTCTAAACCCTTTAAATTCCAACATGGGACTAGACAAGGTTGTCCTTGTAGCCCTCTGCTTTTTGAATTGGTATTAGAACCCTTAGCAATTGCTTTTCGAGTATCTAAAGAGATTACTGGTATGTTAAGGAGAAGTACTATTCGTAATGTGTTGCTTTATGCTGATGACTTTTTGCTTCTTATATCTAATGTTACAACCTCTTTACCATTTGTGTTCCATTTACTGACTAATTTTAGTCAGTTCTCAGGATATAAATTAAATTTACGTAAGAGTGAACTGTTTCCCTTAAACAATTTAATACCAACTGACATTAACCTTCCTTTTAAAATTTGAAGAAAACAATCTACATATTTAGGAGTAACATTACTAAGAATTATAAAGGTTTATTTAAGGAAATTTTTTTTAACTTTAATGAATTATGATAAAAATACACTTTCTAATTGGTTGCCTCTCTCTTTATCACTGATTGGCCAAATTAATTCTATTAAAGTGAATATCCTACCTAAATTTATATACCTTTTTCAAGCTGTGCCTGTTTTTATTTCTAAATCTTTTTTGACTCTGGATCCAATTCTTTCTTCCTATATATGGAAAAATAAAAAACCTTGAATAAATAAAACTCACCTTCAAAAAACCAAACAGAATGGAGGCTTTGCCTTACCCTACTTTAGGTTATATTACTGAGCAGTTAATATATGAAATATTACCTTCTGGATCTATTACATTAACCATGAGAATTGTCCGATATGGGTCTCTTTGAAAGTCAACACTGTTATGAAATTTTCCATTATTTCTTTACATGGATCCTCGCTTCCTTTATCTTTAAAGGAAATAACTGACAATGTGGTGGTCAAACATACTTTGAGGATTTGGTTACAGTTTAGAAAACATTTTGGTTTATTGAGATTGTCCCTCTTGAGTCCCATATTTTCTAATTGTTTTTTTAAACTATCTACAATTGATTTATCTTTTAAAGAATGGGATAGATTGGGTATTAAATGATTTCAGGATTTGTTTGATGGAGGGAATTGGTATTCTTTTGTGCAACTTTCAATGAAATTTAACCTTTCCAATACCCACTTTTTCCATTACATACAGATTAGAGATTTTTTAAGATTTCAATTACATACATTTCCTACAAGTCCAGATGAGAATATAATAGATACAATTATTAATCTGAAACCCTTTGACAACAGCTCAATATCCTACATTTACAGTCTGCTGTTGGGACTGAAAAAGGCTTCTTTAGATAAAATTAAATGAGACTGGGAAAAGGATTTACAGATTTTCATATCTGAAGAGAGCTGGAAGATTATTTTAAAATTGATTAATTCTTCATCATTATGTGCTCGTCATTCTTTAGTACAATTCAAAGTGGTACATAGAGTTCATAAGTCTAAAGAGAAGCTCTCTCGTTTCTACACAGATATTTCACCTTACTGTGATAGATGCACTAATGGAGTGGCCACACTAATTCATATGTTTTGGACACGTCCAAGCCTTGAAAACTTTTGGAAAGATGTATTTCAAACCTTTTGTGTACTTTTCAATGTTAGTTTTAAGTCTAAACCCTTGACTGCTGTGTTTGGTATTGTTGAGGATAGTGCTACAATACTGAAGCCAGATAATTTGCAGGTATTGACCATTATGTCTCTTATGGCCAGGAGGGCGATCTTGCTCAAGCGGAAGGGGGCCGCCCCGCCCACTAATGGTCAATGACTATCTGATCTTATGTTATGCCTGGATCGAGAGAAGATTCATTGTTCTATTTCTGATTCTAAACATGATTTTCTAAAGTTATGGGGACCCTTGAGTTATTTCCATAATCTTTGAACTGTTATTAAAGTATGGATCTGAGCCATTATTATTATTTTGATATTACATGGTAAGGATTTTTTCCTTCTCTTTCTTTTAACTAACCAGCTCATTTTGGTAGTGGGGTAGACTTTTTTTAATAAAATAAAATTATTTTATTTTATTTCATTTCATAATTCATTTTTTTCACCTGATTGATTTGGAATATGGGTTACTGTGATCATATTACTGTCATCTAAATGTAATGAAATTCATATTACTTACTTGTATCCTTATGAATTTTGTATTTGTATTCAGCAATTTATATATTAATAAAAATATTGAAAGAGGAAAATACATCTATGTCATCATATACTGTACAATAGATGACCTCAACAGACACACCAGTGGAGTATTGCCTCACCTGGAAGGACTGTTTGGGGCCCTGAGTGGTAGTGAGGGAGGAGTGTAGGGGCAGGTGCAGCACTTGTTCTGCATGCAAGGATAAGCACCTGGAGAGAGGTCAGTGAAGAGGGACAAATGGACAAGGGAGGTGCATGGGGTGCAATCCCTGCGGAAAGCAGACAGTGGAGGGGGGGGGGAGGAAAAGATGAGCACGGCGGTGGGATCCCACTGGAGATGCCAGAAGTTTCAGAGAATGATGTGTTCGACACAGACACTGATGGGGTGGTAGGTGAGGTCAAAGGAACCCCACCCCTGGTGGGATGGTGTTTGCAAATATCTGTAGGGTCTTTATTAGACTGATGGAGTGAGAGGTTGTTGCATTGCTGAATTCTTCTCACTGCAATCTGAAGAATGTAATTTCCCTTTCAGCAATGTAATTTTAGATCAACAATGATCTACAGATCTCACAATCTTGCAGACTTAGCTCTCAAGCAAGCAGGAACGTCACCTTTACAGTAAGTGGATGAAGGTTCTCACTATGGTGAGCAAATGTGCAGTTGCTGAAGAACAACATTGAGGACTCGTGGCAAGATCGCTGTAAAGAAGGACAACCAGGGACTCTTGTATTCTATGTTTGAACGAGACATAACTTACTAACAGGGTGCCAGGTACAGTGATCAGACCTAAAGGCTGCTTGATTCACAGGATG
Organism: Hypanus sabinus; assembly: GCF_030144855.1. NCBI lineage: Eukaryota > Metazoa > Chordata > Chondrichthyes > Myliobatiformes > Dasyatidae > Hypanus > Hypanus sabinus. The sequence goes on along the minus strand of NC_082710.1, from coordinate 176,871,006 downwards.
GACTGAACTGCTGATTCAGGAAAGGCAAAAGGTGGAGGTGTGTGTTTCATGACAAACACTTGGTTGTGCTCCACTGTGGCGGTTTTATGACCTTGAACACCTAACAATAAAATGCCAATTGTTCCATTTGCCTAGAGAATTCTCATCTATAATCCTAACTGCAGGTCACATACCACCAGTGGCTGAATATAATCAATTGCTTAAGATACTGTATGATGCCATCTCCAAACAAGAAACAGTCCGTCCTGGTGAATTTCAAATCATTGTCGAGTACTTCACCCAGGCTTGCTTGATGAAAACCCTGCCCGCTTATCAGCAGCATATAACCTGTAGCACCAGAGGCCACAACAGACTAGACCACAGGAGTGCCTACCACTCCATGCCCAGACTGTATTTTGGTAACTCTGGTCACTTGGCTACATACCGACATACAGGGAGAGGTTAAAGAGCAGAACTCCAGAGATTAGGATAACAAAGAGGTGGTCATTGGAGGCAGAGGAGTGGCTATGCGATTGTTTTGAATTGTTGGACTGGGCCATGCTCAGGACACATCTGTGGATTTGAATTAAATACACCATGGCTGTAATTGACAGTTGTAGATGAGCGTGTCCCCACAAAATTATTCAAGTCTTCCCCAACCAGAAGGCCTGGATGAACCACGAGATCCACAATCTGTTGAGAGCCAGATCAGAGACATTCAGATCTGGTGACCAAGAAAGCTTATCACGAGCCTGTGGTCTTGTTTCTGTTTCTGTTACTTTAAGAGCGCCTGAGTGAGGCGGGACTATGACGTCAGTCACAGGCTGTCGCAGTCTGTGGAGGGAGGGAGGGAGAGAGAGAGAGAGGGAGAGAAAGAAGCTAGTGGCATTTCTGCTTGTCACTGTCTGGAACTCTCCTGTGCCCAAACGGTTGGGTTGATCATCGAATGCAGTGCACAACGGATATGGGACTCTCACTTCGTAAAATCCATATGTGTGGATGTTGTGGAGTTTCTCGAGTGGTATCACTTTTGTTAACCCTTACCTGGAATCGGGGTGGTATGTGGTAACCACTGTGAAGATGATATTCCTATGTGACTGTCACCTGCTGTTATTCCTGAGTGGATTTGGAACAACTCAACAGACAAGATCTTCGACGATTACTTTTTTGTTTTACCAGCGTAGAACCTGTGGAATTCGACGTAATCACCCTCTCTGTCCGTTCTACCCTGGATGACAAATCTCTCTCCTATCATTTATTCTGTGGATTACTGAACCTTACTAAGTTCTATTCCTAAGCTTGATAGTCAATCACACACAATAACACTGTTAACTTTTGTTTATCTTGTTCAGTTACTATATTATGAGTAGATACTAATAAAGAAAGTTTTTTAAACATTAAAACCTGACTCCGTGTGAAATCTCTTGCTGCCGGTTCGTTTCTAAATTTACAAATACGTAACAAGCTACAAGAGGTCCAAGTACAGTACGATGTCTGGAAAACCATCTCACCAACCAAGTTGCAATTCCTGACCAAGTGAAGGTTGCTCGACAGTGTGTCAGGGCTTGAATACTGTCACCTCTTATAAAATTAAATCAGGTGACATAGGTGGCAACAGAGATTCGCTTCCAAATGAGCTCAAAGCCTTCTATACTCACTTTGATGATCAACACATGGAGAAAACATCACAAATTCTCACAGCCCCTGATGATCCTGTGATTCCAGTCTCTGTGGCCGACGTGCAAGCGATGTTCAGGAGGGTGAACCCATGTAAAGCATTTAGCCCAGATCGTTACCTGGCCAATTATTAAAGACCTGGGTTGATGAACTGGCTGGAGTAGTCACTGAGATCTTTACCCTCTCATTCTGGCAGTCTGCTTCAAGCAGGCGTCAATTATACCAGTGTCTAAGAAGAACGTGGTAACTTGCCTCAGTGACCAGACCAGATGAATGGCACCCTAGGGTTCTGAAAAAGCTAGCGTTAGAGACTGCGGAGGCATTAGCAATGATCGTTCAAAAATCATTGGACCCTGGCTTGGTGCCAGAGGACTGTAAAATTGCAAATGTCACTCCACTCTTTAAGAAAGGAGGGAGGCAGCAGAGAGGAAATTACAGACTCAGAATCAGATTTATTATCACCGGCACGTTTTGTGAAATTTGTTAATTTAGCGGCAGCAGTTCGATGCAATATATAATATAGAAGAAAAAGAACAATAATAAAGAAATAAATTTACAGTATTCTTGTTGAATAGCTTAAAATCATGCAAAAACAGAAATAATGTATATTAAAAATGAGGTAGTGTTCATGGGTTCAATGACCATTTAGGAAACAGATAGCAGAGGGGAAGAAGCTGTTCCTGAATCACTGAGTGTGTGCCTTCAGGCTTCTGGACCTCCTACTTGATGGAAAACGTGAGAAAAGGACCTCAGTGGTCGGTAAGATGTTGGAATCAATTGTTAAGGATGAGGTTATGGAGTACTTGGTGACACAGGACCAGATAGGACAAAGTCCGCATGGTTTCGTTAAGGTAAAATCTTCCCTGGTGAACCTGTTGGAATTCTTTGAGGAGATTACAAGTATTTTAGATAAAAGGGATGTTGTACATTTGGACTTTCAGAAGGCCTTTGACAAGGTGCCACACGTGAGGCTGCTGACCAAGTTAGGAGCTCATGGTATTACTGAAAAGTTACTAACATAGTCAGAGCATTGGCTGATTGCTAAGAAGCAGTGAATGGGAATAAAAAGATCCTTTTCTGGTTGGCTGTTAGTGACTAGTAGTGTTCTGCATGGGTCAGTGTGGGGACCGCTTCTTTTATGCTGTATATCAATGCTTTAGATGTTGGAATAGATGGCTCTGCTGCCATGTCTGCAGATGTTAGGATGCTTGGTAGAGGGGTGCTGAGGAAACAGGTAGGCTGCAGAAGGACATACAGATTAGGAGTATGGCCAAGAAAGGGGCAAATGAAATACAATGTTGGAATATGCTTGGTCATGCACTTCGGTAGTAGAAATAAATGTGTGGTCTATTTTCTAAACAGGGAGAAATTCCAAAAATCTGAAATGCAAAGGGATTTTGGAGTCCTTGTACCGAACACCCTAAAGGTTAGCTTGCAGGTAGAGTTGGTGGTGAGGAAGGCAAATGCAATGTTAACATTCAAGAAGCCCAGAATACAAGGGCAAGGATGTGATGCTGAGGCACTGGTGAGACCTCAGCTCGAGTATTGTGAACAGTTTTGGGATCCTCATCTACAAGCGATAGTGCTTGCATTGGAGTGGATCCAGAGGAGATACACAAGAGTTATCGTATGAGGAATGTGTGATGGTCCTGGGTCTGTATTCACTGGAATTTAGAAGGTTGAAGGGGGATCTCATCGGAGCCTTTCAAAGATTTGAAGGCTGAGAGAGTAGATGTGGAAAGGATATTTCCCCAGGTGGGGGAGTCTAGGACAAGAGGGCACAGACTCAGGAGAGAGGGGAGTCTATTTAAAATGGAGATGTGAAGAAATTTCTTTTACCAGAGGGTGGTGAACTCGTGGAATTTGTTGCCACATGCAGCTGTGGAGGCCGGGTTGTTGGGTGTATTTAAGGCAGAGATTGATAGGTTCTTCATTGGACATGCAATCAAAGGCTATGGGGAGAAGGCTGGGAATGGGGTTGAGGAGGGGAAAAAAGTTTGCCTACTGGAGCCAAAGGAAATTTCATCTCATTAACCCTGGAACATCTGGACAGCAAAAATGAGATCCCCCTTCATCCTTCTAAAGATTCTCTTTATTGACTGCAGCTCAGCATTTAAAACCAATTTCCCCTCAGTGAGCTTCAGACTGTGCTCTCACCTCCTCCTTCTGCAGCTGGAGCCCCAACTTCCTCAATTACAGACCAGTCAGTCCGGATTGGGAACAACGTCTCCTTCGGGAGTTCCATCAACACAGTTGCACCACAATACTGTGTGCTTAACCCTTTAGTCTACTCGCTTTTCAATGTGCGGCTAAGCACAGCTCCAATGCCACATTCAAGTTTGCTGATGACATCACTGTCATACGTCGAATCAGATAATGAATCAACATATAAGAGGGAGACTGACAATCTGGCTGAGTGGCACCAGAACAACAACCTCTCACACAATGTCAGCAAGACCAAAGAGCTGATTCCTGACTTTAGGAGTAAACCAGAGGTCCAAGAGCCAGTCCTCATCAGAGGATCAGAGGTGGAAAGGGTCAGCAAATTCCTCGGTATTAATATTTTTGAGGATCTGTCCTTGGCCCACTTTGCAAGTTCAATTATGAAGAAAGCACAGCAGCACCTCTAATTCCAAAGGAGTTTATGAAGATTTCTATGACATCTACAACCTTGACAAATTTCTATTGTGTCAGAGGAGAGTATATTGACTCTGGCTGCATCAGAGCCTAGTATGGAAACACCAATACCCTTAAACAGAAAATCCTACAAGACGCACTGGATACAGTCCAGTCCATCACAGGTAAGTCCTCCCCACCAGTGAGCATATCTACATGAACCACTGTCACAGGAAAGCTGCATCCATCGTCAGGGACCCCTCCACCCAGGTCCTGCTCTCTTCTTGCTGCTTCCATCAGGGATAAGAGACAGGAAGGAGCCTCAGGACTCACACCATCAGGCTGAGGATCAATTATTACCTCTCAACCATCAGGCTCTTGAACCAAAGTGGATAACGTCATTTGCCCCATCTTTGAAATGTTCCCCACAATTAATGGATCACCTTCAAGGACTCCTCATCTCATGTTCTCACTATTTGTCACTTATTTATTATTATTTGCACAGTTTGCACACTGGTTGAATGCCAAAGTTGGTGCAGTCTCTCATTGATTCTCTATGGATATTTATTTATTTAAATATTTATTGAGATACAGTGCAGAATAGACCCTTCTGGCCCTTCGAGCCTCATTGCCCAGCAGCACACTGCCCAATGTAATCCTAGCCAAATCATGGTACAGTTCACAATGTCCAATTAACCTCCCAACTGGTCTGTCGTTGGTCTGTGGGTGGAAACCAGAGCACCCAGAGGAAACCCACTGGGTCATGGGGAGAACACACAAACTCCTTGTATCTGGGTCGCCTGTACTGTAAAGCATCGTGCTAACCACTGTGCTAATGGGCCAATGATGGATTTATTGAGTGTGTCTGCAGGAAAATGGAACTCAGGTGTGCATATGGTGACATATATTGACTTTGTTTCAGCATCATTCAGCCAGGTACCGTGTCACTCCTGTAAACTGACTCATCGCCAGCTGGGATTCACCGTGATATAATTGGCAAACTTGTTTAAACGTGTGAGGAGCCATTTCAAAGAAACTTTTGTTTTCTGGCCTCGCTGACAAGCTCTGTGACACAGACTCCGCCTCTGAACTTGAGTTTTATCGGACTTTGACTTTCAACAGTAAAACAGGCGAGTCCTCACAGGCAATAAACACACACAAAATCCTGGAGCAACAGCAGGCCAGACAGCATCTACGGAAAGCGTACAGTCGACATTCTGGACCTAAACCCTTCGGTAGGACTGGGGAAAAACCCGAGGAGTAGCTTTATGTGGTGGGGGGGGGGGGAGAGAAATATTCAAGGTGAGAGGTGAAACCTGAATCGGGTGGGATGAAGTAAAGAGCTGGGAAGTTGATTGGTGAAGGAGACAGAGGGCCATGGAAGAAATAAAAGGCGGGAGGGGGAGAGGAGCACCAGAGGGAGGCAATGGGTGGGTAAAGAGAAAAGGTGAGAGAGGGAAAAGGGGATGGGAAATGGTGAAGGGGAGGGAGTTATTATCAGAAGTTTGAGAAATGATGTTCATGCCATCAGGTTGGAGGCTACCCAAACAGAATATAAAGTGTTGTTCCTCCAGCAAAGTGTGGCCTCATCACAATAGTGGGGGAGCTCACGGATAGACATATCAGAATGGGAATGGGAAGTGGAATTAAAATGGGTGGCCACTGGGAGATCCTGATTTACTGGAGGCCACAGTTGGAGCACCAGACACAGGATATAACCCCAACAGACTCACAGGTGAAGTGTCACCTCACCTAGAAGGACTGTTTGGGGCCCTGAATAGTAGTGAGGGAGGAGTTGTGGGGCAGGTATAGCACTTGTTCCGTTTGCAGGGGTAACTGCCTAATGCGAGGGAGATCAGTGGGGAGGGGCAATTGCACAAGGAAGTTGCACAGGGAGCGATCCCGACAGAAAATGGAAAGTGGGTTAAAAAGGTGGGGGGAGGGGAAAGACAACACACGGTGATAGATGAAACTGGGAGGGGGAGCGATGAAGGAACTGGGAAATTGATCTGTGAAAGAAATACGGGTCTAGAGAAAGGGGAATCCAATGGAGAGAGGGCAGAAGGTCACACAGAAAGAAAAGGGGGAGGAACACCAGAGGGAGTGTCGGGCTGGTGTTGTCCTCTCCAATCCCCTACACAGTTTCACTCTTTCCCTCCCGCCTATTTAACTGCATCCATTTTGCGGAAAAGTACAATAGTTTTAATTTTTCCGCTGGCAGCTGCCGTGACGCCGACTTTGTGGTGCTCCTCACCGAGGAAGTTCTGCTCTGAGGTCGCTTACTCCACGTTACTGCTGAGCGCTCGTTACAAGTTTCCCCACCAGGAGTGGGGAGGGGGATCCGCCTGAGGAAGCTGATCCGGTGAGTGGGGCTCAGGATCAGGGGTCACCGCACGGGAGCCACCTGGACAAAGTGGGTCACTTTCCTCTTTCCGAGCGCAGTCGGTGAGAGGGAGACCCGCCGCTACCGGCCGGCCCACGGCCCCGAGATCGGCTCCGCCTCGTTACCGGAGCCGGAGCGGCGAACCTGTCTGCTCCGGAGAATGGGGAGAGCGAGAGCTCGGCCGCTCAGGGAGGCGGAAGCCCTGAAGACCCTGAGACAAAGGAGCAGAATCCATCATGGGTGACCCTGATCCCACTGAACCCCACACTCTGCCGTCTCGCCGCACCCTCTGATACCCTTTCCAGTCAGGAAACTATCAACTTCCGCCTTTAATATACCCACGGACTGGGCCTCCACGGCAGTTTGTGTCAGAGATTCGCGACTTATGGCTACAAAAAAATCCACCATGTCTCCGTTCTGAAAAGTCGCCCCTCAGTTTTGAGGCTTGCCCTCTCGTTCTGGACACGCCCATCACAGTGAACATCCTCTCCACATCCACCTGATCTGGTCATTTCCACATTCGGTAGTTTTCAATGAGATTCCCTCTCCTCTCCCGCATTCTTCTAAATTCCAGTGAGTCCAGGCTCAAAGCTGCCAAACGCTCCTTGTATGTTAACCCCTTCATTCCCGGAATCATCCTCGTGAACCTCCTCTGGACTCTCTCCAATGACAACCCATTCTTGCTGAGATATGGGGCCCAAAACTGTTGGCAATACTGTCAGTGCAGCCTGACTAGTGTCGTATTATCTCAGCATTATCTCCTTGTTTTGTATTGTATTCCCCTTGAAATAAAAAACAGCATTGTTTTCAGGGACTTTTGCATGAGGACTCCTAAGGCCCTTTGCCCCTCTGATGTTTGAATTTTCTCCCCATTCTGCACCTTTGTTCCTTTTACCAAAATGCATTATCATACATTTCCCAACACTATTCCATCTGCCACTTTTTTGCCCATTCTTCCAATTTGTCAAGACTTTCTGCAATCGCATTGCTTCCTCAGCACTACCTACCCCTTCACCTATTTTTGTATCATCTGTGAACTTTGCCACAAAGCCATCAATTCAATTATCTAAATCATTGATAAACAATGTGAAAAGCAGCAGTCCCAATACTGATCCCTGAGGAACACCACTAGTCACTGGCAGCCAACCAGAAAAGGTCCCCTTTATTCCCATTCTCTGCCTCCTGACTGTCAATCATTCCTCTATCTATGTCAGTATCTTTCCTGCAATGTAATGGGATTTTATCTTGTTAAGCAGCCTCATATGTGGCACCTTATCAAATGTTTTCTGAAAATTCCTGTAAATGACATCCACTGCCTTTCATTTGTCCACCCTGCTTGTTACTTCCTCAAAGAACTCCAACAGATTGTCCGCAAAGATTTCCCTTTACAGAAACCATGCTGACTTTGACTTATTTTATCATTAGTCTCCAGGTACCCTGGAACTTCATTCTTAATAATAAACTCCAACCCTTTCCCAACCACTGAGGTCAGGCTAACTGGCCTATCATTTCCTTGCTTTTGCCTTCCTCCCTTCTGAAAGAGAGTTGACAGTTGCAATTCTCCAGTCCTCTGCAACCAGGCCAGAATCAAGTGATTCTTGAAAGATCACGTCTGCTGTCTCTGCAGCAACCTCTCTCCTTGATTCTGGGATTCTGGGATATTGTCCATCTGGGCCAGGTGGCTTATCCGCATTAAAATCTTTGAGTTTGCCAGCACTTTTTCCTTTCTAATATTAATGACACTCACTGTTGCTCCCTGACACTCGTGGACCTCTGGCACACTGCTAGTGTCCGGCACAGTGAAGATTGATGCAAAGAACTCATTAAGTTCAGCTGCCATTTCTTTGTCCCTCATTACTACCTCACCAGCATCATTTTCCAGTGGTCTAGTATCAACTCTCACCTTCCTTTTACTCCCTATATAACTGAAGAAATATTTTTAGTATCCTGCTTTATGTCATTGGTTAGTTGGCCCTCGTGTTTCATCTTTTCCCTTCTTAACACTTTTTTAATTGCCTTTTGTTAGATTTTGAAAACTTCCCAGTCATACAATTTCCCACTCACTTTTGCCCTTTCCTTGGCTTTTATGCCATCCTTAACTTCCCTTATCAGCCATGGTTGACTACACCTGCCATTTCAGAACTACTTCTTCTGTGAGACATATCTATCCTTTGCCTTCTGAACTATTCCCAGAAACTTCAACAATCTCTGCTGTCATCCCCGCCAGTATCCTCCTCCAATCCACCTGGGCAAGCTCCTCTCTCATGCCTCTGTAATTCCCTTTATTCCATTGTGATGCTGATACATCTGACATGCTTCTCCCTCTCAGACTACAGTATGAATTCAATCATATTATGATCACTGCCTCCAAAGTATTCCTCCATAATAAAATCTGGATTATTAAATAATACCCAATCAAAGATAGCCTTTCCCGTTGTAGGTTTAAGCACAAGCTACTCTAAAAAGTTGTCTTGTAGGCATTCAACAAATTCCCTTTCTTGCGAGCCCACACCAACCTGATTTTTCCAATCCCCTGGCATATTGAAGTCCCCCATTACAATTGTGACCTTACTCTTATTAGATTCCCTGTCCAGCTCCCTTTGCAATCTCCCATTGAAAACTGGATGGATCCTGGGGTTTGTTTATTTACAGCAGTGACTTTCAAAGTTAAAAGTAAATTTATTATTGAAGTACATATTTCACCATATACAACACTGATTCATTTTCAAGTGTCCATGTTCAACAAAACCATAGAATAATAACTCTAACTGGTTGAACACACCGACTGGGCATTGAACCAGTGAGTGAAATACAACGATCTCTGTAAATACAAAAAGAAAGAAATATCATAAGAGGAACGTTTGATGTCTCTTGGTCTGTACTTGCTGGAAGTAAGAAGGATGGAGGGTGGGGAATCTCATTGAAACCTTTTGAATGTTGAAAGACCAAGACAGAGTGGATGTGGAAAGGATGTTTCCCATGGTGGGGGAGTCCAGGACAAGCGGGGACAGCCTCAGGATAGAGGAGTGCCGATGTAAAACAGAGACGTGGAGAATTTTCTTCAGCCAGAGGGTGATGCATCTGTGGAATTTGTTACCACATATCGTCATGGAGGCCAGGTCGTGGGCTGTATTTAAGCCAGAGATTGATAGGCTGTTGATTGGCCACGGGATCAAAGGTTACGGGGAGAAGGTCGTGGAATGCGTTTGAGGAAGGAAAAAAGAGGATCAGCCGTGATTGAATAGTGGAGCAGACAAATGGCCTAATTCTGCTCCTATATCTTATGGTCTTATAATAAATGAGCAATAAATATCAAGAACATGAGTTATTATGAGCAATTTTGTGGGGACATAGCTGCTTTTTACAAACTCCATGACAACCATGGTGTCTTCATTCATATCCACAAATGAGTCCTTGAACAAAGCCCAGTCTGCTGACTCGAAGCAATCCTGTAGCCGTTCCTCTGTCTCCAGGGACCACCTCTTTGTGGTCCTAATTTCTGAAGCCTTGCTCTTCAGCCTCTTCTGTGACAGCTGTCAGACTGTGACGGGCACTAACTGGCTGGAAGGAGGAAGGAGGGAAACTTTCTGTTCCCTGTGCTGAAACTCATTGGCAGGGCTGTGGGCGCTTCCCGGGTCTGGGTGTCGAGGCAAACTGCACAGTTCATTGGAGAGTTCCCACTCCTCCCTCCGCTTTTACTCTTGTTATTTGTGTGTTTCCGGGCTGTCTTGTTGCACATTTCATATTTCCATCACTTATTGATTCAGTCGGAGGTTGGGACAGGGGTCTTGTTGGAAGTCTTTAGAATCTCAGGAGATTGATGGTCAGAGATGAACTGGATATTGTGTGCTGAGAAGAGGAGGACAGCATGAAGCATATACACTGAGAGACTGTTTGAGATGTTTGTCTTAATGTCCTGTCTTTTGGACTAAAATGTGATTTCAATTTTCGGAACCTCATATTTTATTTGTTACGAGGGGAGGCCATTTTGGTCAGGGAGTCTGTGTGGAATCCAACAGCAGTGACTTTTGTTCAATTTCCCTGTTATTTCCCCAGAAACTTATTACTGTTGGGTGCCAAATGAAGTAGGGGAATTTACAGCAGCCAATTAACCAATCAACCAACCAAACTCTGGGATGTGGGAGGACACTGGAGTTCCCAGGGGAGACCCATCAGTCTCAGACTGTGCAACTCCCAACAGACAGTCCCAGACAGGTCAGGATGGAGCCAGTGTCATTGATTGAAGTGAAGAAGCAGCACCATTGCTCTTTATAATCTAAAAGTTGCAAGCAATTGTCTCCCAGGACTCTCAGTCCTGTTTGTCACAGTCAGTCTGTGAGAAGCTGTTCCAGACATTCTGAGTGAACACAAATTGTGCCCAGCAGACGTTGTTTGTCCGCAGGCAGTTCCACATGTGGGGGGGCTTGGAGAGGTGGATTTCCAGCAGCTTGACGAAACACTGACTCTCAAATTCTCCATCTTGATCTAGTCATGGCCAAGAGTTGGTCTGAAACATGAGGGTGATTCTCAGTAACTGTTTCCTCAACCTCAGAGAGTCCAAATGGAGAACCCCACTCGATACAGTCCTGATCTGTAAATTGCTGATCCTTCTTATCAAAAGGTCACAGCTCAGGATATTGCTCTTCCCTATTGAGTTTAATCTAAGCTTTTTGAAAGGACATGATTCCATATTGTTACTTTGGAAAATTTGTTTGCTGATGGCCTTAGCAACATGTCTCTGAACTGTAGTGTGCCAGTCACCTGTAAAAGTTAGTGCTTTTCTGCAATGCAGGGGACTCATTCTATCTGGCCTCTGGTCACGTTGACTCCTGAAATGGTTGCATGAAGGTTGACATCTAATAATTCAATAAGCTCAAGACTGACCTGAGTTCAGCTGCATCAGCTGAGGGTGGGACTTTGATAATTGCATCAATTTGCTCTGAGGCCTTGAACTTGAGCATCAGTTTGACAGGCCATGTAATGCTTTAATATTTGTGGAAATTGGCATTTTGCATGCTGACACTGATTCCATTGAACTACAGTCTGACCGTCACTACTCCTGTAGCTCCATACTGAAACCAGGATTTCACAGATGAAGCAAAGAACATAATCAGCTGATCCAAAATCTCATCTGTGGTACAGTGCATAAACTCTGGTGCTGTTTAACCTCCACACGCCCTTTGTGTGTGTTAATTGTGGGACACGCCAGTTACTGGATTCAGGCCCATCTGCTGTTCAGTGATGGATGAATTCATCTTACTGAATTCAATCGCCTGTCAAAGTTGCATTAAAATTGAGTTATGTGTGTGAACATTCATGTAGCAATTTCATCCCACAGCATCACTGTTTCACCCTGCATTGGAATGACTGGAAATCGGAGCGGCCCAATCACAGCTCAAATGGGACAGAATACCATGTCTCCTCAGACAGCCCAGTTCATGCACAACTGCTTCTTTTGAGATCTGGAGAAGAGTTTGGGTCTTGTGGAAGGTGTGAGTGGCTTGTACTTCCACATGGATCTTCACATTGAAATCCTTTAAATTTGTGTGTGTGTGTGTGTGTGTGGGGGGGCTACTCCATTTGGTGGGGGTCAAACACCTTCCTCCGTTTTTAAGCTGAATATCCTTTCTGAGTTTAATGTGAATCCAGTTTAATACTATGCCCCACTGGCGTCTGTGTTTTCAAACTGCTGGATTACCACAGTGAAGCTGCTCTGTGAATCTAGGCACAGCCCCTTATCATTATCATACAGATACTCCTCATTCATATCAGCCATCAGGAATTTAATGCTGGTGTTTCTCTCCCTTTTGACAGTATTAACTGTTTTTTTCAGTAATAGTTCTGATAACAACCCTGGTCTGCACGCAATCATAGTCATTATACATTCTCTCCATTGTACAGGACTTTGCAACTTAAAGCAAACTTGTCTTATTTTTCCCATTTTGATGAAAGGTCCTTGGACCAAAACATTGACTCTTTTTCCTTGCAAATGTTGCCTGGCCTGCTGAATTCTTCAGAAATTTGGTATACACTGCAATACATTTACTTGTATATAATATTCCACTTCTGAATAACAGCAAGTTGTTGAAATGAACAATTTTGTCAACATTCTCTTTTCTTTCCACAATTTTACCCTTTATTCTCTGCCATGTATTAAAAGCCTAGAGTGCACTTAACTCTTCTGGAGTTAATCAATACTTGTCCATTTGTTTAAACTGTGGGGGAATTTCTCCTTGTCTATGTTTTGTACAAAGCAAGAAATAACACAAAATACATTAAGTGCAATTTTTGACAGTGAAAGACTTGATTGTACTCTGCCACTGTTTGCAGCCTGGTTTTTCAGTTGCTCCATCACTTGCTGGCCCTTTGTGAGAAATGTTGCTGCATATGTTGTTCATGACAAACTTTGTGGCTCATATTGTATTATTGGTTCAGAGATTAAATGACCAGGTTGTAATCCTGACCTCAGGTCTTGTTTGTGGAGTTTACACATTTTCTCTGTGACTGTGCAGGATTGCCCTGCTTGCTTAGCTTCCTCATGCGTCCCATAAACTCTCAGATTGGAAGGCTAATTGGTTGCTGTAAATACTGTAATGACCAGAGGAACATTTGGGGAGTTGATGTGAATGTGGGCAGAATAAAATGAATGAGGGAAGGATTAATGTCAGTGGGTGTTTGGTGTTAACACAGATTTTGAGGACCAGCTGGCATGTTTCCATCCTGTTCCGTTTTCTAAATCTATCAAAGTCAATAAAATATGCTATTTAAAAGGATCTAGTGCTTTTGTGGCACATATGATGAATAAACTCTTCACAAATGAGGGAACAGGAATCCCATGCTTCCTGACCGCTCCTCAGCAACATTTCCCAGTTACAATTCCCATTGGACTTGCCCAGCGCTGGTCAGAGTGTTGTTCAATCTTCACGAACAACTGGTTTAAACATCTACAGGAACAATATTTTTACTAATATGATACTGTGATGATTGTACCTTTGTATTATTGAACATTATACTGTTCTGAATTATGTAAATACATTTTACAAATATAATTATTGAAACCTTGACAATAATTTGACTATTTTAAATCAAGTTTGTTGGTTAGAAATGTTTTCTACATTTCTAAGGTGAAGTGGGGTGTTCCGTGCTGAACCTGGTGCCCCTTTGCCCAGTAACTTGTTCCCACCTTGTGTGGAGAGGTCAAGGGCATTTTTCACAGGTTATTGGGAGTGGGGTTGGTGAACGTTGGTGCTGAGGACAGTGGGGGAGGGAATGCTCACAGCTTCCCCCAAATGACAGGACTAACATCTCTCTCTCTCTCTCTCCCCCTCTCCCCCTCACTTACTCCATAACCCACAACCCCTCCCCCTCTCCCCAGCCTCTCGACTCTTCTGCTGAGATGAGAGTGATTCTCTGCACTCTGCTGTTACTGAACGGGATTCTCATCTCACTCCAGGGTAATTATCACAAAATCTTGTTTGATTATGCTTCTTTATCACAGAGTAGACACTCGGAATCAGAAGATGAAGCTTTTTATATTTATTACCTTATGAAATTGTCCACACTACTTAATTGCAATAAATGAATGTCCCATTCCTGTCCTTGGAAGTGAGATTATTGATGTCTGTAATTACAAAAAACTTTTCAAGTGCCTCTTATTTGGTTACAAAATATAAATTGCTAATATTCATATGAATTAATTTGTGAGATAGATGGAATGTATGAGCATTGAGTTTAGTTTTTGGTGTGTACCTAATCATTTCTGTTACAACTCCCAATAAACTTCTAGGCACACACATGCGCCGACAAACGCGCACACACAACACAGACACGCAGACACACAATTCTGCAGGTACTGGAAATCCAGAGTAACTCAGTAAATGTTGGAGGAATTCTGACAGGTCAGGCAGCATCTGTGGAGAAGAATTAGAAGTCACTGTTTCGGGCTGAAACCCTTCATCAGGACTCCAGAGGTCCTGGATTCCTACGATTCCTTGCTGGGCCTTTCCCTTTTCACCAGCATTGCATTTGGTGGATCAGACACACCCTGTATAGGAATCCCTTCCCCATCAGTGTCTGAATGGTGGAACACCCTCCCCAGAAACACTGGGAGGCATTCACCTGAAGCAACGGGGCAGTTCAAAGAAGGAAAACATCACCACATCCTCAAGAATAATTGATGTACCAATCTTGTAAATTGAGGAAGCAAAGTTTGGTTTGCATCCAGCAATATCTGTGAGACCGGGTCATCATTAGGCTCTGTGCCAAGGTCATGGCGTATAAATGATCTGATATCTGTAAAGGAATGTTAAACAGGCCGTGAGTAACAAGCCAGGAATTAAGTCAGACCAGCCTCTTAAAGTGAAACGCCAACTCAATATCAGTGGTTGTGAATTCTATATGTTTCCATTAATTACATTACACTACACAGCCTTCCCCCTCCACATAGTTCACTAAAACCGGCATTGTGAACCTGTCCGGAGTTTGGACGAGCCTCCCAGCTCAGGTTCTGTGTTCCATGGGAGGAGGAACAGCAGGTGCCTCGGCTCCTCCAGAGGAGTGCTGACACACTCATGGTCATGTTGTGACACCAGGTGCATGGTAGCAGAATCCTCCAAGTCCTGGTGGGTCGGTTTAAGGCGATCTACGAAAATATGTTCAGATTTACCCCTCTTATCTGTGATAACGGTCTTTTCTCCCCATTCCAAAATGTGAAACATGCCATCGTTAGGGGGCCTAAGGGGATGTTAATGTGCATCATGGCAGACAAACACAAATGAGGCAGAATGTAGGTCAACAGGAATCCAAGATTACACCATGACGGGAGGTAGGAATAGGTGGAAAGGAATTGAATTTACTGAGGAGGGTGGAACGCTTTGAATGGTCGACAGGGCAGTCATGGTGCCAGGAATGAATTCACCTGGCACTCGGAATGGCTGCCCTTATACCAACAGCCATGGATGACTGCAGGTCCTCTTGGAGCTGTTCTGAGCCCCAGGAGGACCCACGGGAGATGATCATGCCAACACACATAGATCAGGGAACCCTCAGAGCAGCCTTTCAGGAGCGGTGAAACCACTCACATAGGCCATTGGACTGTGGGGATACGCTGTGGTGTGAGGAACCATCTCTGCTAAATTCCAGAGTGTGTTGGTAACTTGTCGTCAGGAACTTGCATCTGCCTAATTCTGGTTTATATCTCCAAGCAATCGGACACAGAGGGAAATTGTCATGTAGATATTTAGAGCAGCCTTTCTCAAACTTTTTCCCTGGAGGAACTGTGAAATATTTTTTATGTCTCCAGGAACCCCTGCATAAAAATTATATCTACAGCTCATGGTACCTTAGTGTGATCAGTAGGTTGTAGATAAAATAATTCAAAAATATTTGTCAATGCTCTTTTGAATAGAGAATGTATTTTTAACTGACCTTCCTTGAAAAGAAAACAGACCAGTTAAGCTTAGTTTACCTTTCTTGGAATTAATCTTTCTTTCCCTTCCATAACTTTTAAAAACTCATAAGGCAAGCAGATTTTTTTTCAACTCTGGGTCAAAGCTAAGATAGCACACATGGATTTCACCTTCAACTGAAATGAGACGATTTTTATCCTTGCTCTTGTTGCTTGTTCAGCAAGGAAAAGCTTGCTCACATGTGTAAGAGGTTGAAAACTGCAGCAAAATGTTCATTGCTTTCTGATGAATGGCAGGATACTCTTCAAATCTAATCTTGAGTGCACGATCAGAGTGCAGCTCACAAAGTTCATCCTCTTCTCTCAAAATCAGGTTTTCAGGCTGAGCAGAAGATTCAGAGAAAGGTTCCCTCACCCAGTCATACTCTTGTGTTGAAATGGAGAGAAATGACTGTTCAATTTTGTTCTGCAGTTTTTCCAGGTGCTTTTCAATAAGAGTCAAGACTTTCTGATATCCTTCCTCACTCTCAAGCCCAAACAGCAAGAAACATATCAAGATTTTTTTTTCTGCAATGTGATTTTTCAAAGGATTCAGTTTCCTTTTAACTCCAAGAAACTTGTCATGAAGTCAAAACATTTTCTCCAGGACATTGCAGAGCCTTGTTCAACTGGTTCATATGATGACAAAATGTGTGTTAAGTAGGCTAGTTTCTGAAGCCATTCTTCATCTTCAAAGCACTCAGCAAAATCTGGCCTACTATTTTCTAGAAAGTACACCTGCAATTCACCGTTCACTCAAACACCCTGTTGAAAACTCTTCCTCTGCTCGGCCACCAGATTTCTGTATGTAGCAGGAGATTGGTGTGCTCTTTGTCCAGGGTTTCACACAGTTCATTAAACATTCTCCAGTGATCTGGTCTTAAAATTACTTAATAACATGCTTCCTGAATGCTTTAAATGACAGTGACTTTATTTTCAAAGCTTTAATCTTTTTTTAGAGATTCCAATAGCTGTTTAAAATAATCAGCACAATTATGTGTCAAATGGCTGTGATCTGTAGTTAAGTGTCTTTTCAATGTTGCTGGAGCCATTGCTGCATTTGTAAGTTGTTTGTTACAGACTAGGCTCAATGGAATCGGACAACGTGGATCACCAGTCCATGTAAAACCCACTGATGAGCAGCTCTCATTGTATAAATGGACTATTGTCTGTCCACTGTTGCACTACCTCAGTGAAATGACTCTGAAGATTGTAATTCTGCTTCATTAACCTTATCAGAAATGACCATAGGCCTAGGCCAAGCATCCTCTTCCATCTCACACATCCTCTTCAGAAATCGCCACACTGGACCAACTTCAGAGTGAAAATTTCCCTCCAAATTTTTTACTTCGCCTGTAGTTTGTTCACTTCCAAAAGTCAGTTGATGGTGTGTAAGGGGAAGTCGGGTGAGGTCACGCCTACCGTCCACTTCTCCGTGCTCTCACCAATTACCAACGGCCTCCCGATCTCACGTCAAAAACTGAGAATGGACTCAACCAAATAAACACTGTCCTACTGTGCACTGCCATACTGGGCTGAGGTTGCCAATGGGGCTCCTCGGTCACTGCCCACCAATCTGAGCGCTAGCATCATGTATTGCGCGAAGTTCAAAAAACAATATTTTTTTTAACATCATGATCATGATCTCTCGCAGAACCCTGGCTGAAAAACCTGCAAATGATTGATGAAGGTCAATACACTGTATGCCTGCTTAACACGGAGACAACCTGCGCAGCTGTTTTGAGAGTTCAATGGATTCGGACCCCGATCTCACTGATCCTCCAAACTGCCGAGAGTCTTACCATTAATACTATATTCTGCTATCATGTTTGACCTACCAAAATGAACCACCTCAAACGTATCGGGCTTGAATCCCATCTGCCACTTCTCAGACCAGTTTTGCATCCTATGGATGTCCCGCAGTAACCTCTGACAGCCCTCCACACTATCCACAACACCTCCAACCTCTGTGTCATCATGTTCAATTGAGAGTAGTGATGGAGCCTCAAGATCCCAGGAGTGATGTTTGATTGGGAGTAGTGATGGAGCCTCAAGATCCCAGGAGTGATGTTTGATTGGGAGTAGTGATGGAGCCTCAAGATCCCAGGAGTGATGTTTGATTGGGAGTAGTGATGGAGCCTCAAGATCCCTGGAGTGATGTTTGATTGGGAGTAGTGATGATGAGGCCTCAAGATGCAGGAGTGATGTTCGATTTGGGGTAGTGATGGAGCCTCAAGATGCAGGAGTGATGTTTGATTGGGAGTAGTGATGGAGCCTCAAGATCCCAGGAGTGATGTTCGATTTGGGGTAGTGATGGAGCCTCAAGATGCAGGAGTGATGTTTGATTGGGAGTAGTGATGGAGCCTCAAGATCCCAGGAGTGATGTTTGATTGGGAGTAGTGATGGAGCCTCAAGATCCCAGGAGTGATGTTGGATTGGGAGTAGTGATGGAGCCTCAAGATCCCAGGAGTGATGTTTGATTGGGAGTAGTGATGGGGCCTCAAGATCCCAGGAGTGATGTTTGATTGGGAGTAGTGATGGAGCCTCAAGATCCCAGGAGTGATGTTGGATTGGGAGTAGTGATGGAGCCTCAAGATCCCAGGAGTGATGTTTGATTGGGAGTAGTGATGGAGCCTCAAGTTTTTGGAATTTATATTAAAAAAATGACGATTGGACAATGTCAATATAAAGTTGGTACCTCAACCCTCAAAAGTTGGACCTTGAGCACTTGGAATGCAATAAACTTTTCTCATCAATTTTTTTACTTGTAATTTGGGCTTTTCTGTCCAGCTGCCACCTGGCTGGATTTCACATAGAGATTTCCGTGCTGAGTTCCACCCACACCATTACCCACCCTCAGACCCAAGCCACCCCTTTCTTCATGCCTGTTGGGTGGGTTGCGGTGGAGTAGCTGTGGGATGTTATTTTCCACCCCGGTGCTCTGTGGGATGCCAAAACTATTTTGATGGTTCAAGGGGATGGGGTAGAAGCAGGGGCAGAACCAATATTTTTTTTAATATTGTTATTATAATCCGTAGTAAATTTATATACAAACTTCTGTTATAACCAGCTACCAACTTACCCATTTCTATTTCACGGTATGTAATCAAAATCGTAATACTTGCTGAGATTTTTTTTCATTTCAGTTCACTGTCCTGGTTGTGTTGTAGTTGAACTGTATATTGGGTAACAAGTTCCTCATCAATGTTCAATATGGTTTCCTTGTCTTACCAATTATTTCTCTCCAGGTGATTCTATCCTACTTACACCCGATGAGCCTTTTGTAGCCATTGCAGGTGAAGATGTTGTACTGGAATGTGAGCTGATCCCACCAACCTCTGCCAGCAACATGGCAGTGCAGTGGCTGAAATCCGGTCTCAGCTCACCCATCCACGTGTACAGACAGGGACAAGATGACCCCCTCGCTCAACACCAGGATTACAGAGGAAGGACAGAACTGTTTAAAGATGAAATCCCCGAAGGAATCGTTTCCCTCAGAATAAAGAACGTAAGGCGAGATGATGAAGGGCAATATACATGTTCAGTTGAAGACAGAACTGACTTCAAACAATCTGTAGTTGAACTGCATGTTCTCGGTGAGTATTATTGCCATTTGTACCAAGGTATAGTGGGAAGCTTTTGTTTTGCATGCCATCCTGATAGATTACTGTGTACACAAGTATATTGAGGTAGTAAAAAGAAAACAATGTGGAATATGGTGCTGTTGTTGCAGAGAAATTACAGTGCAAGTAATTACACAATTACTCAATAAGGTGTGAGGGGTACATTGAGTTAGACTGGGGGTACAAGCGATCATATGTTAGTGTGTGAGAGATCTATTCAGGAGTTTGATAACCATGGCATAGAAACTGCCCTCGAGTCTGGTGGTTGGTGATCTAGGGTTTTTGTATCTTCTGCTCAATGGGAGAGGGTAAAGGAGAGAATGACCAGGGTGCGTCGGGTCTGTGATTATATCGGCTGCTTTTCCAACCCAGTGGGAATTGTAGACAGAATCAGTGGAAGAGATTCTGGTTTGCATGAAGGACCCGGCTTTGTTCACAACTCTTCAGTTTCTTCTCAAACCTTAGTCTCAGAGTCATAGAAAATTTCAACACAGAAACAGGCCCTTTGGCCCATGTAGTCCATGGTGGATCATTTAAATTGCCAACACCCATTGACTTGGACTGGGACCATGACCCTCCACACCCCTGCCAACCATGTACAGTCCCTAACCAAACTTCTCTTAAGCACTGAAATTGACCTTGTATGCTCTGCTTGTGTTGGCAGCTTGTTCCACACTCTCACAAACCTCCGAGTGAAGCAGTTTCCCCTCATGAGCCCATTAAACTTTTCACCTTTCACCCTTAACTCATGAGTTGATTGTAGTCCCACCCCACCTCAATGGAAAAAGACTGCTTGCATTTATCCTATCTATACCACTCATAATATTGTATACCTCTGTCAAATCTTCCTTCTATCTTCTATGTTCCAAGGAATAAAGTGCTAACCAATTCAATCTTTCCTTGTAACTTAGATCATCCAGACCCGGCAACATTCTTGTAAATTTTCTTTGTATTCTTTAAAATTTATTTACATCTTTCCTGTAGGTTGGTGACCAAAACTGTACACGATACTCCAAATTATACAACTTCAACATAGCAGCCAGATCCTGTAGTCAAAACTTTGATTTATGAAACACAATGTGCCAAAAATTTTCTTAGTGAACCTATCAACCCATGACACCGCTTTCAACAAATTCTGGACCTATATTCCCAGATTCCATTGTTCTACCGCAATCTTCAGTGTCCTATCACTCACTGTGTATGACCTATCCTGGTTGATACTATGAAGAACAATACTTTGCATTTGCCTGTATTAAATACCAGTTGTCATATTTCATTTCATTTCATTTTTCAGCTGGTCCAGATCCTGCTACAAGCCGTGATAGATTTCCTCATTGTCCACTACCCCCCCAATTTTGGTGTCATCTGCAAATTTGCTGATCCAGTTAACCACACTATCATCTAGTTCATTGAGAGAGATGACAAACAACACCGTACCCAGCACCGATCCCTCTGGCACTCCACTAGGCACAGGTCTCCAGTCAAAGAGGCAACACTCTACTACCAAGCTCTGGCTTCACTGACAGAGCCAATTTCTAATCCAATTTACTACCTCATCTTGAATGCTGAGTGACTGAACTGTCTTGATCAACCTCCCATGTAGGACCTTGTCAAACGCCTTACTAAAGTCAATGTAGACAACATCCACTACAACTCCAATTTAAACAATTCTGCGCCCCTCCTCCCCTGTTCACCACACCCCCTCCCCCCACCACCATGTGAAGCACGAGCAAACCTTCCTGTGAGGATGGTAGACCTCCTCCATCTCCAGTACAGTCCATCTCTTTTGTGCAGGTCCCACCTTCCCTAGAAGAGAGTCTAATGATCCAGATATCTTGTGCCCTCCCTCCTGCACCAACTCCTTAGCCATGAGTTAAAGGTTGTAATCTTCATATTTTTGTTCTCAGTAGTGTATGGCATGCATAGCAATCCTGCAGTCAGAACCCTTTAACTTGGCACCTAACTTCCAGAACTCACTTTGCAGAACAGCATCACTTTTCCTGCCTATGTCATTGGTACCTACATAGACCACAACCTCTGGCTGTTGACCATCCCACTTTGGAAAGCTGAGGACGCAGTCCAAGATGTCCCAGAGCTGGTCACCCGGGACACAACGTACCATCCAGGAATCTTGTTTTCATCCACAGAACCTCTTTTTCATTCTCCTCAGTAAAGTATCCCCTATCATCACAAGTTGCCTCTTCTACTGCCCCCTCCCCCCACCTTCTCTTCTGCTAGGTCATCACTTGGCACAGTAACCAAAGTACCCGTTGTTGTGGTGGATGGCCATAGGGGTACTTTTTAAAAAAAAATTTCAATCTGTTTTATAGGTTTTAAACAAAAAAAGGATACAAATCAGAGGAGAAGTTATAAGAAACACATAATGCAAAAAGTGTACAAACAACAAATACTATCAAAGTCACAGAAACCAGAACTCCTCCTGACAGATCATAGGAAAAAAAAAGATTAGAAATCTTTGATACACTAACCTAACCTAAAACAAAGAAAAAAGAGACTGGGCAGTCCATTTGAGGATAAAATTAATAAAGAAAAAAGAAAACATACTTCTAGTCAGTTCTGAACCTTTATGGATGACGAGGGACAAAAACGAAACAAACAAAAAACAAAAATAAAAGTTTACCTGAAAAAATAAAAAAGAGAGAGGAAAAAATTTAAATCAAATGAAAATATTGAATAAAAGGTCACCAGACTTGTTCAAAATTAAAAGATGTGTCAAACGTCCAGCTTCTAATTTTCTCCAAACTTAAGCAGGACATAATGGAGGAGAGTCAATAAAAAACAGTCGGTGGATTAGAATCTTTCCAGTATAACAAGATAGCTCTCCTAGCCAGTAAGGTTGAAAGGGCTGTCACATGTTGAGAGGAAATGGGAACACTTCCTGTTTCCTTTGGAATAATCCCAAAAATTGCTGTAAGTGAGTTAGGTTGTAAGTCCACACCTATAACTTTTGATAACGTTCTAAAATCATCCCTCCAAAAATTGTTTAACTTTGCACAGGACCAAAACATATGAGTTAGAGTAGCCACCTCGGCGTTGCATCTGTCACAGGTGGGGCTTATGTTAGAAATATATACACTAGTTTATCTTTGGACATATGCACCCTGTGTACTATCTTAAACTGAATTAGGGAGTGATGTGCGCAAATAGATGAATTATTAACTAGTTAATAAATTTTACTCCATTGATCATCTGAAAGTGAGTGCTGAAGTTCCATTTCCCAAGCACATTTAACCTTATCATTAGGCATCGTACGAGCATTCATTAATGGTTTATATATAATGGCTGTCAATCGTTTTTGAAGTAGTTTGAGCTGAAAAATAGCATGTATCATACTTCAAAATGCTAGTGGAACACAACAGGCCAAACAGCATTTATAAGGATCTATAAGGATGCTGCCTGGCCTGCTGTGTTCCACCAGCATTTTGTGTGTGTTGTTTGAATTCCCAGCATCTGCAGATTTCCTCATGTATCATTTTGGTAATTGAACAAATGGATAATTCGGTAGAAAATCAGATTAAAAATTCCTAACTTGCAAGTATCTAAAAAAAATATGCACTAGATACAGTATATCATATTTATCCACTAACTGTGAAAAAGACAAACAATCCTCTGAAAACGATCTAAAACAGTTTTTATTCCCTTGGTTTTCCATATTAAAAAGACCTTATCCAGAGTTGATGGTTTAAAGAAAAAATTAAAATGGATATTACACGAGAGTACAAAGTTATTTAATTCAAAAGACCTACGAAGCTGAAACCAAATTTTTAAAGTATGTTTAACAATTGGACCAAGACCTTGTCTACCTATCCTGGAGAATGAAAAAGGAAGAGGAGCTCCTAGTAAAGAAGCTAAAGGAAACCCCCTTACTGAAATGTCCTGCAAATGTAACCATGAAGGGCAGTCCTGGTTATCTATACCGTGAATCCAGAAGATGATATAACGAATATTAATTGCCCAATAATAAAATCTAAAGTTTAGTAGCACCAGTCCTCCATCTTTTTTTGATTTTTGCAATAAAGATTTATTCACTCTGGAGCTTTTATTATTCCAAATGAATGACAGGATCGTGGAATCTATTCTATCAGATAACATTTTCGGAACAAAATATGGAACCACTTGAAATCTATATAAAAATTTCGGTAAAATAACAATTTTTATAGCATTTATTCGACCAATTAATGACATCGACATAGACGACCATTTAGAGAGTATTTGTTATGTATATTCAATTAGAGGAGAAAAATTATACTTATATAGGTCTTCAAAATTTTTATTAATTTTAATACCAAGTTAAGTAAAATAGACTTTAGCAATATTAAAAAGTATTTGATCATAATAATCAGAGTAATTATTAATAGGAAATAATTCACTTTTATATAAGACCATAAGATATAGGAGCAGAGAAAATACTAAATTCAGTAAATATAGATAACATAAAGGGAATAGATTTCCTAGCGTCTGAAATTTAAACTAATAAATCATCCACATATAATGAAACCTTATGTAGTTTATCCCCTCTCTTAATACCCTGCACAGAATTAGAATCCCTAAGAGTAATAGCAAGTGTTTCGAAAACCAAATTAAATAATAAAGGACTGAGAGGACAACCCTGACAGGTTCCTCTATATAATCTAAAGTAAGGAGACTTTTAATTATTAGTTATAACTGCAGCCACTGGGGCTTGATAAAACAGTTTGATCCAGGAAGTAAATCCCAAACCAAAATTAAACCTCTTCAAAACCTGAGACAGATAAGGCCACTTCACCCCGTCAAAAGCTTTCTCTGCATCCAGAGACACAATACATTCAGATTCTTTAACTGAGGGGGAATAAATGATATTTAACAGTCTTCAAATATTAAAATGTGAGTACCTATTTTTAATAAATCCAGTTTGGTCATTTGAGATAACAGTAGGCAGAAAATTCTCAAGTCTATTGGCTAAAATCTTAGAGAGGATTTTAAAATCTACATTCAGTGATGAGCTAGGTCTATAGGATGCACATTCCAATAAATCTTTTCCTTTGTTAGGAATCAATGAAATTAATGCCTCATTAAAAAGTTTTTGGAAGATTCCTAGAGGATATAGAATCAGTAAAAGTTTGACAAAGCATTTCATTGTATACCCATCTGGTCCTGGAGCTTTCTGTAATTGCAAAGAGGATATAGCTTTAACTATTTCCTCCTGTTTAATAGGTGCATCTAATGTATTAATACCTCAAGAGGATATAGAATCAGTAAAAGTTTGACAAAGCATTTCATTGTATACCCATCTGGTCCTGGAGCTTTCCGTAATTGCAAAGAGGATATAGCTTTAACTATTTCTTCCTGTTTAATAGGTGCATCTAATGTATTAATACCTCGAGTTGAAATTTTATGTACATTTAATTTTTGCAAAAATCTATTCATAATAAGAGTACTATCAGAGAATTCAGATTTATAAAGATTGGAGTAAAAATCCATAAATGTCTTATTAATTTCATAAGGATCTAATGTTTCAGTTCTGTCTGGTCTGCGTATTTTCAAAATCTGTCTTCTACCCATGGCCGCTTTTAACTGACCAGCCAAAAGTTTACCTGACTTCTCTCCATGTATATGAAATAAACTTTTAATTTTAAATATTTGCTGTTCAATATTGAAGGTCAGAAGCAAATCATATTGTATTTGAAGTTCAACCCTTTCCTTATATGGATCTTCAGTAGGTTTTACTGAATACGTTTTGTTTATCTCTCTAATTTTATTAGTAAGCACTGACAGTTCCCCTTTAGTTTTCTTTCTAAAAGCTGCTGAATATGAAATTATCTGTCCCCTAAGGAAAGATTTCATCGTATCCCATACAACCAAGTTTGACATTCCTTCAGTTTTATTAAATTCAAAAAATATGGAAATTTGCTCCTTAATAAAACTAACAAAGGCTGGGTCCTGTAGCAATATGGGGTTCAATCTCCACTGTGACATTTTCAAAAAACTATCAGAGAGCTTCAGGGTTAATTTCAGAGGCGCGTGATCTGACGACGCAATGACATCATACACACACTCAACAACAGAGTGTAGCAAACGTGTATCTAAAAAAAAGTAATCAATTCTAGAATATTTATGATGAACATGTGAAAAAAATGAAAAATCTTTTTCATTAGTGTGTTTATATCTCCAGATATCTACCAGGCCATATTCTAGTAGAAAAAAATTAATATAAGCCGCCGCTTTATTGGGAAGCGACGGATTGGTTGATGGCCTGTTGATCCCCGGATTCAGACAGCAATTAAGGTCACTGCTCAGAATCAGATTATATTCATTCAGATTCGGTAGCTCAGAGAAAAGCTTCTTAAAAAATTCAGGACTGTCTAAATTAGGTGCGTATACACACATCAAAGCTACCCTTTGATCACATAATAAACAGGTGACAATTAAATATCTTCCAATCGAATCAGTAATAGTATTAAAATGTACAAAAGGGATTTTAGAGTTAACAAAAATAGATACCCCTCTAGCTTTACTAGTCAACCAAGAATGATATAAAGGGCCTTTCTAAAATTAAAAAAAAATAGTCATCATCTTGTCTCCATATATGATTTTCTTGCGCAAAAATACTATCTGCATTGTGTTTTTAATTTCTTAAAAATCTTTTTACGCTTAATAGGATGATCCACACCATTCAGATTCTGAGAGATTATATTAATTTTATTAACATCCATGTTTAAGATTTAATTTGATATTTTATAAAGAAAACTAATGCACAGGCACACATTTAACCAAAAGGAACAGCTATGACTGGCAGGAGTGAGATGTTTGAGAGAAAATATCCATCAAAAAAACTGCCCAATCGAGAAAGGAAACCTATTCTAATAGCACACCCCCCACCTGCAAAGCCCAAAAAACAGCAACTAATAAGCTGATCGCATGCTAACTAATAACCCTTGATCCTATCCTCCATTTTGCAGCTACGCATATTAAAATTGAAATACTCATCCCCCCACAATTTAGCCACAATAAAAAAGACAAACAAATTACAAATATTGCAATGTTATGTCTAACAATAATAAAAATGTAACTGGTGACGGCCATCTTAAATTCATCTAAAGTATATTAATCACATACTCAGAGAAAAGTGAATCCAAGCAAATAAAATTAAAACTAAAGTTCTTTCTTTCAAAAGAACTTACAAGTCATACAGAAAATTAGATGAATATATATCTATCAAACCTAAAACTATATTAATATTGGGACAAACAAAAGAATAGAAAAAATAATTCAAGCCAGGTCCTATACGGACCTCTATAATATAATACTGTAAAAGTCCCCTACAAAGCAATTATGAATATATACTAATTATTAACAAATAAAGAGAAAAATTAAATCAGCCAAGTCCCATATGGACTTTCAAAAAGTGTAGAATAGACTTTGCTCAGAGCATCTCTAAACATCTGATACATCAGAGTTACCAATTCAGGTTACATTCGGCTTAGCTTGGAGATTTTTAATACACTGCCAGCCCTCATCAGGGGAGTAGATCCTCTGTGGCTGAGAATCAGCAGGAAAGATTATCAGCCACGCTGGGGACCGAAGGGATGGATGGAGATTTTTCTTATACATTTCACTCATGACTTCTCTATTTCCTTCTTTCGGCAAAAATCTCAGGGGGAAAATCTTCAACTATACGGATCATTCGGGAGGCAGAGGCAGAGATAGATAGGAGTTATCAAGAGGTAGTCACACCAAAAAAACCAAGAAGAAGGCAGATGGGTGACGGTCCAGAGAGGCAGGGGGAGCAGGCAGAGAGAGCAGAGCACCCCTGCGGCCATTCCCATTAACAATAAGTATACCGTACTGGATACTGTTGATGGGGATGACCTACCAGGAATGAGTTGTAGTGGTCCTGCCTCTGGCACAGAGGTTGAATCCTCAACTAGAAAGGGGAGGAGGGAAGAGAAGAGAGCGATAGTTTTAGGGGATTCTATAGTCAGGGGGGCAGATAGGAGATTTTGTGGGGCAGATCGGGAGTCTCGGATGGTATGTTGCCTCCCTGGTGCCAGGGTCTGGGACATCTCAGATCGGGTGCAGGCTATTCTTGAGAACGAGGGCATGAACCCAGATGTAATGGTCCATGTAGGGACCAATGATGTAGGTAAGGTGAGTGAGGGGGTCCTGCTTAGAGAGTTCAGGGAGTTAGGAGTGAAGCTGAAAGGCAGGACCTCCAGGGTGACAATCTCGGGATTGCTACCTGTGCCACGTGCGAGTGAGGCGAAGAATAGAATGATTATGCACATTAATACGAGGCTGAGAGCATGGTGCAGGAAGGAAGGGTTCAGGTTTTTGGATAATTGGTCTTTGTTCCAGGGACATTGGGATCTGTTTCGAAGGGACGGTCTACATCCGAACCGGAGGGGTACTAACATTCTTGCAGGAGTGTTTGCCAGTGCTGCTCGGGGGGGTTTAAACTAGATGCGCAGGGGGCAGGGATCCAGATCCAGAGGGTTGGTCAGAAGGAGCATGGGATTAAATGTGTAGAAGGTTTGGGTGATCTTGAGAAGGTCATCAAAATTCAGGGTGCAATTAGCCCGATGGAAGTTCAAGAAGCTGGGTTAGGTACAGTAGACAGTGTTTTAAGCAAAGAGAGGAGGAATGGGCTCAGAATTCTATACTTGAATGCGCGCAGTGTCAGAAATAAGACAGATGAGCTTGAAGCTCAGATGAAAATGGGGAACTACGATATTGTTGGGATAACGGAGACATGGCTGCAAGGGGATCAGGCCTGGGAATTGAGAGTACCAGGGTATACGTGCTATTGTAGAGACAGAAATATGGGAAGAGGGGGTGGGGTGGCCCTGTTGGTGAGGAATGAGATTCAGTCCTTAGCAAGAGGTGACTTGGGAACAGGGGAAGTAGTCTGTGTAATTGAGCTGAGGAACAGGAAGGGTAAAAAGACCCTAATGGGTGTTGTGTGCAGGCCCCCAAACAGTAGCGTGGATATTGGGTACATTGATTAGGGAGTTAACATTGGCATGTGCTAAAGGTAATGCAATCGTTATGGGAGATTTCAACATGCAGGTGAACTGGGAGAATCAGGTAGGTGCAGGACCCCAGGATAGGGAGTTTGTGTAGTGTCTAAGAGATGTATTCTTGGAACAGCTTGTGCTTGAGCCAACCAGGAACGAGGCTATTTTGGACTTGGTGATGTGTAATGAACAGGAATTGATAAGTGATCTTGAAGTAAAGGAGCCATTAGGAAGTAGTGATCATAACATGATAAGTTTTTATCTACAATTTGAGAGGGATAAGGGCAGATCAGAGGTGTCAGTGTTGCAATTAAATAAAGAAGACTACGGAGCCATGAGGGAAGAGCTGGCCAAAGTTAAATGTGCGAATGCCCTGGCAGGAAAGACAGTGGATCAGCAGTGGCAGATATTCTTGGGCATAATACAAAAGATGCAAAAGCAGTTCATTCCAATGAGAAGGAAGGATTCAAAGAGGGGGAAGGGGCCACAGTGGTTGACAAAGGAAGTCAGAGATTGTATAGCATTAAAGAAAAAGAAGTATGACAGGGCTAAGATGAGTGGGAATACAGATGATTGGGAAAGTTTTAAGGAACAGCAGATCTTAACTAAAAAAGCAATACAGAGAGAAAAAATCAGGTATGAGCTCAGTCTAGCCAGGAATATAAAAGGGGATAGCAAAAGCTTTTTTAGCTATGTGAAGAGAAAGAAGATAGTTAAGAACAATGTTGGCCCCTTGAAGAATGAATTGGGAGAAATTGTTATGGGAAACAGGGAAATGGCAACAGAATTTAAAGCGTATTTTAGATCTGTCTTCACCAGGGAGGACACAAGCAATCTCCCAGATGGGGACAAGGCAGGGACTGGGTATTGATAGTGAATGATCAGCCATGATCTCAGAATGGCGGTGCAGACTCGAGGGGTCGAATGGTCTACTTCTGCACCTATTGTCTATACGAATTTCTGTTGATTTAAAGATGAACTTTCGCTTTCTTCTGGCCTCTCGAAGTATGGCTTCTTTGGTTGTATAATAACGCAAACAAAGCACGATTGGCCGAGGGTGTAATTCAGATGAACATGGAAATCCTGGAATTCTGTGGAGTCTATTGAGTAAAGGGCTTGCTTCAAGGGTCTCACTAAAAAGCGAGTACAGCATATCTGAGAAGAACTTTAACAGGTCACCAGCTTCAGTATTTTCATTAATTTTCTTTTCCATCGAAGACATCTTCACTTCTTGATCTTTAATAATTTGCCTGAATTGTTCGTGTTCATTCTTGATTCGATGTGTAGTCTGCTTGAGCATCTGAAATTGAAAGTCCAAATTCTTCAAAGATTCTTGGACATTAAAAATAGATTTTTCATGCTTCCAGTTGTTATCCATCAGCTTATTAATCTTAGTATTGAGTGATCCAAATTCAAACTTCATATCTTGTAATGAAGAGAATATTCCTGCTAAAGTAACAGGTTCCTCCATTTTCTTTATTTGCTCAGTTTGTTCCATTTCGGGAAAAGTCTTGCTGCTTCTCAGTTCAATACCAGATCGACTTCCGGCCATCGTAATTAAATCATAAATCCTTCAACAAAATTAATAAATCATCAGACTTGAAAGGAATCTGTCAGTGGGATGTACAACATATAAAAAAGTGGAGCCGCTGTAAAACGCGTCTCACTCCATGCGCTGCGGAGTCCCCTAGGAGGACACTTATACAGGCTGTTTAACCCCTTTCGCCTTCTTGATTATCACCCTGTGCCCTACACCTTGGTTGTAACTACCTCGCTAATTATCCTATCTATCACCCCCTCAGCCTCCCAAATGATCCAGAGTTCATCCAGTTGCAGCTCCAACTCCTTAACACGGAGTGTTAGAATCAACAGCTGGATGCACTTCTCATAGTTGTAGTCGTCAGGGACACTGCAGGTCTCCCTGTCTTTTCACATCCTGTAAGTGGAACATTCAACTATCCTGCCTGGCATCCCTGATTTTCTATCTGAACAAATATAAAGAAGGAAAAACAACAACAAACTGGGGAAATAATACCTACAGTTTTTAGCTTTCTCTCACTCAAGCCTCTCCTCAGTGAAGCAAGGAAGAGCTGAAGCATCAAAATCCCAATTCTATCTCCCTCCACTCCACCGACGGTCATTCCAACAATGGCTGCTCCACTTGCCTCTGCCTTACTTTAGTTTCTTTCTGTCAATCAATCCCAGTGATTGGGCACTGTGCTGCTGTAAGCTCCAAACTGCCACGTGTCACTGTCTCTTGGTGAGCCTGAGTGAACCTCCCCTTCTCAGGCTTCGATCTCTGTGATGGAGGCTGCTCAAAGTTCCAGGAGGCAGGTAGGGAGGTGACTGTCAGGAGAGGGAAAGGGAGTAGACAGACAGTGCAGAGTAACCCTGCGGCCATTCCCCTCAATAACTAGTATACCACTCTGACTGGTGTTGGGAGAATGACACAGTGAGCAGGGCTCTGGTGCTGAGTCTGGTTCTGGGACTCAGAAGGGGAGGGGGTAGAGGATGAGTACAGTAGTGATAGGGGATTAGGGCTGAGGATGGTGCAGTTGCTATACAAACAAAGGCATTTGTAATAAAATTTCCGGAAGGACAGACAGATAATAGGGCAAAATTTCAGTCAGTGCGATGAGTTGCAGTGTAACAGAAGTCGAAATTGAAAAGGATTATGAATACTGGACTGATGGAGTTATTTCTGAATGCATGGTATATGAAATAGTTTTTTGAACCTTTCATAAGCTCTTCTTTTCTTCTTGACTAGATTTACAACAGCCTTTCTCCAAAATCCTTTTCCGTAGTGAATACTGAAGCAAAGTATTCATTAAGCGGCTCTGTTATCTCCTCCAGTTTCATACATACTTTTCCACTGTCACATTTGATAGGTCCTATTCACTCACATCTTATCCTCTCGCTCTTCACAGACTTCTAGAATGCCTTGGGGTTTTTCTTAATCCTGCCTGCCAAGGCCTTCTCATGGCCCCTTCTGGCTCTCCTAATTTCATTCTTCAGCTCCTTCCTCCTGGCCTTATAATCTTCTAGATCTCTAACATTACCTAGTTTTTTGAGCGTTTCGTACACCACGGTTCCTGTACCTTACCATCCTTTCCATATCATTGGAATGTACCTATGCAGAACTCCACGCAAATATCCCCTGAATATTTGCCACATTTCTTCTGTATGTTTGTATGTTTCCCTAAGTACATCTGTTTCCAATTTATGGTTCCAAGTTCCTGTCTGATAGCCTTATATTTCCCCTTACTCCAATTAAACATTTCGCTAACTTGTCTGTTCCTATCCCTCTCTGATGTGATGGTAAAAGAGATAGAATTGTGATCACTATCTTCAAAATGCTCTCCCACTGAGAGATCTGACACCTGACCAGGTTCATTTCCCAATACCAGATCAAATACAGCCTCTCCTCTCGTCGGCTTATCTACATATTGTGTCAAGAAACTTTCCTGAACACACCTAACAAACTCTACCCCATCTAAACCCCTCGCTCTAGGGAGATGCCAATCAATATTTGGGAAATTAAAATCTCCCATCACAACAACCCTGTTGTTATTACACCTTTGCAGAATCTGTCTCCCTACCTGCTCCTCGATGTCCCTGTTACTATTGGGTGGTCTGTAAAAGTAGAGTTATTGACCCCTTCCTATTCCTAACTTCCACCCAGAGAGATTCCATAGACAATCCCTCCATGACTTCCTCCTTTTCTACAGCCATGACACTATCTCTGATCAACAGTGCCACGCCCTCCCCTCTTTTGCCCCCCTCCCTGTCCTTTCTCAAACATCTAAAACCTGGCACTTGAAGTAGCTTTCCTGCCCCTGCAGCATCCAAGTCTCTGCAACGGCCACAACATCATAGCTCCAAGTGCTGATCCACGCTCTAAGCTCATCCGCTTTATTCATAATACTCCTCGCATTAAAATAGACACATCTCAAACCATCGGTCCGAGTGCGTCCCTTCTCTATCATCTGCCTATCCTCCCTTTCATACTGACTCCAAGCTTTCTCTATTTGTCAGCCAACCTCCCTTTCCTCTGTCACTTCAGTTCGGTTCCCAACCCCAGCAATTCTAGTTTAAACTCTCCCCAATAGCCTTCGCAAACCTCCCCACCAGGATATTGGTCCCTCTGGGATTCAAGTGTAACCCGTCCTTTTTGTACTGGTCACACCTGCCCAAAAGAGGTCCCAATAATCCAGAACCCTGAATCCCTGTCCCCTGCTCCAATCCCTCAGCCATTCATTTATCCTCCACCTCGTTCTATTCCTATACTCACTGTCACATGGCACAGGCAGTAATCCCGAGATTACTACCTTTGAGGTCCGGCTTCTCAACTTCCTTCCTAACTCCCTGTAGTCTGTTTTCAGAACCACCTCCCTTTTTGCTACCTATGTCATTGGTACCAATGTGTACTACGACCTCTGGATGTTCTCATTCCAACTTCAGGATATCATGGACGTGATCAGAAACATTCGGGATCCTGGTGCCTGGAAGGCAAACTAGAATCCGCGTATCTTTCCTGTGTCCAGAGAATCGTCTGTCTGACCCCTGATCTATAGAGTCCCCTATCACTGCTGCATCTTCTTCCTTTCCCTACCCTCCTGAGACACAGGGCCTGACTCTGTGCCAGAGGCACGGCCACTGTCACATCCACCATGTAGGCTGTCTCCCCCAACAGTACTCAAGCAGGAGTATTTATTGTTAAGTGGTACAGCCACAGGGCTACTCTCTAGCATCTGCTTCTTGCCCTTCCCTCTCCTGACTGTTACCCAGCTATCTGTCTCCCCAGGCCCCGGAGTGACTACCTGCCTATAGCTCTTCTCTAACACCTCCTCACTCTCCCTGACCAGACGAAGGTCATCGAGCTGCATCTCCAGTCCCCTAACACGGTCCCTAAGGAAGTGCAGCTCGACGCACCTGGTGCAGATGTGGCCAGGACCTCCCACATCTGACACAAAGCACAGAAAACCAGTCTCACACACATACTTCCTGTCTGTATTCTACAGATAACCTACCTCGCCTCGACCCTTTACTGCCACAGCCCCATTGAGCCAAAGCCTTCCGACTCTGATGCCCGCTTCTCCAACACCTGCTGTATAAATCTGTCTCGACTTTCTCACTGGCTGACCTCCACGCGCTTGCACAGTCACGTCCCGTTCAAACCGCTGAAGGAATAACAAGGCTGATGAGCCTTGAGCATGGGTCAGTACATGGAACTACAATGTTGTGGCCGTCACAGAGACAGAGACTTGGCTGTCACCAGGGCAAGAATGGTTGCTGGATGTTCCAGTGTTTAGATATTTCAAAAGGGGCAGGGGTGGTAAATGAAGTGGGGGAGTGGCATTGCTAATTAGAGAGAGTATCACAGCTGCAGAGAGGGAGGGTGTCATGGAGGGATTGTCTACTGAGTCAGTGAGGGGGGAGGTTTGAAACAGGAAGGGAGCAATCCCTCTATTTGGAGCATACTATACACCCTCAAAAAGCAACAAAGACACTGGGGAACAGATCGGGAGGCAGATTTTTAAATGGTTGAAATATAACAGGGTTGTTGTCATGGGAACGTCAATTGCTTAACATTGATTGACCTAGTGCAAGAGGATTAGATGAGTGAATTTGTTAGATGTATCCAGGAAGTTTTAGTGCACGGTCTATGAACAGGCTGACTAGAGACACTCGCTGAGGAGGGAGCTCAGGGAATTTGGTTGATTGTTGAGATGAAGGGCTTGTCTTCTGAGGAAAGATTGATCAGGTTGGGCCATGGTCCCTGGAAAATGAGAATAATTGGCAGTGAAACAAGACTCTGAGGTAAGAGGACCAAATCACAAACGAGAAAATCTGCAGATACTTGAAATCCAAGCAACACACGCAAAGTGCTGGAGGATAGCAGGCCAGGCAGCATCTATGGGAAAAAGTACAGTCGACGTTTTGGGTGAGGCTGTGCAGAGCTTTGTTCTCGTTATCTAAAACAAGGTATACTCACAGTGTAGTCTGTCCAAAAGTTTGGTAGCTTACCAGATTAATAACTGTGAGAGTTATCACAGCAGGAAAGATCAGATAATTTAGTTACTTTTTCCCTTGCAGTTTAGAAAACAGTGATTGAACTTGTCTGTTCAACCAATGTCCCAACTGGCTTCACAGGGCTGATACAGAGGTTTCCATCAGATAACGGAAAGTACAGCACCGAACAGACTCTTTGGCCAACAATATCAGTGGCAACCAAAATGCCTAATACAACCAATCCCATGTAATTGCATGTGATTCATATTCCCCATTCCCTGCTTGTTCTTTCTCCTGTTTGAATATATTTTAGACATTTTGTTTGTACCCACTCCTCTCAGTTACCTTGCGACACACTCCAGACAATTTCCTCCTTCACCCTAATCCCATGTCCTCTAGTACTTGAGATTTCCAGCTGGGAGGAGAGAGCTCCAAGCCACCTTTATCACCCTATTTACCTGCATTGCCACTTGCAGGGTGCGGTGAACTTGCACCATAAGATTGCTCTGTATATCAATGCTTTTGAAAACATGGAATAGTACAGCCTAGGAATGAGATTTTTTACTCTCAGTGTCAATGTGGAATTAAGCTAATCCCTTCCACCTGTACATGATCCACATCGCTTCATTCCCTGCACATTCATACGTCTGTCTGAAAGTCTCTTGGATGCCACTGTTCTAACTGCTGACAACACTCCCTACCAGTCTATTTCAGTCACATGCTGCTCTCTGTTAAAAAAAATGTCCTGCATATCCCTTTAATCTTTTTCCTCTCACTATTTGACGTTTCTACTGAGAGGACAAGAATCTGACTGCCTTCCTTATCTATGCCTCTCATAACTTTTTAAACCTCTGTCAGGCATCCCTCCAGCCTATGAAACTCCAAAGAAAGCAATCCAAGTGCGTATAACCTCTCGTTATAGTTCATACTTCCTTACCCCGGCAATAGGTACGTTTAATGTCAAAGAAATGTATGCAATATACAGCATGAAATTCATTTTCTTTGCAAACAACCACAAAAACAGAGAAGTGCCCCAAAGAACGAATAACAGTTAAATGTTAGAACCCCTATGCCCCCCCCAGATCCCCCCTCCCATGCACAATCAGCAGCAAATCAACGACCATCCCCCCTCCCCACCATCAAAAAGGCATCGGCAACCCCACCGAGCACTCAAGTGTGTAGCAAAGTGTCAATAAAGACACAGACTTGCAGTACCCCAGAGACTGCTCGTTCACCCGGTATTCGACATAACACAGGCTCTCCCTCCCTAAAAAGAGAAAAAGAGGTATCCCTGTTTCACAGTGAGAGGGGAGATATTACAGAACAACTCACCGATTTATGGTGTTAAAAGTCTGTTGTGTTGCTTTTTCTGAGCTCTGTGCCCAAAGAACTCAGGTCTCTGGTCACACAGCCAGCTCGCGGCTTTCGATCTTCCATCTCCCACAACACACCAGGCGGCAGCACTAACTTTGAGTCCGCCCGCCTCCAGAGCCTCAAAGATCTGACACCTTGAAGGCGCGCTACTCTTCTAGGCCGCGTCCTTGGCATATCGCTCTCTTCTCCTCGTAGCTCATACCTTCTAATCCAGGCAGCATCCTGTTACCCCTCTTCCACATCCTCTCCAAAGACACCGCATCCTTCCTGTAATGGGGCAGGCAGAATAGCACATCAAATTCGAAGTACTGCTGAGACAAAGTTTTACAAACTAACACCACCTCCTCCTCCATCCTCGTCGTCCTCCTCCTCCTTTTAATGGCAGTTGGCAGTCTAACTTAAAGGTGCATTCCCACCACCGACTGGACTGGAGTGTGGAATAGAAAGTTGGGAAATAAAACCCCTTAGTTCTTTATCAAATGAAAACTAAATGACACCAAAGAGCACTATTGTTTGTAAATAATGAAAGACAATATTGTGAATTAAATTCAATTCCATTACTTAGTAAAGTTTAGAAAAATGAAAAATTTCAAAAACCAAAGCTAGTCATGCAGCCTGCATTTGATTTCTTTCAATCTTCACATTGTAAAAGAATATGTTCTACTCTTGCATAGTGATAAAGCCTACACATCCCAGAGTGATGTTTTCCAACAAGATACAAGGAAGAATTAAGCATAGTATGCCCAATTCTAAGTCAGGTCAATATAATTCCTTCCCTTCTTGTTTTACCCGCTTCTCCCATCAATCCAACAGTTTGTTGTATTCTGTAATCATAACTTATGCCCATTATCCCATGTTTTGCCATAGTCCTCTATTCGTAATCCCACCAACCCCTGAGATTCTGATTTGTTCAGTGGAAGGTCTGTATCCACTTTTAACAGCTTTTTTGGCCAAACAATCAACCCACTCATTCCCCTCAACACCTCTATGCGCAGGGACCCATAAACACAAGACATGTAGACCAATGCTTTGAATATGAAATAAAGTTTGAAGAGCTTCCAGCAGTAAATCTGACCTACTGCTGGAATGAGCTGTTATAAGAAAAAGAATCTGAACAAATTATAACTTTACAAGGACAAATTTCCTCCACCCACTCTTAGCCACACAGCCAGAATCAAGTACAGATCTCATTAAGTTTAATAGAGCTGTATCATGACTTCCTGACTCCTGTACTGTATGCCCCTAGTGATGAAGGCAGGCATTTCATACACACCTTTTTTTGCCACACAATCTATTAGCATTGCCACCATCAGGAAGATTGGACTTGGACCCAAAATTCCTCTGTACATCAATGCCAATAACTGTATCCTTTCCACTTGCACTTGACCTTCCAAAGTGCAACACCTCACTTCTTCAGATGAAACTCTATTTGCCTTTGGTCCGCTCAGATCTCCAAATGATCTGTGTCTTACTCTATCCTTTGACAACTTACTTCACTACCCACAATTCAATTCAACCAATATTTGCATTGTCTGCAAAGTTGCCAACTCACCTGTCTACAACTTTGTCTCAGTCATTTATATGTTGTATATATACTGTGTGTAGAATTCCCCATGGATCCTGTGCATCTCAGAATGATCCAAGGTTCATTTACTATCAAAGTTCACACTCTGAAATTCTTCTTCTCCGATTAGCCATGAAGCCACGAAAGAAAAGAAAGGTGACATGATCTTCAAACCCCAAATCCCCCCTCCCACACAAAAGAAGCAAACAGGAACAGAATAAGCACATTAACCTCCAAATCCCTCCTCCCACACAATAAAGAACAAAATGGGAACAGGCACTTCAACCCCAAAATCCCCCTCCCTAAAAAAAAAGAGCAAGATCAGGTAAAAAACACAGAATATTAAAAAGCTATAGGAATAAAAAAAGAATTCTAGTCCAAGTCCACATCCAAAACACAGAAAACTTGGGTAACACTCTCCAGGCAAAGCGGCAGGCCTTTCCCTCTCTGGTAGCGAGCGATTAAAATACAGGCAGCCGGTGCTCACCCTCCACATTCCCCTCAATCTGAATCATCGGGATCAACCCACCATGAGAGGCCATTCAGTTTCCTTACTGAAGCCCATGTAGTCAACATCCACTGCTCCAGTTATAAATCACCTTCTTCACCTCCTGAAAAACCTCAATAAAGTTTGCAAGACATACCCTTCTCCACACAAAGCCATCCAGATGCGAGCAAATCGAATCCCAGAGAATACTCTCCAATCACTTCTCCATCACTGGTGTAAAATCCATCGGCTATCATGGATTCGTTCTTGAACTATGGAACAACATTCACTATCTCCAATTCTCCAGCATTCTACCATTACCCTCTGTCTTCCGTGGGAGTTTTGTCAAAATGCCAGAAATCCCAGAAAATCCCAGAAATTTCCTCTCTTGCCTCTCTCAGTTACTGGTGGTGATGAATCAGTATATGGAGGGAAATTGAAAATTAGACTGAGTGGTGTCATAGCAACAACCTCTCACTCAATGTCAGCAAGACCAAAGAACTGATGGTAGAATTCAGAAGAGGGAAAACAGAGGTCCATGAGCCAGTCCTCATTGGTGGATCAGAGGTGAGAAGGTTAGCAACTTTAAATTCCGGGTTGTTACTATTCCAGAGGACATGTCCTGGACCAAGCAAGCAAATGTGTTTGTGAAGAAAGCATGGCAGTGCCTTTACTTCCTTAGGAGCCTGCTGAGATTCAGCATGACAGCAGAATCAGGTTTATTATCACCAGCATGTGACGTGAAATTTGTTAACTTAGTAGCAGCAGTTCAATGCAATACATAATCTAGCAGAGAGAGAAAAAAATAAAATAAAATAAATCATAATAATAAATAAACAAGTAAATCAATTACGTATGTTGAATAGAATACATCGAAAATTTTAACAGAAGTTTATAGTTGTATGGCAGGAAATGTATTGACTGGCAGCAACACGGCCTGATGTGGGAACACCAGTGCCTTTGAACAGAAACTCCTGTGAAAGTAGTGGATTTGGCACAGTGTATCATGGGTAAAGCCCTCCTAACCATTGAGCGCATCTACATGAAACACCTTCATGTAACAGCAGCATCCATCATCAGAGATCCTCATCGCCCAGGCCATGCTCTTTTCTCACTGCTGCCATCAGGTAGAAGGTACAAGAGCCTCAGGACTCACACTACCGGGTTCAAGAACAGTTACCAGCCCTCACCCATCAGACTCTTGAACAAAAGGGGATAACTACACTCATTTGCCCATCCAGTGAAATGTTCCCACAACCAATAATATTTCCTTGGATTGTTTTTGTTATTTCATATTATTGATTGCTACTTATATAATTTTGCATTTGCACATTTTGTTGTCTTCTGCACTCCACTGGATCTTTCATTGATCCGGTTACAGTTACAGTTCTGCAGGTTTGCTGAGTACGTCCGAAGGAAAATGAATCTCAGGGCCTGTATACGTACTCTGATAATAACATTTACTTTGAACTTTGTATAGATCAGAAACAGAATCAGGTTTATTATCACCAGCACGTGTCGTGAGATTTGTTAACTTAGCAGCAGCAGTTCATTGCAATACATAATATAGAAGCAGAGAAAAGAGAATCAATCAATCAGTTAGAATACACCGTATGTTTATCGAATAGATGAAAATCATGCAAAAACAGAAATAATATATATTCAAAAAGTGAGCTAGTGTTCATGGGTCCAATGTACAGTTAGGAATCGAATGGCAAAGGGGAAGAAGCTGTTCCTCAATCACTGAGTGTGTGCCTTCAGGCCTCTGTACCTCCTACCTGATGGTAACAGTGAGGAAAGGGCATACCCTGGGTGCTGGAGGTCCTTAATAAAGGACGCTGCCTTTCTGAGACACTGCTCCTTGAAGATGTCCTTCCTGGGTACTTTGTGGACTAGTACCCAAGATGGAGCCAACTAAATTTACAATCTTCTGCAGCTTCTTTCAGTCCTGTCAGTAACCCCCCATACCAGACAGTGATGCAGCCTGTCAGAATGCTCTCCACAGTATATCTACAAAAGTTTTTGAGTGTTTTTGTTGACAGATTATTAAAAAACTATAGGACTGAAAAAAAATTCTAGTCCAAGTCCACATCCAAAGCACAGAAAACTTTGGCAACACTCTCCAGGCAAAGCGGCAGGCCTTTCCCTCCCTGGCAGCGAGTGAATAAAAGACAGGCAGCCGGTGTTCACCCTCCACTTTCACCTCAATCTGAATCATCGGGATCAACCCACCATGAGAGGCCGTTCAGTTTCCTTACTGAAGCCCATGTAGTCAACATCCACTGCTCCACTGTTATAAATCAACTTCATCTCCTCAAAAACCTCAGTCAAATTTGCAAGACATAACAAGTACTGCACACAAAGCTGTCCAAATGTGAGCAAATCGAATCCCAAAGAATACTCTCCAATCGCTTGTCCATCACTGATGTAAAGTCTGTGGGCTATGACTCCTAGATTATTTCCTTCATGAAATATGGAACAACATTCGCTTTCTCCAGTTCTCCAGGAATTCATTTCTGGTCAGCATTCCACCATTACCCTCTGTGTTCTGTCGGCAAGACAGAGCAAAGAGTTTTGCCAAAATGCCAGGAATCCCAGAACATTGCTGAAATTTCCTGTGTTGCCTCTCTCTGTTACTGGTAGCATATGGAGGGAATTTGAAAATTTGGCTGAGTGGTGCCATAACTGCAACCTCTCACTCAATGTCAGCAAGACCAAGGAACTGATTGTAGACTTTAGGAGAGGGAAAACAGAGGTCCATGAGCCAGTCCTCATTGGTGAGTTAGACATGAGAGGGTTAGCAACTTCAAATTCCTGGGTGTTACTATTCCACAGGACCTTTTCTGGACCCAGCATGTAAGTGTAATTGCAAAGAAATCGCAGTAGTGCCTCTGCTTCCTTTGGAGCCTACAGAGATTCAGCATGACCTCAAAAATTTTGATGTCTATAGTTGAGTAGCGGAAAGTGTACTGACTGGCAGTAACACGACCTGATTTGATGTGGGATCACCAATGTCTTTGAACAGAAAATCCTACAAAAGAAAGTGGAGTTGGCCCAGTAAATCATGGGTAAAGCCCTCCCAAACATTGAGCACATCTACATGAAACACCATCATAGAACAGCAGTATCCATCGTCAGAGATCCTCACCACCCAAGCCATGCTCTTTTCTCACTGCTGCCATCAGATAGAAGGTACAAGAACCTCAGGACTCACACCACCAGGTTCAAGAACAGTTACAAGCCCTCAACCATCAGACTCTTGAACAAAAGGGGATAACTACACTCACTTGCCCATCCATTGAGATGTTCCCACAATCTCTCTTTAAAGATTGTTTGTGTTGTTTCATGTTCTCATTATTTATTGCTATTTATATGATTTTGCATTTGCACAGTTTCCTGCCTTCTGCACTCTACTGGATCTTCCATTGATCCTGTTCCAGCTACTATTCTGTAGGTTTGCTGAGTATCCCTGAAGGAAAATGAATCTCAGGGCTTCTGACATTAAAATTTACTTGTAACTTTGAACTTTGTATAAATCAGAATTAGGTTTATTATCATCGGCATGTGTCGTGAAATTTATTAACTTTGCAGTAGCAGTTCAATGCAATATAGAAGAAGGGGGAAAAATAAATCAATCAATTACAGAATATATATATTGAATAGATTAAAAATCATGCAAAAAAACAAATAATGTATATTAAAAAAAGTGAGGTAGTGTTCACGCATTCAATGTCCATTTAGGAATCAGATAGCAGAGGAGAAATAAGCTGTTCCTGAATTGCTGAGTGTGTGTCTGCAGGTTTCTCTACCTCCTATCTGATGGCAACAGTGAGAAAAGGACATGCCCTGGGTGCTGGAAGTCCTCAATAATGGACGCTGCCTTTCTGAGACACTGCTCCTTGAAGATGTCCTTCCTGGGTACTTTGTGGACTAGTACCCAAGATGGAGCCAACTAAATTTACAATCTTCTGCAGCTTCTTTCAGTCCTGTCAGTAACCCCCCATACCAGACAGTGATGCAGCCTGTCAGAATGCTCTCCGCAGTATATCTACAGACGTTTTTGAGTGTTTTTGTTGATATACCAAATCTCTTCAAATTCCTAATGATGTACAGTCACTGTCTTGCCTTCTTTATAACTCAATCGATATGTTGGGACCAGGTTAGATCCTCAGATATCTTGACACTCAGGAACTTGAAACTGCTCACTCTCTACATCTCTGATCCTTCTGTGAGGATTGGTATGTGTTCCTTCATCTTACCCTTCCTTAAGTTCACAATCAGCTCTTTTTTCTTACTGACGTTGAGTGCAAGGTTGTTGCTGTGACACCACTCCACTAATTAACATATCTCACTCCTGTACACTCTCATCTATGAACAATGGTTGTATCATCAGCAAATTTTTAGATGGTATTTGAGCAATGCCTTGCCACACAGTCAGGAGTATAGAGAGAGCAGAGCAGTGGGCTAAGCACACACCCCTGATTTACACCAGTGGTGATCGTCAGCGAGAATGAGATATTATCACTAATCCACACAGATTGTAGTCTTCCAGTTAGGAAGTTGAGGATCCAGTTGAAGAGGGAGGTACAGAGGCCCAGGTTCTGTAACTTCTCCGTCAGGATTGTGGGAATGATAGTGTTGAATGCTGTGTATAGTCAATAAACAGCATTGTGACATAGGTGTTTGTATTGTCCAGGTGGTCTAAGGCCGTGTGAAAAGCCATTGAGATTGCGTCTGACGTTGACCTATTGTGGCAAAAGATCCCACAGACCCTGGGGATTTATCCACTTTACTTCTCTTTGAAAGAT
Source organism: Hypanus sabinus (assembly GCF_030144855.1). Classification (NCBI taxonomy): domain Eukaryota; kingdom Metazoa; phylum Chordata; class Chondrichthyes; order Myliobatiformes; family Dasyatidae; genus Hypanus; species Hypanus sabinus. The sequence continues at coordinate 176,828,024 of NC_082710.1, read as the reverse complement.
TCAAAACAACCTTCTTCTTTATTTCAAAATGTCCTGGCACAGTAGGATTTCACAGAGTGATTTCACTATCTTCCATTATCTAATCCTCGGCGAACAACTTTTGTTACCCTTTTGCTTTTAACGTATGTAAAAAATGCCTTGGTATTTTCTTTAATCATAATTGCCAATGGCATTTCTTGTCCATTTTTACCCTCCTTATTCCTTGCTTGTGTACTTTCTAACGTTCTTTATATTCCTGAAACTTCCAGTCTGAATTCAGCCTCCAAATATTTAACATGTTTCATCAGGCAGCATCTGTGGAGAGAAAAACAGTTAACGTCTCAAGTTGATGAACTAGGAAAGGTTAGAAATCAATAAACGTGATTGCAAGCAGATTTAATACATGCTTTATGGATTCATGTTTCATTTTTCCTAATGACTATTATTTCTCCATTTGTCATTAACTACAGTTTTAGGGAGTGAACCTCGGATTCAGATGACGGGATACCATGGAGAGGGAATCCAGCTTGTGTGTAAATCCAGTGGATGGTATCCTGAGCCAGAGATCCTGTGGATCGGTGGGGATGGAAATGCATTAACAGAGGCTGAGACAAAGTACCACAGAGACTCGGGTCTTGTAAATGTTGAGAGCAGTGTTGGAGTAATGAGGCAATCGTCAGGCAAACTGAAGTGCATCATCAGGAGTGAACATTTGAAAATAGAACATACGGCAATTATTACAATATCAGGTTTGTAAATTATGATGTTTGATCGGTGAAGGAAAGAAGTGATCTAATTTCTACTGAAACCCTAACTGCCAAAGAATACTTTGCCTCCATAATGTCTTTGCCAAAATATTATGTCTGTTGAAGACAGTCCTTTGTATTTAAAGACAGTCCACTGTTACTGACAATTTTACTGTTTGTGCATCTTTTAAATCTGGCACACCATTAAAGTCCAATTGAATCCACAACTTGTCCATTTAGGATGGACATCAACACAGATATTTTCAATCCTTTGATACTCAGATGAAACATAAATTCCTTCTGAGTGGATACAACTTGGAACATTTCCAAAAACATTGGCATTACAAAACATTTCCCAAAGCATTAACATCTGCTTCATTGACCTACCTGTGAACTATTGGCATTGCTGTGCCCAAGATGAAAGTTCTGTGGATGTTGCAGCTATGGTCCGATTTAAAGAAAATCTATAAAAATAATCATCCAGATTACTACTGAAAACTTCTATAAGTTGGTCCAAGCTAATACAATCAGAGTGGAATTCCTAGCTGAATGATCAGAGTGGAAAAACCCCTCATAATTTTGTATACTTCTGCGAAATCTCCCCTCAATCATCTAAAAACATAGAAACATAGAAAATAGGTGTAGGAGTAGGCCATTTGGCCCTTTGAGCCTGCACCGCCATTCAGTATGATCATGGCTGATCATCCAACTCAGAACCCTGTACCTGCTTTCTCTCCATACCCCCGATCCCTTTAGCCACAAGGGCCATAGCTAACTTCCTCTTAAATATAGCCAATGAACCGGCCTCAAATGTTGCCTGTGACATAGAATTCCACAGATTCACCACTCTCTATGTGAAGAAGTTTTTCCTCATTTCAGTCCTAAAAAGCTTCCCCTTTATCCTTAAACTGTGACCCCTCGTTCTGGACTTCCCCAACATCGGAAACAATCTTCCTGCATCTAGCCTGTCCAATCCCTTTAGAATATTTTACGTTTCAATAAGATTCCCCCTCAATCTTCTAAATTCCAGTGAGTATAAGCCTAGTCAGTCTTTCTTCATATGAAAGTCCTGCCATCCCAGGAATCAATCTGGTGAACCTTCTCTGTATTCCCTCTATGGCAAGAATGTCTTTCCTCAGATTAGGGGATCAAATCTGCACCCAATATTCTGGGTGCGGTCTCACCAAGGCCTTGTACAACTGCAGGAGAACCTCCCTGCTCCTGTACTCAAATCCTTTTGCTATGAATGCCAAAATACCATTTGCCTTTTTCACCGCCTGTTGTACCTGCATGCCTACCTTCAATGACTGGTGTACAATGACACCCAGGTCTCGTTGCATCTCCCCTTTTCCTAATCGGCCACCATTCAGATAATAATCTGTTTTCCTGTTCTTGCAACCAAAGTGGATAATCTACATTCCAGTGAATAAGTAATTCAAATTTGCCCCATAGCACAGGAGCTCAGATTTCAGTAAATTCCCTGTAAATTTTCTCTGCACTCTTTCAATCTGATTTACATCTTTCCCGTAGGTAGGTGATCAAAACCGGACACAATACTTCAACTTGGGCTGCACAAACATTTTAGTCAATTTGTACCTAACATCCCACTCTTGCACTCAATACATTGATGTGTGAAGGCCAATATGCCAAAAAGTTTTCTTTATGACCCTTATCTTTTCAAAAAAAAATTTTCTTTATTTGAAACACCACTTCCAAAGAATTATGGACTGTACTCCCAGATCCCTCTGTTCTACTACACTCCTCAGTGCTCTACCACTCACCGTGTAAGACCAACCCTGGTTGGTTCTACTGAAGTGCAACACCTCACACTTGTCTGTATTAAACTGCATCTGCAATGGGATTTTTCATCCCATTTTTCCAGGTCTCACAGATCTGCTGTAAGCTCTGATCATCTTCATAACTGTTCAGTAACCCCCAATCCTGATGCCATCCCTAAATTTGATGATGTAGTTTACCACATTATCATCCAGTTTGTTGATATGGATGACAAACAATAATGTACCCAGTATCGAGCCCTGTGGCAGACCACTAGTCACAGGTCTCTAGTCATCTAGGCAGCCATAAACAATGCTCTCTGGCTTCAAACAAGAAAGCAAAGTCTCTTGCAATCTTGAAAGCCAAGCGACTGTACCTTCTTCACCAAACTACAATGCACTACCTTCTCAAAGGCCTTGTAAACAATATCCACTGCCTTGCCTTCATCAAGTTTCTTTGTAACTTCCTCAAAATCTCTGTTAGATAGGTTAGACAAATTTATCACACACAAAGCCATGTTAGCTATCCCGAATCAGTCACTGACTATCCAAATACTTTTATATCTGGTCCCTTAGAACATTTCCCAAAAACTTCCCAGTACTGACGTCAGGCTCATATGCCGATAATTTCCTGATTTATCCTTAAACAGCAAAACAACATTAGTTATCCTTCAATCCCCTGGCACCTCACCTGTGGCTAAAGATGTTTAAAATATCTCTGCTGGGGTCCCTGTAATTTCTACATTAGCCTCCCACAGGGTCTGAAAGAGCATCTTGTCAGGTCCTGTGATTTATCCACCTTAATTTGCCTCAAGACAGCAACACCTCCTCCTCTGTAATCTTTATCAGGTCCATTAACTCACTACTGCACAGCCTCATATCAATAGATCCTGTCTCTCTCTCTCTCTCTCTCTCGAGTAAATACCGATGCAAAAATCCATTTAAGATCTCCTAAATTTCTGTCAGCTCCGTGCATGGATACCACTCTGTTCTTCCACATGTCTTCTTTCAGCCCTCCTGATTTTCTTCTTGCATTTCTTTCACTCCTCGAGTACCTCATTTGTTCCTGCCTGCCGATACCTGTGATGTACCTCCTTTTTCTTCATTAGGACCACAATATCTCTTAAAAATAATGCTGTCTAAACCTATTATCCCTGCCTCTTATTCTGACAGGAACATACAATCTCTGTGCTCTCAAAGTTTCCCTTTTGAAAGCCTCTCACTTAACAAGTGCACCATCGCAAGAAATACTCTGTCATCATCCGCACTTGCCAGAACCTTTCTCCAATTTGGACCAGAGCTGTCATTTTCCATCATTACTTTGAGACTAATGGCATTATGATCACTAGATGCAAAATATTCCCCAGCAGAAACTTCTGTCACCTGTCCTGTCCCATTCCCTAATAGCAGATCAAGTGTCACACACTCTCTCTTTTGGACTTCCACGTAGTGATTAAGGAAACTTTCTTGAGCACATTTGACAAACGTTTTCCCATCCAGCTGTTTACTGTATGGGAGTCCCAGTCAATATGTGGAAAGTTAATGTCACCCTCTATCACAATCATTTAATTCCTGCAACAGTCTGCAATCTGTCTACAAATTTGCTGCTCTACATTATAGACTCATAGAGAAGTACAGCACAGAAGCAGGTCCTTTGGCCCATCTCGTGCATGCTAAAAATATTTAAATTGCCTGCTCCCATCAGCCTGCACTGGGATAGTATCCCTACCATCCATGTACCTATCCAAACTTTTCTTAAACATTGAAATTGTGATCCCATGCACCACTTGTGTTGGCAGCTCATTCCAAAATCTCACGACCCTCTGAATGTAGAGGTTTCCCCTCATGTTCTCCTTTAACTTCTTACCTTTCACCCTGAACCCATGACATTTGGTTGTAGTCCCACCCAACCTCTGGAAAAAGCCCACCTGCAGTTACTTTATCTATAGCCTCATAATTTTGTACACCTCTGTCAAATCTCAATTTTCTATGTTCTGAAGTATGCAGTCCCCACCTATTCCATCTTTCCTTGTAATTCAAGTCCTCCAGATTCTTGTGAATTTTCTCTGTACTCATTCAACCATGTTTACATCTTTCCTGCAAGTAGGGGTCCAAAGTTGCACACAATATTTCAAATTAAGCCTCACCAACACCTTAAACATCTTCAATGTAACATCTCATCTCCTGTACTCAATACATTGATTCATGAAGGCCAATGTTGCAGAAACTTTCTTTATGGCTCTATCTACCTGTGACACGACTTTCAACAAATTATGTACCTGTATTCCCAGATCCCTTTGTTCTGTCACACTCCTCAGTGCCCTTCCGTTCACTGTGTAAGACCTACCCCGGTTGGTCCTACTGAAGCGCCAAACAGACTTCTCTGCAATAAATTCCCTCTGCCATTTTTCAGCCGATTTCCCCAGATGATCAAATCCCCCTGCAAGTCATGATAAGCCTTCCTCACAGTCCACTACACTCCCAATCAGGGTGCTATCTGTAAATTTGCTGATCCAATTAATCACATTATCATCTGGATCATTGATAGGTGGCAACCAGCAAAGGACCCAGCACTGATCCAGTGGCACAGCACAAGTCACAGGCCTCCAGTCAGATAGACAACACTCTACTATCACTGTCTGGCTTCTAACATAAAGCCAACATCTAATCCAATTTACTACCTCATCCTGAATGCAGAGCGACTGAACCTTCCTGACCAGCCTCCCATGTGGGCCCTTGTCAAATACCTTACTAAAGTATGTCATCAATTTTTCTTGAACAACTCAATAAGATTGGTTAGACATGCCTGACCACGCATGAAGCCATTCTATCCTTCATCGGTCTATGTCTATCCAAACACAGTGTCTATAAGTGGCTTTTTTGACACTGATCAACAACAAAATCAACAATCATGTAAAGTGAAGCCAAATTTTGACAAATTGATCTAAATATATTTCTATTATTACAAAACAACTGATTGCACAATTACTCTCCCCCTTCAAAACTCCTCAAGCTCTGTCAGAATGCATGGTGATTATCAGTGAAAGGCCATTTTCAAGTCCAGCCACAAATTCCCAATTGCGGTCTAGACTCTGACTTGGCCACTTCAGGACATTAACATTTTTAAGCTATTCTTGAGTAGCTTTGGCTTCATGCTTGCGGTCATTGTCTTAGTAAAAAACAAATCTCCCAAGTCACAGTTCTCTTGCAGACTGCATCAGGTTTTCTTCCAGGATTTCCTTGTATTTTGCTGCATTTGTTTTACCCTCAACCTTCACAAGCCTTCCAGGGCCTGCTGCAGTGAAGCATCCCCACAGCATGATGCAGCCACCACCCTGCTTCATGGTCGGGATGGTGTGTTTAGTCTGATGGCGAAAAAGCTCAATTTTGCTTTCATCAGACCATAGAACTTTCTTCCAGCTGACTTCAGGGTCTCTCACATGCCTTCCGGTAAACTCTAGACGAGATTTCATGTGAGTTTTTTTCAACAGTGGCTTTCAATTTGCCACTCTCCCATAAAGCTACGACTGGTGAGGCACCCAGGCAACAGTAGTTGTATGCACAGTCTGTCCCATCTCAGCCACTGAAGCTTGTAACTCCTCCAGAGTTGGCATTGGTGTCTTGGTGGCTTCTCTCACGTGTCCTCTTCTTGCACGGTTTTTGAGGTTTTGAACTGAATTGAATTTAATTAATATTATTACTTACATCCTTCATATACATGAGGACTAGAAATCTTTATGTTACGTTTCTGACTGAATGTGCAATGTGCAATTGATAGTAATTTATAATAAATAATATATACAACAGGACAGTCAATATAACATAGAAATACAATTGTATGAACTAAGCAGTCTGATAGCCAGGTGGAAGAGACTGTCCTGGAGACTGGCTCTTGGTCCTGGCTTTTCTGCAGCAGTACTGTTTCCTGGATGGTAGCAGCTGGAACAGCTTGTGTTGGGGTGATTCAGGTCCCCAAAGGTCCTTCATACTCTTTTTACACATCTGTCTTTGTAAATATCCTGAATAGTGGGAAGTTCACATCTACAGATGTGCTGGGCTGTCCGCACCACTCTCTGTAGAATCCTGTGATTGAGGGAAGTACAGTTCCCATACCAGGTAGTGATGCAGCCAGGCAGTGATGCAGCCAGTCAGGATGCTCTCAATCATGCCCCTGTAGAAAGTTCTTAGGATTTGGGGGCCCATACCAAACTTCTTCAACCATCTGAGGTAAAAGATGTGCTGTTGTGCTTTTTTCACCACACAGCCAGAATGTACAGACCACGTGATGTGCTGTTCACCCTCGCAATCCCAGATCCATTGATGTCAATAGGAGCTGGCCTGTCTCCATTCCTCCTGTAGATCAAAACCAGCTCCATTGTTTACAGCTGTGCCATATTCTTTCCATTTCATGATAATTGACTTAACTGTACTCCAAGCAAAATTCAGTGACTTGGAAATTTTCTTGAATCTATCTCCTGACTTGAGCTTTTCAATAACCTTTTTGCAGAGTTGCTTGGAGTGTTCTTTTGTCTTCATGGTGTAGTTTTTGCCAGGATACTGACACCAGCAGTTGGTCCCAGGTACAGGTGTATTTTTACCACAGTCCATCGAAACACCTCGACAACACACAGGTCTCCAAAAACAGATTTCCATTTAACTAAATACAGTCGGCCCTCCTTATCCGTGAATTCCGCATCCACGAATTCAACCAACTGCGAATCGAGAAAACCCGGAAGTGCTCTTCCAGCACTTGTTGTTCCAGAAAGTACAGACTTTTTTTCTTGTCATTATTCCCTAAACAATACAGTATAACAGCTATTTTACATAGCATTTACATTGTATTAGGTATTATAAGTAATCTAAAAATGATTTAAAGTATATGGGAGGATGGAGTTATCGTGGATCGGGATCAAAAAAAAATCAGAAGTTCTCTTACTAAGTAAGTCAGAACAGGTATTCGTTTGTCTTAATATATAGTATATATTTTACCTTTCTATGCATATAAAACACTTAAAACGTATGTTTCAGCGCCGGCTCGGGAACAAAAGTTCCCGAGTTTGATCCAGTAACAGATCACTCCCGGGTGCGCTCTCCACCGTGCCGGGTTGATGTGGAGGATAAAAAACCCAAAACCCCAAAACCCAATAATTAAACCACTGCATTGCTCAGTAATAATTGTAGCTTTCATCGGGGCAGAGCTTTTCTCACTTTATCCTTTAAAATTGTTTTGATCGTTGTCTGACGTAGCCTAACACTTTTCCAATGTCCGATGGTGTTTCACCTCTTTCTGATCGCTTATTATTTCCACTTTATTTTCAATCGTGATCGTGATTATTTTCGTGAACAAAAACACTGCAGATTCAGAGCCCATCGCCGGGTCCTAATGTCCACTGCACTGAGACAAGTTAAATAAAGTCTAGGGTTCTGCTGGGTCCTAAGGACCACCGTATTAAGACAGGTTGAATCAGGGACTTGAGCATCCGCGATTTTTGGTACCTGCGAGGGGTCCCGGAACCAATCCCTCACGGATAAAGAAGGCCGACTGTATGTAACTTCTAAAGTTAAACTGCTGTACCAGTGATGATTTGGTGTGTCATATGAAACGGGGTGGATACTTACGCAATCAATTATTCTGTGTTTTATATTTGTAATTAACTTTGAACATTTTGTAGTGATCTACTTTCAAGTTGACACAGAAAAGACATTTCCTGTTGATCAGTGTCAAAAATGTCAAATTAAATCAACTCTGATTCAATACTGTAAATTAATAAAATAGAAAATCTTCTGGGGGGGGGTGAATACTTTTTATAGGCATTGTACTTATATATCTGGTCCTTTACAATATCTTCCAATAACTTTTCCACAACTAATGTCAGACTCACTGGTCTATAATTTCCTTATTTATGTTCAGAGCCTGTTTTATACAACAGAACAACTTTAGCTTTTCTCCAATCCTCTGGTACCACTCCTTTTGCAAAGGATGGTTTAAATATCTCTGCTGGGATCCCAGCAATTTCTGCACACCTCTTGTAGGGTCTGAGGGAACACCTCATCAGGCCCAAGGAATTTATCCACCCTGATTAGCGTCAGGGTAGCAAACACCTCCTCCTCTGTAATTTGCACATGGTCCATGGAGTTGATGCTGCTTTGCCTCACTTCTAAAGACTTTGCATCCATCTCCTGAGTAAATACAGATGCAAAGAATTAATTTAAGATTTCCCCCATGTGTTTTGTTTCCACACTTGGATTATCTAACATTCTGATCTTCCAGAGGACCAATTTTGTGCCGAGCAGTCGTTTTACACAACGTATCTGTAGAAACCTCCTTCACGTTGTCTGCTAGAGCAACTTCATGCTTTCCTTTAGCCTTCCTGATTTATTTTGTAAGTGTTTTCTTGCATTTTGTCCTTCATAAGCACCTCATATGTTTTTTCCTTCCTATACCTGCTATGCACATCCTTTCCTCTCTTAACCAGGGCCTCAATATCTCTTGAAAACTGAGGCTCCATACACCTGTTACCTTTACCTTTACCTTTTACTCTCAAAATTTGGTTTTGAAAGTCTCCACTTTCAAAGTACACCTTTGCCAGAAAACAGCCTGTCCTAATCCACACTTGCCAGATCACTTCTGATGACATGAAATTGGCCTTTCTCCAATTTAGCATCTCAACCCTTGGAACGGATCTATATTTTTACATATTCACTTTGAAACTAATAGCATTGTGGTCACTGGATGTAAACTGCTCCCCTACACAAGCTTCTATCACCTGCTCTGTGTCATTCCCGAATAGCATGTGTTTCTTGCAGCAGTCTGCAATCTCTTTACAAATTTGTTGATTTAAATCCCTCGGCTTGTTGTGTGGTCTGTCATCCACCTTTCCTATGATACAGTGCTCAGCCTATTAGTGCTATTTCATGAGAATTAACAAGAAGTAAGTTTGCAGATGACATGAAAATAACACTGGACAGCAAATTGTTATGAAAGTGTTGCTTCATCAGATATTTGATTGTGTATGATAGAGCACATGATGCTGAACACAAATATGATTTCAGACTTGCATCAGACAGGAATTTGGAGAATCAGGAAATTAACTTTTATTGACAATAATGACGGTGTTGACTCTTTGCAAAAGTTAAACTATGCTAATTTTTTTTGTTGATAACTTTCATTTATATTCAGTGTCTGAAGCTTCTCACTTAAGTGTCTAAGAATTATCACTAGCATTGACAGAATCCAGTTGCCCTGATACTCTTTCTCCATGACTGCAATATCCTGGTGAAACCTTTCACCATACTCATCACTGACAGCACCAAGATTTACAGGGAAGCATTCTAAATGGGAATCAGAAAATGACTCTTTAGTGACATGTTGCTCTTCATGGTTTTGTATGCTTGACTCATGTTGTCAACGAGCTGCATGTCGTTTGGTGCTCTGCAGTTGCCAGAAAATGTTTAACAACATCCTTGGTTGCCTACCATGTGACTTTCTCCAGTCCCACTAAAAATTCTTCAAATTGCCTGACATTGATGACCTGTTTTATTTGTGGACCATCAAAAATGCCTTCATTAATCTTGGCATCAGTTATTCTGATGATTTATGAATTGAAATAACAAATATAGATGATTTCAAGAAAATGTACATGATAGGGAAATTTCATGGTGCATTTCATGATCAGCAACTCAAAATCCGTAAGATACACCCAAAAGTATTCAGGAAGCAAAATTTTTGTTGTCCAGCTGTAATTGGGGTATGGTGGACAGAGAAAAAGTTTATCGAAAATTACTGAAGGATATGTATCTGCTGAATAAGTGGGCTGATGTACATCAGAATGAACTTAATTCTGATAAGTGCTAGCTATTGTCAGATCAAGGGCGGTGGTACACAGTGAACAACAGGGCGCAGTGGAGTGTTGGGGGATAGATGGACCTTGGAGTCCAAGTACATGGTTCCCAGAAAGTGGAGTCACAGCTACATGGGTTGATAAAGGGAGCTTTTAGCACACTGGCCTGTTCTGTTTTGGTCACCCCGCTACTGGAAAGAGTTCAGAAATATTTACAAGGATCTTGCTGGGACGAGAGGGACTGAGTAATGGGGAGAGGTTGCACAGTCTCGGACTTTATTCCTTGGAGCGTATGAGACTGAGAACTGATCTTATGAGCCCCTTCCATTGGTTGGGGTCAAACATGGATATTGCATCTGAGCAGTTTACATATCATATAAACTGGTACACAAGTCAGGGCAAGTCAAGACAAGTCAAGTCACTTTTTATTGTCATTTGGACCATAACTGCTGGTACGGTACACAGTAAAAACAAGACAATGTTTTTCAGGACCATGGTGCTACATGAACAATACAAAAACTACACTAAACTACATAAACCAACAGAAAAACTACACTGGACTACAAACATAACCAGGACTGCATAAAGTGCACAAAACAGTGCAGGTATTACAATAAATAAAAAACAAGACAATAGGCACAGCAGAGGGCAGTAGGTTAGTAGTCCAATGGCTTGGGGGAAAGTCTGTTACCTAAATAAACAGCCGAATGGCGGCGTCCAGGACTCCGGCCATTTCTGTACTCCCGCCGAGTATTTCGTTGCCACAGATGTAGTGCAATTTAATGTCCACTGGAGAGCAGAATGGATGGGAGAGCCGGCTGGCGAGGGCCTGCTTTTTTCCTGGTATGGATCCCTGCCCACTCGCCTTGTTTCTGCTTCCTCACACACTACTTATGACGGTCCCATCTCCAGCTACCGGCATCAGGCGACTCCAAGGGCTGCAGGCCCGATTCCCTCAGCAAACAGACATTGGAGAGCAGAATGAACGGGAGAGCCGGCTGGCTGTGGCTTACTTTTTTCCTGGCACGGACTCCTGCCCATTCGCCTTGGTTCCGCTTCCTCGCAAACCGCTTACGACGTCCCCAACTCCGGCCATCTCTCTCCCCCTCTCCAAACAGCCGACATATCAAAAGGAACAGCAGAAACCAATACAGTTTGGCATCAGTGGTGTTGTAGGACTCCAACTCCGGGTCTTTCCTCAGGGTTTACTCCCAAAGCCACCCCCATGACTGGGAACAGTCACAAGACAGCAGAGGATTGAGGTTAGGATTTTCCGTCTGCTAGATGATCTGCTACCCACAGCTGACGAGCCCCATCTGTTCAGAGTGACTTGTCTTCAGATGCCAGTACCTGCTTCTGGCCCTTCTCCTGTCAGTAGAAACGGTCCCACCATGCTTAGTAGCTGAGCCACACTGGAAGGGCAGGAGGTGGACTTGATTGTCAGGGGCTATTTGAGATGCACTCCATTGGGAATATTAAGTAGATTGTGGGAGCTTATCTCCACCAACTGCCCTGGTTATAACACCAGGAACCAGTGATCTTGTAGAGTTGTGTAAAATCATGATGAACATAGAGAGGATGAATTCACAGTCTTTTCCCCCAGGTTAGAAAAACTATTAGACCATAAGATATCGGAGCAGAATTAGGCCATTTGGCCCAATGAGTCTGCTTCACCATTTTATCATGGCTGATTCAATTTCCCTCTCAGTCCCAATCTTCTGCCTTCTCCCCATGTCCCTTCGTGCCCTGACCAATCAACAATCCATCAATTTCTGCTTTAAATATACATAAAGACTTGCCCTCCACAACTGCCTGTGGCAAAGAATTCCACAGATTCACCACTCACTTGCTAAGGAAATTCCTCCTCATCACTGTTCTAAAAGGATGCCTCTCTATTCTGAGGCTGTGTCCTCTGGTCTTACACTCTCCCACCATAGGAACAATCCCTTCCATTTCCACTGTATCAAGCCTTTCACCATTTGATTGATTTCATTGAGGTCACCCCTCATTCTTCTGAATTCCAGTGAATACAGGCACTGAACCATCAAACGCTCTTCGTATGACAAGCTATTCAATCCTGGAATTATTTTTGTGAACCTCTTTTGAACCCTCTGCAGTATCAGCACATCCTTTCTAAGATGTAGGGCCCAAAACTGCTCACAATACTCCAAATGAGGCCTGACCACTGCTTTATAAAGTCTAAACATTATATCCTTGCATTTATATTCTTGTCCTTTTGAAATAAGTGCATTGCATTTGCCTTCCTCACCACAGACTCAACCTTCAATTTAAACGTCCAGGAATCCTGCACAAGGACTCTCTGGTCCCATTGTGCCTCAGTTTTGATTTTGTATTTTCTCTCCATTTAGAAAATAGTCAACCCTTTCATTTCTTCTACCAAAATGAATGACCATACACTACTCGGCAATGTACTCCATCTGCCATTTCTTTGCCCATTCTCCTAAACTTTCAGTCGTACTGTAGCCTCTCTACTTCCTCAAAACTACCCGCCCCTCTACCTATCTTCATATCATCTGCAAACTTTGCAACAGAGCCATCAACTCCATCATCAAAATCATTGACATATAACGTAGAAAGAATCCGTCCCAACACAGACCTCTGTGGAACACCACCAGTCACCAGCAGATCACCAGAAAAGCCCCCCTTTATTCCCACTCTTTGCCTCCTGCCAATCAGCCATTCCCTTATCCATATTAGAATCTTTCCTGGGCTCGTAGCTTGTTAAGCAGCCTAATGTGTGGCACCTTGTCAAAGGCCTTCTGAAAATCCAAGGACACAACACCAACCGATTCTCCTTTGTCTTTACAGCTTGTTGTTTATTCAAAGAATTCCAACAGATTCCTCAGGAAACATTTTCCCTTGAGAAAACCATGCTGATTACAGCCTATTATATCATTTGCCTCAAAGTACCCTGAGACCTCATCCTTAAAAATCAACCAACATCTTCCCTACCACTGCTACTACTTCCCTACCACTGCCACTACCACAGTTAGTCAGACTAACTGGCCTATAGTTTCCTTTCTTCTGCCTCCCTCCCTTCTTAAGGGTGGAGTAACATTTGCAATTTTCTAATCTTTTGTATCCATTGTAGAATCTGGTGATTCTTGAAATATCATTATTAATGCCTCCATGAACTCTTTCAGATCTCCAGGGTGTACACTATCTGGTCCAGTGACTTATCTACCTTCAGTCCTTCAGTTTCCCATGAACTTTCCCTCCTGTTATGGTAACTTCACCAACATCATGACCCCTGACACTTGGAACTTCAACCATACTGCTACTGTCTTTCACAGTGAAGACTGATGCAAAATACTTCTTCAGTTCCTCCGCCGTTCTGTTGTCCCCCATTACTATCTCTCTGGCATCATTTTTGAGTGGTCCGATATACATTCTTACCTCTCTTTTACACTTTATGTATCTGAAGAAACCTTTGATATCCAGTTTAATATTATTGGCTCTCTTGCTTTTGTATTCCATCTTTCCCTTAGTGACTTTTTTAGTTGCCTTCTGTTGGTTTTTAAAAGCTTTTCAATACTTTAATTTCCCACTAACTTTTGCTCTATTATATGCTCTCTTTGGCTTTGACTTATCATGTTAGCCACGGTTGTGTCATCGTTCCTTTAGAAAACCTCTTCCTCTTTGGGATGTATATATCCCGTGCTTCTGAATTGCTTCCGGAAATTCCAGGCTTTGCCGACTGTTGTCATCCCTGCCAGTGTTCTTTTCCAATCAATTCTGGCCAACTCCTCTCTCATGCCTCTGTAATTCCCTTTATTCCACTGAAATACTGATACTTCTGACTTGAGTTTTTCCTTCTCAAATTTCAGTGATCACCCCCCAAGGGTTCTTTTACATTAAGCTCTCTAATCAATTCCGGTTCATTGCACAACACCCAATCTGAAATATCTGATTCTCTTTTGAGCTCAACAAGCTGTTCTGAAAAGCTACCTCGTAGACATTCTAGAAATTCCCCCTGCAGGAATCCAGCACCAGCCTGATTTTCTCAATCTGCCTGCATACTGAAGTCCCCCCATGACTATTGTAATATTGCCCTTGTGATATGCATTTTCTTTCTTCCATAGTAATTTGTAGGCCATATCCTTACTACAGTCTGGGGGTCTGTATACAACTCCTATCAGGGTCTTTTTACCCTTGCAGTTCCTTAGCTCTGTCCACAATGATTCAACAGCTTCCAACCCTACTTCACCTCTGTCGAATGATGATATCAGTTTCTACCAACAGATCAATGCTGCTTTCCTGCCTGTCCTTTCAATACAAAGTGTATCCTCAGACATTATGATGCCAGCTATAATCTTTCAGCCATGATTCAGTGGTGTCCACATCATACCTGCCAATCTGTAACTGTCCTGCAAGTTCATCTACCTTATTCCGTATACTATGTCAGTCCTGTGTTCACCCTTGTTGATTTTGTCCACCTTTTACATTACAACTCATCCTGTTGACTGCAATTTTGTCCTATCAGCAGCCTCTCCTCATTGCACATTGCCTCTGTCCGTAAACCAGCTACCTGACCTTCAGCACTATTATCCACCTTTCCTATGACACTTCTTGCATTGACATATTTGTGGCTCAAACACAGGTCACACCATGCTCAACCTTTGGATTCCTAACTTTGTCCGAGGTCTTTCCAGCATTTGCCTCCACAAACTCTCCACTATCTTCTGCTGCAGAGGCATAGTTTTAAGGTGGTGGGGGGGGGGGGGGAGAATTTAGCAGTAACATGAGCAGCAACCTTTTTTCCACTGAAGTTGGTATCTGGAATAAGCTGCCAGGGGAGGTGGTTGAGACAAGCACAATAATAACAATTGTAACAATACTCTGTATTCTGGCTGGTTGTATCATGATCTGCTCTGGCAATCTGAATGCCCAGGAATGTAAGAAGCTGCAGAGAGAAGTGGACTCAGCCCAATACATCAGGGGCAAATCCCTCCCCACCATTGGTAGTATCTACAGGAGGTGCTGCCTCTAGAAGGCAATTCCATTATTAAAGAGTTTCACCATTCAGCCATGCCATCCCCTTGCAGTGACCATTAGGCAGAAGCTACAGAAGCCTGAAGTCCCCTCACAACCAGGTTCAGGAATAGAAACTGTTCAGTTCATGAACTAACTCACAAAACTCTAATCACTACCTCAGTACAACACTGTCACAACCTTGATCACTTTGCACTACAACAGACTTTGTTTATTTTTTCATTCTGATTGTGCTATTTCCTGCAAAAATTATGTATAATTTATGTTTTCATTGTGAGTGCTACCTCTGTGACTATATAGCCTGTGATGTTGCTGTGTGTGTGTTGTTTTTGAGCTGGTGCTTACATGGACTTGTGCATGGAACATTAAAACTTTGAAGATACAATTTGTCAGGCACATGGACAAGGAAGGTTTAGAAGGATCTGGGCTAAACCCTGGCAAAAGGGACTAGTTTGGATGGGGCATGTTGTTCATCATGGACCAGTTGGGCTGATGGACCTGTTTCTGGGCTGTATATCTCTGCAATTAAACATCAGTGAGAGTGATGAAGTCTCAGAGCCTCCATTATAACAGTCCATTGCAGCCATTTCTGGTTCTTCCAGTAAACACCTATTGATGTGACAGGAGGAGGCTGCTCGGGCAGTTGTGGACTTTCCACCTCATGGAGTACGAAGAAGGTTCACCAGATTGATTCCTGGGATGGCAGGACTTTCATATGAAGAAAGACTGGATTGACTAGGCTTATACTCACTGGAATTTAGAAGATTGAGGGTGGGACCTTATTGAAACATTTACAATTCTGAAGGGATTGGATAGGCTGGATGCAGGAAGATTGTTTCCGATGTTGGGGAAGTCCAGAACGAGTGGTCACAGTTTAAAGATAAAGGGGAAGCCTTTTAGGACCGAGATGAGGAAAAACTTCTTCACACAGAGAGTGGTGAATCTGTGGAATTCTCTGCCACAGGAAACAGTTGAGGCCGGTTCATTGGCTATATTTAAGAGGAAGTTCGATATGGCCCTTGTGGCTAAAGGGATCGGGGGTATGGAGAGAAAGCAGGTACAGGGTTCTGAGTTGGATGATCAGCCATGATCATACTGAATGGCGGTGCAGGCTCGAAGGGCCGAAAGGCCTACTCCTGCACCTATTTTCTATGTTTCTATGTTTACCGAACTAATCCCGCTGGGGTGCATTGCAGATTTTTTCATTGTCTGATTCACTGATCTTTATTCTACAGACGATCTCTTCCCTGCTGTTCCTGAATGGGTCCTGCCACTGGTCATCACCATTTGTGTTGTAATTGCTGCTAACTCCACTGTGATTTATTGGAATGTGAAACAAAACAGACGCATAAAAGGTACGTTTCTGCAATATTGTGAAGTACTGGCCTAGAAATCCACTGGAATATCTCCCAGTTTCCCTCTAAAATTTCGATGAAAAGCCAGAGCATTTTCTGGAGAAATCATGTGAAATCCACATTTCCCAGCAGGGTCTGACATTCCAGCAGTGAATGTTTTCTTTGGAAAGAATATTTGTAGCCATAGAGATGGGAAGTAAGGAAGGAAACTGCCCGATGTTGCATCTCCTGTGTCTGCATGGTGACGTGCCCGGAGGATCAACTGGTCACTAATTCACCTGCTTCCGGTAACTTGGTTCCCGATGTTTAGGCTCCTCTGCAGTGGTGAGACTGGGCACAGTTTATACGATAACTTTGTTCAATAGCTCAAACCAAATTTTAAAATATGCATTTTCTTCACGTATCCGAACCCTGTGAGCTCCCCACTCACAGTGCCCTACAGTGGTCTAAAGAGGCTGATCAGGGGCTGAAGGACAGAGCTTCATCTTTTAAGCAGTGAAGCACAAAAAGTGCTGGTGGAACTCAGCATCTGTGGAAAGAAATAAACAGTCAACGTCTCAGACCAAGACCCTTGATTGGAAAGGAAGGGTGAAGAAGCCAGCGAGAACATGGGTGGAGGGGATGGAGTACAATCCAGAGGCTGGTAGGTGAAGGCAGCTGAAGGAAAAGAGTGGTGGATGAGGAAGAGAATTGAATTGTGAAGATGGGGGATGATAGATTTGAAAAGTAAAGTTTTGAAGCAGAAGGAATCTTTATTGGAGAGGAGAATGGATCAGGGGAGAGAGAGAAGGAGAAGGGACCTGATAGGCAGTGGAGCAGAAGTGGTAGGAGGGAATTCAGAATGGGGAATGGAAAAAGAGAAGAGGGAAAGCATCAGAGGGAGGTGATAGGCATGTTCGGAGAGAAGCACTGTAAGGATACCATACAGCCCTCATTGCTGAGGAAAAGCACCGTTCAATACTGGTTGGCAATTCCATTGTATCCTGGATAATGGACTACCTGACTGGCAGACCACAGTTTTTGTGGCTTCACAGCTGTGTGTCAGACATGACTAGAAGCAGCACTGGGGCCCCACAGGCAATGGTATTGGCTCCCTTGCTGTTTACCCTGTATACCCCAGGCTTTAAATACAACACAGTCATTTCATCTGTAGAAAATTATCTGACAACTTAGCAATAGTGTATAAAGAGAGGCTGGGAGGATGAATACAGGGCCTTGGTGGAGGATGTTTGTCATGGGTCTGGAGGACTGGAATTTGCAAATATCACTCCACTCTTTAAGAAGAGAGGAAGGCAAAAGAAAGGAAATTATAGGCCAGTTAGCCTAATCTCACTGGTTGCTAAACTGTTGGAGTCTATTATTAAGGATGAGGTTGTGGGGTACTTGGAGACTAATGATAAAATAAGTCAAAGTCAGCATGGTTTCTGTAACGGGAAATCTTGCCTGACCAATCTGTTGGAGTTCCTCGAGGAAGTACCAAGTAGTGTGGACAAAGGAGAGACAGTGGATGTGATTTACTTGGATTTTCAGAAGGCATTTGATAAGGTGCCAGACATGAGGCTGCTTAGCAAATAAAATCCTATGGATTTCACAGGAAAGATACTGGCATGGAGAGGAACTGGTGGAAGGCAGGAGGCAGTGAGTGGGAATAAAAGGGGCCTTTTCTGGTTGGCTACCAGTGACTAGTGGTATTCCTCAGGGGTCAGTTTTCTGTGGTGGAGATATCCAGAACTAGAGGGCACAACCTCAAAATTGAGGGGTGACCTTTTAGAACAGAGGTAAGGAGAATTTTTTTTTAGCCAGTGAGTAGTGGATCTGTGGAATGCTCAGCCACAGACTGTGGTGGAGGCCAAGTCAGTGAGTTTATTTCGGGCAGAAGTTGAACGTTTCCTGATCGGTCAGGGCATCAAAGGATATGGGGAGTGTCAGGTGCATGGGGTTGGGTGGGATCAGAGATCAGCAGTCCTGGATAGTGGAGCAGACTCAATGGGCTGAATGGCCTAACCTGCTCATCTGCCTTCAGGTCTTGGAATTTATCAAATGGTGCAAGCTGAATCACCTTCAGCTCAACATCAGGAAGGCAAAGGAGATGGTGATGGACTTTAGGAAGACATCCTGCACTGCTCCCTGTTACTATTGATGGTGAGAATGTGAATGAGGTGAGGACCAACAAGTACCTGGGGGTACACCTGGATGACAGCCTTGAATGGAGCACCAACACTGAAGCTGTGTACAAGGAGGATCAGAGTTTCCTCTACTTTCTGAGGAGACTGAGGTCCTTTGGAGTCTGCAGGCCTCTCTTTCTCATGTTCTACCAGTCTGTTGTCACCGATACAGTCTTCAATGCGGTGGTGTGCTGGAGCAATGGCATCAACACTGGAGATGCCAACAGGCTCAATAAACCGATTAGACAGGCTGGCTCTGTAAAAGGAGTCAAACTGTACACACTGGAGGCTGTTGTAGAACAAAGGACCCGACAGAAAATATGGGCAATGTTTCTCACCTTCTGCATGTCACCTAGACTGAACAGAGGATCATTTTTAGTAATAAACTAAGACAACTGCGCTTGTCTAAAAATCATAGATGAAGTCATTCTTACCCTCAGCCATTAGGATCGATAATGAGTCAATCTCTAGAGGGGAAGTGATGACCCCTCCTGTTAGACTGTTTAAGGTTACATTTTTTATTCTAATATCTGTAACTTCATTTGGCATCAATAAAGTATCTATCTATCTAGAAGGGGTCAGAGGGGAGTCAGAATGGGGAATAGAAAAATAGTGGAGGGAGGGCATCAGAGGGAGGTGATAGGCAGGTTAGGAGAAGAGAGGGGTTAAGGAGGGGGTCAGAATGGGAAATGGAAGAAGGGAGAAGTTGGGTGGGGGAGAAATTGATATTCATGCCATCAGGTTGGAAACTAATATCAGGTGTTGCTTCTCCAACACAAGAGTGGCCTCATTGTGCCAGGAGAAGAGGCTGAATATGTCGGAATGGGAATGGGGATCGGCATTAAAATGGTTGGTCACTGGGAAATCCTGCCTGATGCAGGTGGAGTGATGGTGCCAACAAGACAGTCCCCCAACCTACATCGGGTCTCACGAATGCAGAAGAGGTCACACTGTGAGCACCATATACAGCGGGTAGCTCACAGCATTTCAAATTCAACACTGAGTGTAACCACTTCAAACTGTGATCACTGTGTTCATGTTTTCCTACAGCAACTGTTGGTCATGGTTTTTGTGTTGTCATTTATCATCTCCATAGCTGCCTGACCCCCTGAGTGTTCCCCATTCTTTCAGTTCTCCAGCATCTGAAGCAAAATCATTGTCCTGAAAATTTGTTGTTGTTCTAATATACCACTGGTCTGTCTTTTCAGAGCTGGAACTTCAGAAATCCATCGTAGAATCTGGTAAGAGTTCAATATTGAAATATTCAGAAGCTACAAGAAATAGCCGTTTTATTTAATAAAAACATTTTCTTCTGTGAGGATGAATTATTTAAGTCTTTCATGACATTGCTCTGTTTAGAGATTTGTATATTAAGAATAATAAACGAATTCCCTGTATTTTACAACCAAGGCTCCTTAAAATAATCTTGATCAAATACAAGAGACTTCAGATTTGGAGTGAACAGTCTACTCTGGGAACAGTGGGTTAAACATAATCTATCGGTGGGAGTGATGGTTGGTGAGCAAAGGTCTTTCATATTTGGCGTAAAGCTGCATTAAGACTGGATGTTTTCAGTTTAAAGCCTTCATAAAGACTGATGCAGGATTTTGACCAACATTGTCAAAATTTCACTTCACCACCCCAGAGATGCTGCTCACTGATTTCCTCCACCCATTGTTTGTTGTGTGAATGAAATGCTCTGAGTGGAATTTTCCAAGCCCTTGTGCTTTGGGTGCTTCACACCAACCTCGAGAACATGCTGGCAAATTCCCAGAACTGGGTATGTATTTCTGCACTGAAGATCAATCACCACTCTGACACAGGCTGGAATATTACAAGGTCAGAAGTTGCTGATCCCAGCCCACACTCACCCTGTGTCTGCACCCGTGTTCTGCAGTCCGACAGTCCTGAAGGTCCGAATAATACCTCTCACACCCTCACCTCCCACACACACCCTCACCTCCCCTACTCCACTCAACTCCCCCTCCCCCTCACCTCCTGCACTCTTCCCTCACCTCCCACACTCCGACTCACCTCCCCAACTCCACCCTCACTTCCCCCACTCCCCCTCTCCTCTCACACTCTCCTTCACCTCCCACACCCCCCCTCACATCCCACACTCACCCTCAACTACCACACACCTCTCACCTCCCCCACTTCCCCCTCATCAAATCATCATAGGTTTGCTAAGGCTACTGGGGAGACTAAACTAGAATGGTTGGGGGTGGGAATCAATTTGAAGAGACTAGGGGAGAGGAGGTTAGTTCACAAATAGAGAAAGCTAGTAGACAGTGTGTGAGGGAGGATAGGCAGGTGATAGAGAAGGGGAGTGCTCAGACCGAAGATGTAGGGGAGAAGGAAGAAAGAGATTATAAAGTTGATCACATCGTTAGGGATGAACAGAGAGGAAGAGGTGGAGAGTTTCTTAAATGCATTTATTTTAATGCTAGGAGCATTGTAAGAAAGGTCGATGAGCTTAGAGCATGGATTGATACCTGGAAATATGATGTTGTAGCTATTAGTGAAACATGGTTGCAGGAGGGGTGTGATTGGCAACTAAATATTCCTGGATTTCATTGCTTCAGGTGTGATAGAATCGGAGGGACAAGAGGGGGAGGTGATGCATTGCTTGTCTGAGAAAATATTACAGCGGTGCTTCGGCAGGATAGATTAGAGGGCTTGTCTAGGGAGACTATTTGGGTGGAATTGAGGAATGGGAAAGGTGTAATAACACTTATAGGGGTGTATTATAGACCACCTAATGGGGAGCGAGAATTGGAGGAGCAAATTTGTAAGGAGATAGCAGATATTTGTAGAAAGCACAAGGTTGTGATTGTGGGAGATTTTAATTTTCCACACATAGACTGGGAAGCCCAATCTGTAAAAGGGATGGATGGTTTGGAGTTTGTAAAATGTCTGCAGGATAGTTCTTTGCAGCAATACATAGAGGTACTGACGAGAGAAGGGGCAGTGTTGGATCTCCTGTTAGGGAATGAGATAGGTCAGGTGACAGACGTATGTGTTGGGGAGCACTTCAGGTCCAGTGATCACAATACCATTAGTTTCAGTATAATTATGGAGAAGGATAGGACTGGACCCGGGGTTGAGATTTTTGATTGGAGAAAGGCTAACTTTGAGGAGATGCAAAAGGACTTACAGACAGACAGACAGACATACTTTATTGACCCCGAGGGAAATTGGGTTTCGTTACAGCCGCACCACCAAGAATAGTGAGGAAGTATTGCAATATAAAACCATAAATAATTGGGACAATTTGTTTTATGGGAAGGATGTAATGGAGAAATGGAGGTCATTTAAAGGTGAAATTTTGAGGGTACTGAATCTTTATGTTCCTGTTAGGTTGAAAGGAAAGGTTAAAAGTTTGAGAGCTCCATGGTAGCAGAGGCTCTGACAGAAATATTTCAAATGTCATTAGAAACGGGGCTGGCGCTGGAGGATTGGCGTTTTGCTCATGCGGTTCCATTGTTTAAAAAGGGTTCCAAGAGTAAAACTAGCAATTATAGGCCTGTCAGTTTGACGTCAGTGGTGGGTAAATTAATGGAAAGTATTCTTAGAGATGATATATTTAATTATCTGGATAGACAGGGTCTGATTAGGAACAGTCAGCATGGATTTGTGCGTGGAAGTTCATGTTTGACAAATCATTGAATTTTTTTGAAGAGGTT
The DNA here is from genome assembly GCF_030144855.1 of Hypanus sabinus. Taxonomy (NCBI): domain Eukaryota; kingdom Metazoa; phylum Chordata; class Chondrichthyes; order Myliobatiformes; family Dasyatidae; genus Hypanus; species Hypanus sabinus. Next base: position 176,805,464 of record NC_082710.1, on the reverse strand, counting down.
ACGAGGAAAGTTGACGAGGGTAAAGCAGTGGATGTTGTCTATATGGACTTCAGTAAGGCCTTTGACAAGGTTCCGCACGTAAGGTTAGTTAGGAAGGTTCAGTCATTAGATATTAATATTGAAGTAGTAAAATGGATTCAACAGTGGCTGGATGGGAGATGCCAGAGAGTAGTGGTGGATAACTGTTTGTCAGGTTGGAGGCCGGTGACTAGTGGTGTGCCTCAGGGACCTGTACTGGGTCCAATGTTGTTTGTCATATTCTTTAATGATCTGGATGAAGGGGTGGTAAATTGGATTAGAAAGTATGCAGATGATACTAAGGTAGGTGCGTTGTGGATAATGAAATAGGTTTTCAAAGCTTGCAGAGAGATTTAGGCCAGTAAGAAGAATGGGCTGAATGATGGCAGATGGAGTTTAATGCTGATAAGTGTGAGGTGCTACATTTTGGTAGGAATAATCCAAATAGGACGTACATGGTAAATGGTAGGGCATTGAAGAATGCAGTCGAACAGAGTGATCTAGGAATAATGATGCATAGTTCCCTGAAGGTGAAATCTCATGTGGATAGGGTGGTGAAGAAAGCTTTTGGTATGCTGGCCTTTATAAATCAGAGCATTGAGTCTAGGAGTTGGGATGTAATGTTAAAATTGTACAAGGCATTGGTAAGGCCAGATTTGGAGTATTGTGTACAGTTCTGGTCACAAAATTATATGAAAGATAATTTAGAGAGAACAAAATAGAGAGAGTACAGAGAAGATTTACTAGAATGTTACCTGGGTTTCAGCACCTAAGTTACAGGGAAAGGTTGAACAAGTTAGGTCTTTATTCTTTGGAGCGTAGAATGTTGAGGGGGGACTTAATAGAGGTATTTAAAATTATGAGGGGGATAGATAGAGTTGACGTGGATAGGCTTTTTCCATTGAGAGTAGGGGAGATTCAAACAAAAGGGCATGATTTGAGAGTTAGGGGGCAAAAGTTTAAGGGTAACACGAGGGGGTATTTCTTTACTCAGAGTGGTAGCCTTGTGGAATGAGCTTCCAGCAGAAGTGGTAGAGGCAGGTTCGGTATTGTCATTTAAAGTAAAATTGGATAGGTATATGGACAGGAAAGGAATGGAGGGTTATGTGCTGAGTGTGGACCAGTGGGACTAGGTGAGTGTAAGCGTTGGCACGGACTAGAATGGCTGAGATGGCCTGTTTCCGTGCTGTAATTGTTATATCTCACTACTCTCCCCTCATCTCTCCACTCACCCCTCACCTCCCCAACTCAGCTCCCCCACTCCCCCTCACATCCCTCACTCCCCCTCACATCCCCACTCTCTCCTCACCTCACACACATCCCCCTCAACTATGCCACACCCCCTGACCGCCTCACCTCCCCACTCCGCCTCACCTCCCATGCTCCCACACCTCCCACACTCCCTCACTTCCCTCACTCCCCATCCCACACTCCACCCTCACGTCCGCAACTCCCCCTCACCTCCGCCTCCCCTCACATCCCGCACTCCTACCTCAACTCAGCCACTCCCCGCTCAGCTCCCACACTCCCTCTCAACTCCCCCACTACCCCCTCACATCCCCCACTCCCCCTCACACTCCACACTCCCTCCTCACCTCCCCCACTCACCCTTCATCCCTTACACACCACTTCACCTCCAACACTCCCCCCACACCTCCCATATTCCCCCCTCACCTCGCATACTCTGCTATCACACCCCACACTCCCACTCACCGCCAACACCCACCCCCACACTCCCACTCACCGCCAACACCCACCCCCATACTCCCACTCACCGCCAACACCCACCCCCATACTCCCACTCACCGCCAACACCCACCCCTCACCCCCACACTCCCCTTAACCTCACCTGCTTATCCTCACCTCCTACATTCCCCCCTCAACCACATTTCCCCCTCACCTCCACACACCCCTCACCTTCCACACCCCTACCTCACTTCCCACACTCCTCCCTTACCTCCCACACTCCTCCCTCACCTCCACACACTTCCTCAAATCCCCCACTCCCCCTTACCTCGACACTCCACCCCTCAACTCCCATACTCCCCCCTCACTTAGCACACTCCCCTCTCACATCCTTCACTCCTCCCTCACCTCTCTCACTCCTCCCTCATGTCCAGCACTCCGACCTCACCTCCTACACTCCCCCACCCCAACTCACCCCTCAACCCCCACAATCCCCCTCACCTACACTGCTCCCATTCACCTCCGACACTTCCCCGCACCTCCCACACTCCCCATCACATCCCGCACTCCCCTTCACCTCCCACACTCACCCTCAACTGCCACACTCACCCCTCACCTCCCTCATTCCCCCAAACCTCCCCTCTCCCCCTCCCCTCCCACAATTCCCGCTCACCCCTCACCTCTGCAACTCACCCCCCAACCCCCACTCTCCCCCTCACCTCCCCGCTCCACCTCACCTCCAACGCTTCCATTCACCGCCCACACTCCCCATGTCCCACACTCACCCTGCACCTGCACACACCCACTCAACTCCCCCCTCCCCCCTCATCTTGACACTCCCCCACTCCCCCTCACCTCCCATACTCCCCCTTCACCTCCCCTACTCCACCCTCATCTCCCCCACTCGACCCTCACTTACCCCTCTCCCCCTCTACTCCCACACTCCCTTCCAAACCTCCCCTACCCCCTCACATCCCACACACCCCCTCAACCTCCCACACTCACCCTCATCTCCCCACCCCTCCCTCATCTCCCACACCCCTCCCTCACCTCCCACACTCACTCATCACCTCCACACACCCCATTAACTCCCCCACTGCACCCCCAGCTCGACACTTCACCCCTCTCCTCCCATACTCCCCCTTCACCGAGCACATTACTCCCTCAACTCCGGTCATCCTCCCTCACCTCCGGCACACCCCCTCACCTCCCAAGCTCCCGCTCACATCCCCCACTCTCCCTCACCTCCCACAGTCACCCCTCAACACCCCCACTCAGCCACACCTCAACACTCCACCCCTCACTTCTCATACTCTGCCCTCACCTAGCACACACCTCCCTCACTTCCGGCACTCTCCCTCTCCTCCCCTTTCCCTCTCTCCCCTACTCCCCCTCATCTCCCACACTCCCCCTAACATCCCACACTCCCCGTCACCTTCCCCACTCCTCCCTCACCTGCCACACTCCTCCTCACCTGCCACACACCCCCTCACATCCCACACTCACCCCTCAACTCCCCCACTCCCCCTCATCTCGACACTCCACCCCTCATCTCCCATGCTCCCCGTTCACCTAGCACACTCCTCCCTCACCTCCGGCACTCCCCCTCACTTCCCAACTCTCCCTCACCTCCACTTTCCCTCTCTTCCCTATGCCCCCTCACCTCCTCCACTCCTCCCTCACCTGTCACACTCGCCCTCACCTCCCACACTCCCCCTCACAACTCACATTAACCCCCACCACCCACTCTGAACCTCAACTACCACACTCTTCCTCAACTCGACACTACCCCTCAACTCCCACACTCCCCCTCACGTCCCACGCTCCCTATAACTTACCTACTCAACCCTCACCTCCCACACTCCCTCATACCTCCCCCACTCACCCCTCATCTCCCTCACTCCCACTTACCTCCCCTCCCTCACCTGCCACACTCCCCCTCACATCCCACACTCCCTCTCACCTCCCAAACTCCCCCTCACATGCCACACTCCCCCTCACCTCCCACATTACCCCACTACCCACACTGCCCCTCACCTCCCACACTCCCCCTCACATCCCCAACTCCCTCTCACCTTAACCACTCACCCCTCAAATTCCACCTCCCACCGTTCCCCTCACATACCCTTCCCTCACCCCATACTCGCCGCACACCTCCCACACTCCCCCTCACCTTCCACACACACCACTCACCTCCACACTGCCCCTCATTTCAACACTCCACCCCTCACCTCCCATATGCCCCTCTCAGCTAGGACGTTCCCCTCTCACCACCCTCAACTCAGGCACTTCCCCCACCTCCAGCACTCCCCCTCACCTCACACACCATCACATCCCACACTGCCCCTCACCTCCCACACACCCTCAAATACCACACCCCTCCCTCAGCTCCCACACCCACCACTCACCTCCCACACTCACCCTTCAACTCCCTCACTCTTCCTTTCCTCCCATCTGCCCCTCTCCTGCCACACTCCCCCTCAACTCCCAAACTTCCCCTCAACTCCCAAACTTCCCCTCAACTCCCAAACTTCCCCTCCACTCCCAAACTTCCCCTCACCTCCCACACTCCCCCTCACCTCCACCACACCCCCTCACCTTACACACTAATCACTCACCTCAACACAGACCCTCAACTCCCCCATTCCCCCTCATCTCGACAATCCACCCCTCACCTCCCATACTCCCCTTCACCTAGCACACTCTGTTCTCATCTCCCTCACTCCCCCTCATCTCCCATACTCCCCCTCGCCTCCCACACTCCCCCCTCACCTCCCACACTCCTCCCTCACCTCCAGCACTCCCCCTCACCTCCCACACTCTTCCTCACCTCGACACTCCCCCCTCACCTCCCACACTCACCCTGAACTACCACACTCCTCCTACACTCCCCTCTCACCTTCCACACACACCCCCTCCACTCCCCCTCATCTCAACACTCCACCTCTCAGCTCCCATAATCCCCCTTCACCTAGCACACTCCTCCCTCACCTCCAGCACTCTCCCTCTCCTCTGGCACTCACCCCTCAACCCCCACACTCCACCTCACCTCCCTACTCACCCTCAAGTACCACACCCCTCCCTCAGCTCCCAAACCCACCCCTCACCTCCCACACTTACCCCTCAACTCCCTCACTCACCCCTCACTGCCCTCAATCCCCCTTACCTCCCCTCTCCCCCTCACCTTGCACAATCCCTGCTCACCTCCCACATTACCACTCACCTCCCCCCACTCCTCCCTCACCTGCGACACTCCCCCATCACCTCCCAAACTCCCCATCACCTCCCACACTCCCCCTCACATCCCGTACGCCCCTCTCACCTAGCACATTCCCCTCTCACCTCCGGCACTCCCCTCAACTCTGGCACTCTGCCCTCACCTCCCACATTCCAACTCACCTCCCCAACTCACCCCGCAACCCCGACACTCCCCCTCACCTCCCACACTCCACCCCACCTTCCACACACACCCCTCACCTCCATACACCCCCTCAACACCACTCCCCCTCATCTCGACACTCAACCCCTCTCCCCCCCGCCTCCCCCTTCACCTAGCACACTTCTCCCTCTGACCGGCATTCCCCCTCACCTCCCACACTCTTCCTCACCTCGACACTCCCCCCTCACCTCCTACACTCACCCTGAACTACCACACTCCTCCTACACACCCCTCTCACCTTCCACGCACCCCCTCCACTCCCCCTCATCTCGACACTCCACCTCTCACCTCCCATAATCCCCCTTCACCTAGCACACTCCTCCCTCACCTCCAGCACTCTCCCTCACCTCCAGCACTCCGCCTTCACCTCCCACACTCCCCCTCACCTCCCCAACTCACCCCTCAACCCCCACACTCTCCCTCACCTCCCCAACTCACCCCTCAACCCCCACACTCCACCTCACCTCCCTACTCACCCTCAAATACCACACCCCTCCCTCAGCTCCCAAACCCACCCCTCACCTCCCACACTCCACCCCACCTTCCACACACACCCCGCACCTCCATACACCCCCTCAACACCACTCCCCCTCATCTCAACACTCAACCCCTCTCCCCCCAGACTCCCCCTTCACCTAGCACAATCCTCCCTCTCCACCGGCATTCCCCCTCACCTCCCGCACTCTCCCTCACCTCCCCTTTCCCTCTCTCTACTCCCTCTCAACTCCCATACACCCTCTCACCCCCACACTCCTCTCTCACCGCCCACAGTCCCCATCACCTTGCACCCAACCCCCTCACCTCCCCCATTCCCACCTCATCTCCACCCACTCCAGCCTCACCTCCAGCACTCCCGCTCAAATTCCCGACTCTCCCTCACCACCCCCAATCTCCCTCACATCCAGCACTCCACCTACCACACTCCCCTCACTTCCCTCACTCCCCCTCACATCCCACACTCACCCCTCACATCCCCCACTCCCCATTCACCTCCCCCACTCAACACTCATCTCATACACTCACCCTCTCCTCCCCAAATCACTCCTCAAACCCCACCCTACTCCTCAATTCCCCCACTCCCCCTCACCTCCCCCATTTCCACCTCATCTCCCACCACTCCACCCTCACCTCCAGCACCCCCTCACCTCGCACACACTTCATCACATCCCACACTGCCCCTCACCTCCCACACACCCTCAAATACCACACCCCTCCCTCAGCTCCCACACCCACCACTCATCTCCCACACTCACCCTTCAACTCCCTCACTCTTCCTTTCCTCCCCTCTGCCCCTCTCCTGCCACACTCCCCCTCACTTCCCAAACTTCCCCTCACCTCCCACACTCCCCCTCACCTCCCACACTTCCCCTCACCTCTCACACTCCCCCTCTCCTGCCAAACTCTCCCCTCAACTCGACACTCTCCCCTCACCTCCCACACTCACCCTCAACAACCACACTCCTCCCTCACCTCCCACACTCCCCCTTCACCTTCCACACACACACTCCTCACCTCCACACACCCCCCTCAACTCCCCCACTCCCACTCATCTCGACACGCCACCTCTCACCTCCCATACTCCCCCTTCACCTAGCACACTCCTCCCTCACCTCCGGCACTCCGCCTTCACCTCCCCAACCCACCCGTCAACCCCCACACTCCTCCTCACCTCCCCGCTCCCCCTCACCTCCCATACTGCCCAGCACATCCCACACTCCTCCTCAACACCCCACTCCCCCTCATCTCAACACTCCACCCGTCACCTCCCATACCCTTCTTCACCTAGCACACTCCTCCCTCACCTCCGGCACTCCACCTTCACCTCCCCAACCCACCCTTCAACTCCCACACCCCTCTTCACCTCCCCCGCTCCCCCTCACCTCCCACACTGCCCCCTCCCATATTCCGCCTCCCCACCCCACTCCTCCCTCACCTCCCACACCTCCCTCACTTCCCACACTCCCCCTCACCTCCCACAGTCACCCTCAAATACCACAACCCTCCTTCAGTTCCCACACCCACCCCTCATCTCCCTCAATCACCCTTCACCTCCCTCACTCCCCATTCCCTCCCCTCTCCCTCACTACTCGAACAATCCCCGCTCACCTCCCACACTCCCCCTCACATCGCACACTCCCTCTCACCTCCCACACTCTCCCCTCAACTCCCACACTCCCCCTCACCTCCCACACTCTCCCCTCAACTCCCACACTCCCTCCTCACCTTCCACACACACACCACTCACATCCACACCCCCCTCAACTCCCCCACTCCTCATCTCGACATGCCACTTCTCACCTCCCATACTCCCCCTTCACCTAGCACACTCCTCCCTCACCTCCGGCACTCCGCCTTCACCTCCCCAACTCACCCGTCAACCCCCACACTCCTCCTCACCTCCCCGCTCCCCCTCACCTCCCACGCTGCCCCCTCCCATACTCCGCCTCCCCATCCCAGTCCTCCCTCACATCCCCCACTCCTCCCTCACCTCCCACACTCCCCCTCACCTCCCACACTCACCCTTCCCTCCCCTCTCCCTCACTACTCACACAATCCCCGCTCACCTCCCAAAGTCACCCTCACATTGCACACTCCCCCTCACCTCCCACACCCCCTCTCCTGCCACACTCCTCCCTACCTCCCAAACTCCCCCTCACCTCCCACACTCACCCCTCACCTCGACACTCCCCAAATCTACCTCACCTCCCCTCTCCTCCCACGCTCCTCCTCACCTCCTCCCTCACCTTTCACTCTACCCCTCACCCCCCATACTCCTCCCTCACCTAGCATACTCCCCTCTCACCTCTGGCACTCTGCCCTCACCTCCCACTCCCCCTTCTATACTCCCACCTCACCTCCGACACTCTCCCTTACCTCCCCTTTCCCTCTCTCTACTACATACCCTCAACACCCACACTCCCCCTCACATCCCACACTCCCTCTCACCTCCCGCACTCACCCCTCACCTCGACACTCGCCCCTCACCTCCCACACTCACCTTCACCTAGCACACTCCTCCCTCACCTCCCACACTCACCCTCACCTCCGGCACTCCCCCTCACCTCCCATACTCTCCATCACCTCCCCTTTCCCTCTCTCCCCTACTCACTCTCACCTCCCACCCAACCCCCTCACCTCCCCCATTCCCACCTCAGCTCCCCTCACTCCACCCTCACATCTGGCACTCCCGCTCAAATTTTCAACTCTCCCTCACCACCCCCACTCTCCCTCACTTCCACCACTCCACCTACCACACTCCACTCTCTTTCCTCACTCCCCCTCACATCCCACACTCCCCATTCACCTCCACCACTCAACCCTCTCCTCATCTTCCCAACTCTAAAGTCACCTCCTCAATTCCCTCTCACCTCCCACACTGCCTCCTCACCTCTGGCACTCCCCCCACCCCCCACACTCTCCCTCTCCTCCCCCGCTCCCTCTCACCTCCCCCGCTCCCCGTCACCACCCGTACTCCACCCTCACCTAGCACACTCTCCTCTCACCTCCCTCACCTCTGGCACTCCGCCCTCATCTCCCACACTTCCTCTCACCCACTCTCCCTCTCACCCCCACACTCCCCCCACCTCCCACACACACTCTCACCTCTCTCCAGCCACCTCCCAAGCCTCCTCTCTCTCTACCCCTCTCTCTACTCTCTCTCTCTCCTTAGTCGTCTCTCTACCCCCTCCCCTTCTCTCTCTATCCCATCTCTCACTGCTCACCTCTAAACCACTCTAAGCCCCCAATCTCTGCACAATCCTCCCTCTAACCCCCCAAAACCCTCACTCAAAACCAACTCTCTTTACTCACCACTACCCACAGACTACAAACCCCTCTCAACCCCGGCCACTTTCTAACCCCCCTCTCTCTACCCCCTCTCTTTCTCTATCACCTCTCTACACCCTCTCTATCTAACACTCTCCCTAACCCATCTCTACCCTCTCTCTCTATCCCCTCTCTCTTCCCTACTCTCCCTAACCCACTCTCTACCCTCACCCTCTCTAAACCCCCCTCTCTCTACCCCCTCTCTGTCTACCCTCTTCTCTCTACCTGCTCTCCCTACCTTCTCTGTTCTTCTACTACCTTCTCTCCTTCTACCCACCTCTCCGTCTACCCCTTCTCTCTAACTCCCTCTTTCTACCCTGTCTCTCTACCCTCTCTCTTTCACCCTCTCTGTCTACCCATTGTCTCCATCTACCCACTCTCTACTCCCTCCTTCTCTACTGTCTTTCTACTCCTCTCTCACTACCCCGCCATGTAACCCCCCCTCTACATTGTCCCTAAACATCTGTCTGTAAACCGCTCTCCCTAACTCTCTCTCAAACCCTCTTTCTACCATCTCTCCCCTCTCTCTACCCCTCTCCCTCTTTCTCTCTACCACCTCTCAAACCCCCTTTTTTACCAGCCTTTCTAACCCTCTACACCATTCCACTACCCCCTCTCTCCCCACCTCTCTCTTCCCCATCTCCCCACTCTCTATCCCCAATCTCCGTCCCCCTCTCCCTAATGCTCGTGCCCTCTAACCCCTGAGCTCTCCCTACATCACCACCCTCTCTCCCTCACATCCCTCTTCCCACTCCTTTCCCTCCTCTCTTATTCCCCCTTTTCTCCTCAGCCCATCTCCCCCACCCTTGCTTTCTCTCTGCCCCTCCCTCTCTTTCCTCTCTCTCCCCTCTCTCTTTCTCCCCCACCCCCTCTCCCCCTCTGTCCCAAACCTCAAGCCATTCTCTCCCCATCTCCAGCACCCCTCTGCCTTCTTTACACCCTCTCCTCTCTCTTTACCCACTCCCTCTCTACCTTCTCTCTCTATCCACTATCCTGCTCTTCCCCACCCCCTCACCTCTCTCTCTGTCCCTCACCCACCCCCTCTGTGCCCTCCTCTCTTTCTCCCCAATCTCTCTTCCCCATTTCTCTCCCCGTCTCTATCCCCACTAACTCTCCCTCTCCCCTCCCATCTTTCTGTGTCTCTCCCTTTCCCCCTCTCAGCATTCCCCTCTCTGCCCCCACTCTAGCTCTCCCTTCCCTCGCACTCCTACTTCCCCTCCTCTCTCCCTCACCATTCCCTGCCATCTCTCTACAACCCCCATTCCCAGTCTCCTTCCCGTCTCACACCCCCTCCCGAGCCTTCTCTCCCCCCACCTCTCACACCCCATGTCTCTCCCCATCTCTCCCTGCCTCTCTCCCCCAACCATCTCCCCATCTTTCCCCCCATCACAACCCCCACCTCTCTCCCCTCATCTCTCACACCCATCTCTCACTCCTCCGTCCTCCACTCTCTCCCACTCCCACTTTTTACTGCCCCTCCCCTCTCCCTCTCTCCTCCCCACCTCTCTCCCCATCCACCTCCCCACCTCCACTCCACAGTGCATTGAACTGAACTGAACTGAACTCTGCACCATCAATAAGACTATTCATTGACCCCCTAGACTGATGGAGCTTGGTTTTGATTCATATTTCCACACTTCTGTATGTATGTATATATACACACAGAATATATCATTGCTAACCTGTTTTATATATATATATATATATATTTGCATTTTATATTACTGTATTACTCAGTTTACAGTAATACCAGACTCCAACGTATTGTTCCATTTCTGCTGGTTTGGTAACCCAGGGTATGTGACACATGCTGTTCGTACAGATTAATTAATGACACTGTGCATTGATAGAACGAGGTAAAACAACAACATGCAGAGAAAGTGTAACAGCTCCGGAGCAAGTGTAACAGCTCCGGAGCAAGTGTAACAGCTCCGGAGCAAGTGCAGAGTAGGGAAATGATAAGGAGCAAGATCACATTGAGGTAGATTGTCAGATCAAGAGTGCATCTGATTGTACTAGGAAACCATTCAATAGTCTTATCAGAGCAGGGTAGAAGCTGTCCTTTAGACTGGTTCAGGCTTTTGTATCTTCCACCCCATGGGAAATGGTAATGCTGGAGACTGAGACTCTGGGAAAGTTACTGACGTGGTCCTTGAGGATAAACATTTACCTTCTGACCTACAAGTTGTGACACAGAATTAGGGGCTGATTATGTATCTAAAGCCGTTTCCTGTGAAATTAATTGCACACTAAATCCACGAGAGATTTCTTCAGTCTTGTCTGTTCTTTCTGTTTTCAGAGTGGAAGAGGATATGTGGCCATGAAGGTAAGATCTTGTGTTACTAAACTGAGAGGTTTAGTATAAACAGCTTTTGAAAATGAGTCAGTCTCGGTGTAATGGGAGGTATTCAGGAGGTTGAAGGAGTTCAGGGTGATGTGTTCTCACAAAGGAGGAAGAGTCATGTGGCATGATTGCATTCACAGGCTGAAGCAGAGAATATAACAGTTTGTATGTTTTGTTTGCAAGTGGGATGATTTGCTGGTACTGCTCTGGGTTGGTGGGGTGGGGTGGAGTGGTGTAAACTGGTCTTGCAGGGGATGGGAACCAAAGTGCCAGAGCAGATATGGAGCAGTTGTGGGAAAAGATGCTGTTAACACTCCGTACAAAGACAGCAATTGAAAGGTTGAGTGTGGTGGGAAGAATGTTCTGAGTTGCATCCATTTCAATGCAAGAAGTACTGTACGTAAGGCGGGTGAGCTTAAAGCGTGGATCAGCACGTGGAATTATGACATTGTAGCCATCGGTTGGAGGAGGGGCAGGACCGGCAGCTCAGTGTTCCAGGTTCCATTGTTTTAGACATGTTTTTAAACATGGGAGCAAAATTGGCAAATATGATAGAGCATTATACATTAAAGAGGGAAATCTGGTATCACCAGCCTGGGAAAAGTGTTACTGCAGTGCTCAGGCCGGACAGACTGGAGGGCTCGTCTACTGAGGCTATATGGGTGGAACTGAGGAATCAGAAAGTTATGACCACGTTAACGGTATTATATTACCGACCACCCTACAGTCTGCAGGATTTAGAGGAGCAAATTCACAGAGAGATCGCAGACAGTTGGGTCGGATAGAGATCATCAAATGTTTCAGGAAAGTTTCCTCAACATGTAGCTGTCACAAGTAGAGAGAATGCAATACTGGATCTCCTATCAGGGAATTAGGTGACAGGAGTGTGTGACGGGATGTGGATCCACTGATCACTGAAGAGGATATCAACAAGTTTTATGAAGATCTCGACAGTGCTTATGAGCAATGTAAATCTCAGGATATAAAACTCTTCATGGGAGATTTTAACTCCAAAGTTGGACAGGGAAGGGTTGATAACATCACAGGACCTTTTGGATTAGGGGAGAAAAATGAAAATGGAGAAAGGTTTACTGATTGGTGTGTCAGAAACAACCAAGTGATCACCAATACTTGGTATAAAAACAATCAACGTAGATTGTGTACTTGGATTAGCCCTGGAGATAGAACACGGAATCAAATAGATTTCATTACCATGAACGAACGCTTTAGAAATAATATCACAAATTCTAAAGCCTACCCAGGAGCAGACTGTGGTTCAGATCACCATCCAGTAATAGCTACCATCAAAACAAAATTAAAGAAACTGAAACGTGGAACAAAGAGAAAGAAGTATATGTTGGGAGAACTTAAAAATGATCGCATCCTTAAGCAACAATTCAAAACAGCTGTAAAAGAACACATCAAAGAAAATGAAACAACACCGATTTGGGACAGATTTAAATATGCTATACAGCAATCAGCAGAGGAGATAATCCCAGTACCAGAAATCCAACACACCAACAAGGGGTGGATAACCCAAGAAATTCTAGATCTGATGGAACAAAGAAGGTTAGTGAAGAATAATGAATACAGAGAGCTAGACAATTGTACAATATTGCAAAGGAAGGATGGCTGAATCAAAAATGCAATGAAGTAGAAGGCCACATTAACAACAGCAAAGAAATGCACAAGAAAATTAGGGAAATTACTGGAATTAAAAAACCTCCTCTACAGGATACATAAGATCAGCAGACGGATCGATACTAACAGATCCAGATAAAGTATGTGACACAGCAGGTCGGGCAGCATCTGTGGAAATGAGCAGTCAACGTTTTGGGCCGAGATCCTTCGTCAGGACTGAAGAGGGAGGGGGCAGGGGCACCATAAAGAAGGTGGGGGGAGGGTGGGAAGGAGAAGGCTGGTAGGGGGTCAGGTGAAAAACCAATCAGACGAATGATCAAGGGGTGGGGGAGGGGAAGCAGGGAGGGGATAGACAGGAGAGGTGAAGGAGGAATGTAAGGGGAAAGCACTATGGGTAGTAGAGGAAGGCAGAATCATGAGAGAGGCGATAGGCAGCTGGAGGAGGAGGCAGAGTGAAACTGGGATGGGGGAAGGGAGAGGGAGGGAATTACCAGAAGTTGGAGAATCCGATGTCCATACCAGGGGCTGGAGACTACCCAGACGGTATATGAGGTGTTGCTCCTCCAACCTGAGTTTGGCCTCATCATGGCAGTAGAGGAGGCCATGTATGGACATATCCGAATGGGAATGTGAAGCAGAGTTGAAGTGGGTGGCAACCGGGAGATCCTGTCTGTTGTGACGGACAGAGCGGAGGTGTTCGACGAAGCGGTCACCCAATCTGCGTCGGGTCTCGCTGATGTAGGGGAGGCCGCAACGGGAGCACCGGATGCAATAGATGACCCCAACAGACTCACGAGTGAAGTGTTGCCTCACCTGGAAGGACTGTTTGGGGCCCTGAACGGTGGTGAGAGGGGAGGTGTAGGGACAGGTGTAGCACTTACACTTGCAGGGGTAAGTACCAGGTGGGAGATCTGTGGGGAGGGACGTGTGGACCAGGCAGATGTGGAGGCAACGATCCCTGCAAAAGGTGGAGAGGGGTAGAGAGGGAAAGATGTGCTTAGTGGTGGGGTCCTGTTGAAGGTAGCAGAAATTGTGGAGGATAATATGCTGGATCTGGAGGCTGGTGGGGTGGTAGGTGAGGACAAGGGGAACACGGTCCCTGTTGTGGTGACAGGAGGTTGGGGTGAGGGCCGAAGTGTGGGAAATGGAGGAGGTGCAGGTGAGGGCATCATTAATGATGGCAGAAGGGAAACCATGATTCTAAACAAAAGAGGACATTTGAGATGTCCTGGAATGGAAAGCCTCATCCTGGGAAAAGATGCGGCGGAGACGGAGGAACTGGGAATAGAGAATAGCATTTTTACATTTGACAGGGTGGGAAGAGGTATAGTTGAGGTAGTTATGAGAGTCAGTGGGTTTATAGAAGATGTCAATGGACAGTCTGTCTCCAGAGATGGAGACCAAGAGGTCTAGAAAGGGACCTTCAACAGGACCCCACCACTAAGCATATCTTTCCCTCTCTACCCCTCTCTGCTTTTTGCATGGATCGTTCCCTCCACGACTGCCTGGTCCACACGTCCCTCCCCACAGATCTCCCACCGGGCACTTATCACTGCAAGTGTAAGTGCTACACCTGTCCCTACACCTCATCTCTTACCACCATTCAGGGCCCCAAACAATCCTCCCAGGTGAGGCAACACTTCACTTGTGAGTCTGTTGAGGTCGTCTATTGCATCCAGTGCTCCCGGTGTGGCCTCCTCTACATCAGCGAGACCCGACACAGATTCGCCGAGCACCTCCGCTCCGTCCGCCACAACAGACAGGATCTCCCGGTTGCCACCCACTTCAACTCTGCTTCACATTCCCATTCGGATATGTCCATACATGGCCTCCTCTACTGCCATGATGAGGCCAAACTCAGGTTGGAGGAGCAACACCTCATATACCGTCTGGGTAGTTTCCAGTCTCTGGTATGAACATGCAATTCTCCAACTTCTGGTAATTCCCTCCCCCTCCCTTCCCCCATCCCAGTTTCACTCTGCCTCCTCCTCCAATTGCCTATCACCTCTCTCCTGATTCTGCCTTCTTCTACTACCAATAAAGCTTTCCCCTTACATTCCTCCTTCACCTCTCCTGCCTATCCCCTCCCTGCTTCCCCTCCCCCACCCCTTGATCTTTCCTCTGATTGGGTTTTCACCTGGCACCTACCAGCCTTCTCCTTCCCACCCTCCCCCCCACCTCCTTTATAGGGCCCCTGCCCCATCCCTCTTCAGCCCTGACAAAGGGTCTCGGCCCGAAATGTTGACTGCTCGTTTCCACGGATGCTGCCCGACCTGCTGAGTTCCTCCAGCGTGTTGTACGTGTTGACTTGACCACAGTATCTGCAGAGTACTTTGTGTTTACTAAAGTATGTGAGAGGTGGATTCAGTATCTAGAGCAGCTTTTTGAAGATAATAGAGGGGAACCCCCAGATATTAAACACCCTAATTCTGGCCCAGCTATTACCAAAGAAGAAATAAATAAAGCAATGAAAAGTATGAAACATGGTAAAGCCACTGGACCTGATGAAATTTCAGTGGAAATGATACAAGCCCTAGAAGATCTGGGCATAGATATTCTTTTTGAACTGTTTAATGGCATGTATGAGTCTGGTGTATTGCCTGACGATCTCTTAAAATCAGTATTTATAACTCTGCCAAAAATTCCTGGAACTATTGATTGTGAAAATTACAGAACAATCAGTCTTATGAGTCACAGAATAAAGATTTTGTTCTGAGTCGAATTAAAAACAAGTTAAGGCCAGAAACTTCTAAACTGCAATATGAGTTTGTTGAGGATAGAGGAACTAGGAATGCAATTTTCATACTACGAATGCTTTCAGAAAGGGCAAGTTTTGCGAAGGCTGAGGATAGTCCATCTCCCACCCCCCATCCTCATCACATTCTACACGGGTTGTATTGAGAGCATCCTGAGCAACTGAATTCGGAAATTGCACCATCTCGGATCGCAAGACCCTACAGCGGATAGTGAGGTCAGCTGAGAAGATCGTTGGGGTCTCTCTTCCTGCCATCACGGACATTTACACTACACACTGCGTCTGCAAAGGAAACAGCATTATGAAGGACCCCATGCACAATCTCTTCTCCCTCCTGCCGTCTGGGAAAAGACTCCGAAGCATTCGGGCTCTCACGACCAGACTATGTAACAGTTTCTTCCCCCAAGCTATCAGACTCCTCAATTTCTGAAGCCTGGACTGACACCTTGCCCTACTGTCCTGTTTATTATTTATTGTAATGCTCTTTTTGTGCACCTTATGCAGTCCTGTGTCGGTCTGTAGTCTAGTGTAGCTTTCTCTGTGTTTTTTTTTGTTATGTAGTTCAGTCTAGTTTTTTGTACTGTGTTGTGGCGGCTCATTTCCTAGCGTATGCGAACCGACTCACAATTAGATAGCCTACGGGGGTTTGCGAGCACAGAGCTTTGGAGCCTCTTCGCCATGGGGGGCCGGTTGACAGAGGCTTAAAAGTGAGGCTGAAGTTTTCGAATAAAGTTTTTCCTTCGACTGCAGTTACCGACTCCGTGTCGTAATTTTAGCGCTGCTTGTAGCACACCGCTACAATTGGTGACCCCGACGGTCCAAACGATTTTTGGACCAGAAATGACCGACGCCGCCTCTGTTCATGCGGTTTCGTTGAAACTGCCGGGTTTCTGGACACAGCGCCCGGACCTATGGTTCCAGCAAGCCGAAGCCCAATTCCACGTTCGCCGGATCACCTCAGAAGACACCCGCTACTACTACGTGGTGGGCTCCCTCGACCAGGACACAGCTGCCCAGGTCGCGGAGTTCGTACAGTCGCCCCCGGCAGACGGCAAGTACACGGAATTCAAAGCTCTGCTCCTCAGGACTTTCGGACTCTCACGGCGCGAGCGGGCTGCCCGTTTACTGCACCTGGATGGCTTGGGCGACAGACCTCCATCGGCTTTAATGAATGAGATGTTGTCTCTGGCCGAGGGACACACAGGCCTCATGTTTGAGCAGGCATTCCTGGAGCAGCTGCCCGAGGACATACGCCTGCTGCTGTCCAACGCAGATTTCAGTGACCCCCGGAAGGTGGCAGCCCGGGCGGACTTGCTGTGGAACGCCAAAAAGGTGAGCGGGGCGTCCATCGCACAGATCTCCCAGCCACGCTCCCGGCAGCAAACCAGTCCAGGCCCGGCCGCAGAGCCCACTAACCCCCGGCCCAATGACCACTGGTGCTTCTACCACCAGCGGTGGGGCGCAGAAGCCCGCCGTTGCCGCCCGCCCTGCAAGTTCCCGGGAAACGCCAGGGCCAGCCGCCGCTGATGGCTACGGCGGCTGGCCATCGGGATAGCCTCCTGTATGTGTGGGATAGCAGGTCGGGACGCCGCTTTTTGGTCGATACTGGGGCTGAGGTCAGCGTTTTACCTCCGACGGGTTACGACACCCGCAGCAGGGCACCGGGTCCCCCCCTGAGGGCCGTGAATGGCAGCACAGTAAGGACCTATGGCACCCGTCAGGTGCAGCTACTGTTCGGCCCCAGCCAGTTCACGTGGGACTTCACACTGGCCGCCGTAGCCCAACCGCTTCTGGGTGCGGATTTTTTGCGAGCTCACAGCCTGCTGGTTGACCTGCCCAGGAAGAGACTGGTACACGCCGAGACCTTTCAGACGTTCTCCCTGGGCGCGGCCCAGTTGCCAGCCCCTCACCTCGGCTCCATCACGCTGTCCGACAACAACTTCACCAGGGTCCTGGCGGAGTTCCCATCGGTTCTGGCACCGCAGTTCACAGCAGCCATGCCCAGGCACGGCGTACAGCACCACATCCCGACACAGGGACCACCCCTCCATGCCCGTGCTCGGCGGCTTCCCCCGGACAAGCTCCGACTGGCGAAGGAGGAGTTCCAGAGAATGGAGGAATTGGGGATCATCCGGCGGTCCGACAGCCCCTGGGCTTCCCCCCTGCACATGGTGCCCAAAGCGACGGGGGGCTGGAGACCGTGCGGCGACTACCGCAGGCTGAACGAGGCTACCACACCGGACCGCTACCCTGTGCCGCACATTCAGGACTTTGCGGCAAACCTGCACGGCGCCCGGATCTTCTCCAAGGTCGACCTTGTCCGAGGGTACCATCAAATCCCGATGCATCCTGACGACGTCCCCAAAACGGCTCTCATCACCCCGTTTGGCCTCTTCGAGTTCCTCCGCATGCCGTTCGGCCTGAAGAATGCCGCACAGACGTTCCAGCGGTTAATGGACGCGGTGGGATGGGACCTGGACTTCGCGTTCATCTATTTGGATGACATCCTCATAGCCAGCGGCAGTCGTCAGGAGCATCTGTCCCACCTCCGTCAACTCTGCGCCCGACTGAGTGAGTACGGTCTTACAATCAACCCTGCCAAATGCCAGTTCGGACTTGATACCATTGACTTCCTGGGCCACAGGATTACTAAAGACGGGGCAACCCCTCTGCCCGCTAAGGTAGATGCGGTCCGCCACTTCCCCCGACCCACCACGATCAAAGGCCTTCAGGAATTCGTAGGTATGGTCAATTTCTACCGCCGCTTCCTCCCTTCAGCTGCCCGGATCATGCGCCCCCTGTTCGCCCTGATGTCGGGTCCGAGCAAGAACATTACCTGGGACGAGGAGTCCGCCGCCGCTTTCGTTCAAACGAAGGAAGCTTTGGCTGACGCCGCAATGCTAGTACATCCCAGAATGGACTCCCCTACCGCCCTCACAGTGGACGCATCAAACACGGCAGTCGGTGGGGTGCTGGAGCAGCTCATCGCAGGTCGCTGGCAACCCCTGGCGTTTTTCAGCAAACACCTGCGGCCACCCGAGCTCAAGTACAGTGCTTTTGACCGGGAACTGTTGGCGCTCTACCTGGCAATCCGGCATTTCAGGTACTTCCTAGAAGGCCGGCCCTTCACCGCGTTCACGGACCACAAACCGCTTACCTTTGCGTTTACGAAAGCATCTGACCCCTGGTCATCCCGCCAGCAACGCCACCTGTCCTACATCTCTGAATACACAACGGATGTCCGGCACGTCTCGGGTAAGGACAATGTCGTGGCGGATGCGCTCTCTCGCCCTACCGTTCATGCCCTTTCCCAAGGGGTAGACTTTGAGGCACTGGCAGAGGCACAGCAGGTAGATGAGGAGATTCCGAGTTACAGGACTGCAGTCTCTGGTTTGCAGCTCCAGGACTTCCCCGTGGGCCCAGGTGAGAGGACCCTACTCTGTGACGTCGCCACCGGCCGGCCCCGTCCGGTCGTCCCCGCAGCCTGGCGGCGACGTGTTTTCGACTCCATTCATAACTTGGCGCATCCCTCCATCCGGACAACTGTCCGGATGGTTTCCAGCAGGTTCGTTTGGCACGGACTCCGCAAACAGGTCAGTGAATGGGCCAGAACGTGCATGCACTGCCAGACGGCCAAGGTGCAGCGGCACACCAAAGCCCCACCGCAGCAGTTCCATCCCGCCCACCGGCGTTTCGACCACATTCATGTGGATATCGTGGGCCCCCTGCCAGTGTCGCGCGGAGCGCGTTACCTCCTGACTATCGTGGACCGGTTCACAAGATGGCCAGAGGCGGTCCCGCTCACCGACACCACCTCCGAATCTTGCGCCCGAGCCCTGCTCGCCACCTGGATATCCCGCTTTGGTGTACCAGCCCACATTACCTCCGACAGAGGCGCCCAGTTCACCTCCAGCCTGTGGTCAGCTATGGCCAGCCTTTTGGGGACTCAGCTGCACCACACCACTGCCTACCACCCACAGTCGAACGGGCTAGTGGAGCGTTTCCACCGTCACCTGAAGTCGGCCCTCATGGCCCGCCTGCGAGGAGCCAACTGGGCGGACGAGCTTCCCTGGGTCCTACTCGGCATTCGCACAGCGCCCAAGGACGACCTGCACGCCTCGTCGGCCGAGTTGGTATACGGCGCGCCCCTGGCCGTCCCCGGGGAGTTCCTACCAGCCCCAAGGGGGCAAGAGGAAGCTCCCGCAGCAGTCCTGGGCAGACTTCGCGAGAAGCTCGGTAACCTGGCCCCCATACCCACTTCACAGCATGGGCGGCACCCGACCTGCGTACCCAAAGACCTACGGAACTGTAAGTTTGTGTTTGTACGAAGGGGCGGGCATCGGCCGCCGCTGCAGCGGCCATACGAGGGGCCGTTTACGGTGCTCCGGAACAACGGGTCCACGTTCGTGCTGGACGTTGGGGGGAAGGAGGAGGTTTTCACGGTGGACCGCCTCAAGCCGGCCCATGTGGACCTGGCGCAACCGGCCGAGTTTCCGGCGCCTCGGCGCAGAGGCCGACCTCCCAAGCAGGTTCTGGCCCAGACTGTGGACATTGGGGGGTGTATCGCCGGTTCTGGGGGGGGGTTATGTGGCGGCTCATTTCCTAGCGTATGCGAACCGACTCACAATTAGATAGCCTACGGGGGTTTGCGAGCACAGAGCTTTGGAGCCTCTTCGCCATGGGGGGCCGGTTGACAGAGGCTTAAAAGTGAGGCTGAAGTTTTCGAATAAAGTTTTTCCTTCGACTGCAGTTACCGACTCCGTGTCGTAATTTTAGCGCTGCTTGTAGCACACCGCTACAGTGTCATGTAACACCATGGTCCTGAAAAACGTTGTCTCATTTATACTATACACTGTACCAGCAGTTATGGTCGAAATGACAATGCAAGTTGACTTGACTTGAATTGAATATCAAAATAATGTCATTTGACAAAGTGTAACATGAAAAATTATTTCAAATTCTCACTAAACATTGACAGAAGGGACCAACAACTGCTTCAAAATTTATATTGGAATCAAATGACGGCGGTAAAATGTGATGATAGTATAAGCAGCTGGACTAAAATTCAAAGAGGAATTAGATAGGGATGCATTGCCTCTCCGGAATTATTTAATATCTATAGTGAAATGATTCTCAGAGAAATAGAGGACCTGGATGGGATAAAAATCGGAGGTGTTAACATCAACAATATAAGATATGCAGACGATACCACCCTCACAGCAAGTGCTGCAGAAGACCTACAAATCCTCCTAGACAAAGTAGTACAAACAAGTGCAGATTTTGGTCTAACCATCAACTGTAAAACAAATGTATGGTAATATTGAAACAGCAGGATACTCCCAACTGCCAATTGTACATCAGTAACCAAGAGATTGAACAAAAGACCGGTTTTAATTACCTTGGTAGCTTTATATCACAAGATGCTAGAAGTAAAGTAGAAATAAAAGGAATTGCCATTGCCAAAACCAACTTCCAGAAACTGAAACCCATTTTTACCAACAGACACATTTCTATGACAAGAAGGCTTAGGCTACTAAAATGTGACATCTGGCCAATCTTGCTGTATGCTTCCGAAACATGGCCTAGAACACCAGAACTCCAAAGAAACTTAGAAGCAAAAGAAATGTGGTTTCTTAGAAGAATGTTGAAAATATCATATAGAGTTAGGGTAACTAATGAGACGGTACTCCAACGTGCCCATACAGAAAGGTCTTTAATGAGCACAGTAAATGAGAAGAACTTTAATTCCTGGGCCATGTCATCAGAAAGGGAGAAATAGAATGCCTTCCATTACACGGCTGTATGCCTGGGAAACGCAGAAGAGTCAAGTCACTTTTTATTGTCATTTTGACCATAAACTGCTGGTACAGTACACAGTAAAAACGAAACAACGTTCCTCCAGGACCCTGGTGCTACATGAAACAACACAAGGCTACACTAGACTACGTAAAACAACACAAAAACTACACCAGACTACAGATCTAAGCAGGACTACATAAAGTGCACAAAACAGAGCAGGGCAGTACAATAATTAATTAATCAACAAGACAATAGGCACAGTAGAGGACAAATTTCAATATAATAATAGATGATGTAGATGTCAGTCTGGACTCTGGGTATTGAGGGGTCTGATGGCTTGGGGGAAGAAACTGTTGCACAGTCTGGTTGTGAGAGCCCGAATGCTTCGGTACCCTTTCCCAGATGGCAGGAGGGAGAAGAGTTTGTATGAGGGGTGCATGGGGTGAGAGGAAGGCAAAGAAGAAAATATATGGACACTGTGAAAGAACTAACAGATCTAAGTGTGCGAGATATCATTGACACTGCGAGGGATCGTTCGATGTGGAGAGCCATGATGGCCCAAGCGTGTAACCCACAAGGCACATGAAGAAGAAGAAGATCATAATTCCATTAATTACGGAGAAGGACAAGTCTAACCCTCAGTCTGAGATTCTATACTGGTAAAAGGCCAATCTGATGGCATCAGAAAGGATTGGGTAAGTGGGAAGCCTTCAAAAATTTTGAGAGTATAGAAATTGTATGTTCCTGCAAGAATAAAAGACATGTTTAAAAGGTTTAGGAAACCTTTTTTGCGGGGGTGAAATGAGGCTCTGGTTAACAGGATGGAGCAGGTGCATCGCAAATGTAGGCAGCGAAGAACAAATGAGGTACTTGAGTATAAGAAATACAAACAAACACTTGAGAGGAAATCAGGAGGGCTAAAATAAGCCATGAAGTTGATCCAGCAGATCACTTTTCCCATAGCCTCGGACAGGGATTTGAGCAGCCAATGTAACTGGAGGATGGTGAGTTATGATGTTATTAGGTGGGAACTTGGGATTGTCGACTGGGAATGGTGGTACATAGGGAAATGGACAATGTAGATATGGTGTTTGTTTAGGGAGCACTTGCAGGGGTTCATGGACAGGTTTGTCCCACTGAGACGGTGAAAGGGTGGGAGGGTGACGAAACCATGGTTGACAGGACATGTGGAACATCAGGGCAAGAGGAAGCAGGAAGTTTACTTCCAGTTTTGGGAAGCAAAGATCAGATGGGCTTCTCGAGAGTTACAAGGTAGCCAGGAAGGAGCTGAGAACTGGACTGGGGAGAGTTAGAAGACACGAGAAGGCCGTGGTGAGTCAGATTAAGCAAAACCCCAAGGCATTGTACACATACATGAAGAACAGGCAGATGACGAGAGTGAGGGTAGGACCGATCAAGGATAGAAGTGGAAACATGCCTGGTGACAGAGGAGGATGGAAAGTTCTATAATGAAAACTTTGCTTCAGTATTAACTACTGAGAGAGAGAGACTGTGATTTTTAAGAGAAGAGCACAAAACAGGCTGATACACTAGAACGTCGATATTCAGAAAGAGGATGTGCTGGTTGTTTAGTAAAGTATTAGGATAGATAAAACCACAGTCAATACCACAGGCTACTCTGGGAAGTGAGGGAAGAGATTTCTGCGCCATTGACGGTCATCTTTGTCTCCTCATTTGTCACAGTGTTGGTGCCATATGCCTGGAGGGTGGCATATTAAACTAATTTGCAGGGTGATGGGAACCGGAGTGATCGTGCTGAGGAGGAGGTAGTTGGTTTACAAACAGAGGCAGTGTGTAGTGAGACTCCGGACAAGGAGAGGCTGATGATCGGGGAAAATTGCAGTCAACAGGGTGAGTTGTAATGCAAAGGTGGACAAAATCAAAAAGGTTGAATACAGGACTGAAGGTGTTACATTTGAATGTGTGCAGTGTACGGAATAAGGTAAATGAACTTGTACAGTTACAGATTGGCATGTATCATGTTGTAGGCATCACTGATCGTGGTTGAAAGAAGATTATATTTTTGACCTTAATGTCCAAGGATGCAGATTGTACCAAAAGGACAGGCAGGAAGGCAGAGGGGGCTCCGTGGCTCTGTTATTAAAAAAATATGAAATCAAATCATTAGACGAAGAGGACATCAGATCGGAAGGTGTTGAATAATTGTGGACAGAGCTTTGGAATGGCATGGGTGAAAAGACCCTGATGGGAGTTGTATACAAACCCCAAACAGTAGCAAGTGGTCTGCAAACTACAACAAGAGATAGAAGGTGTATCCCAAAAGGGCAATGATACAAGCTGGGTTTTCAATATGTAGATAGATTGGGAAAATCAGATTCCAAGAGAGGGATTTCTACAAAGTCTGAGAGATGGCTTTTTAGAGCAGTTTGTGGTTGAGCCCACTCTGGGATCAGCTATTCACGAATGGTGAAATGAACTGGAATTGATTAGAAAGCTTAAGGTCAAAGAACCCTTTGGTGAAAGTGATCGTAATATGATCGGATTCACACTGAAATTTCAGAAAGAGAAGCAGAAGGCAGATGTATCAGTATTACAGTGGAGTAAAGGGAATTACAGAGGCATGAGAGAGGAGTTGGCCAGAATTCATTGGAAAAGAATACTGGCAGGGATGACGGCAAAGCAGGAATGGCTGGAATACGATAGCAAGGATGTTTATCTGTGGAATTTTCTGCACCGCAGGGCTGTGGGGTCTCAGTCATTCAGTTCAGTTGAAGTCACAGAGTCATTGTCATACAGCACAGAAACAGGCACTTCAACCCATCAACTCTGTGCTGACCTATTTACCCATCTATACTCATCCCATTGGCCGGCATTAGGTCAGTCTGAGTGTCTCCGAAACACAGTGATTGTATCTGATTCCATCACCTCCTCTGGCAGCAAGTTTCAACATCAACCACTGACTCTTCAAGTAAACTCACCTTTAAACTCCTTCCTCCCACCTCAGACATGTGACCTCTTGTATTTGATCCCACTCCTGTGGGGAGAAGATTTCAACCATCTGCTCAATCTAAGCCCCTCATCATCGTATCTATTTCTGTCAGATCACCCCTCAGCCCATTTACCTGTATTTGGCCCGTATCCTTCTAAACCTTCCCTGTCATCATTTCCCTGTCCCAGGCCTCAACTCCTCTTCTGTGCCAGTTCCACAGGGCCCTCAGTTCCCCCGTGTTACAGAAGATGATCAACCTCATTTTCTACCACATTACAGAAGCAAATGTGCTGCAGGTCCTAAGATGCAGAAAGGTCGATAAATCCCCAGGTCCTGATCAAGTGTATCCCAGGACATTGTGGGAAGCTCAGGAGGAGAGTGTGGGGCCCATTTGGAGATATGTGAGTCATTGATAGCTCCGGGTGAGGGGCCAGAAGACTGGAGGGAGACTAATGTTGAACATTTATTGAAGATAGGCTGTAGGGAAAAGCCTGGGAAGTACAGACCGGTGAACCTAACATCAGGGGAGGGAACATTAATGGAGGGGATTCTGAGAGACAGGATCTACATTCATTTGGAAAGACAATGACTAATCAGAGATACCCAGCTTGGCTTTTATAGAAACATAGAAACAAATAAAACTTACTGCACAATACAGGCCATTCAGCCCACAATGCAGTGCGGAACATGTACTTACTTTAGAAATTATCTAGGATTACCCATAGTCCTCTCTTCTTCCAAGTTCCATGAACCTATGCAGGAGTCTCTTAAAAGACCGTATCCTATCCAACTCTACCACCATCACCTGCAGCCTATTCCACGCACTCACCGCTCTCTGCGTAGAAAACTTACCCCTAACATCAGTGGTGGGTACATTAATGGAGGGGATTCTGAGAGACAGGATCTACATTCATTTGGAAAGGTGAGGACTGATCAGGGACATCCAGCTTGGCTTTCTGCATGGACGGAGATGATGGAAGTGCAGTAGACATTGTCTACATGGACTTTAACTAGGGATTTGACAAGGTACTTCATGGTCGACTATTCCAGACAGTTGGATCACATGGGCTACACTACGATCTGGCCCAGAGTTGTCTGGGTGGAGTCCTGTGACCAGTGGTTGTTCTGCAGGGATCGGTGCTGGGTCCACTGTTTTCATCATCCATATGAATGATCTGGAGAGAATGTAGGTGACGTGTTTATTAGGTTTGTGGGGGACTCTAAAATCAGTGGTGTAGTGGACAGTGAAGCGAGTTATTTAATTATTATTTTTCATATAGTGTGAAATGGGCCCTTTCAGCTCAGCAAGTCACACACCCAGCAACCGAGCTGTTTAACACCCATCTAATCACAGAACAATTTACAATGACCAGTTAACCCACTAACCAGCACCCGGACAAAACCCCTGCAGTCGTGGGGTGAACAGAGACCCTCCTTACAGACGGTGCCACAACTGAACCCCAAACCCTGGAAGGCCCCAAGGTGAAATAGCATAGCTGTATCCGCTACGTTACCATGACAACCCTGAACATCACCATCATGCCCATGGTTTATCCAAGATTACAACGTGATCTTCATCAGCTGGGCAGTGAAGGGCAGATGGATTTTAATTCAGAGAGATGCGGGTTTTGGGAAGGTAAACCAGGACAGGATTTATACAGGAATCAGTGGGTCCCTGGAGAGTGTTGTGGAACAGAGAGACCAGGAGGTGATTGTCTTCATCTTCAGAATATTGAGTGCTGGAGCTAGGACGTCACACTACGTGTGTACAAGACATTGGTAAGGCCACATTAGGAGCAATGTGTACAGTTCTGGTTACCTTCCGAAAGGAAGGCTGTCATTGAACTGAGGGGGAGTAAAACAGATTTACAAGGACGTTACCAGGACTGGAGGGTTCGGTTTACAAGGAGAGGCTGGGACTTTCCCTGGAGCTGAGGAGGCTGCTAGAGGAAGTTTAAAGGAATAATGGGTACACACAGGCAAGTGGGACAAGCTCGTTGAAGCAAGTTGGTCAGGATGAATGAATTCTGCAGAACAGCCTCCCTGACCTCCTCTTTAAATGCCTCCAGTTTTTATTTTGTCCGCCCTCATCTGCCTTACACCAGTTTCCAGCGGCTATCTCCTCGTTCTCACCATTCTTGATGCTGGCTTTCGGACTCAAACATCGACTGTCTATCTCCCTCCACACACGCTGCTTGACCCGCTGAGATCCTCCACAATGTCAGTGTGTTGATCTAAAAAACTCCGCTCACTATCCCGGTGAAAAACCTCGGGAAGATGCCGGTTGTCCATCCGCTGCGTTTGGGTTAAACCCCGGGAAAGGGTCCGGTCGGCCCCCCGATCACCGGGGCCGCGCTGCCCGAGTCTCCCCCCGATCCCCGGGGCCGCGCTGCCCGAGTCTCCCCCCGATCCCCGGGGCTGCGCTGCCCGAGTCTCCCCCCGATCCCGGGGACGCGCTGCCCGAGTCTCCCCCCGATCCCGGGGCCGCGCTGCCCGAGTCTCCCCCCGATCCCCGGGGCCGCGCTGCCCGAGTCTCCCCCCCCCCCCCGATTCCCGAGGCCGCGCTGCCCGAGTCTCCCCCCGATCCCCGGGGCCGCGCTGCCCGAGTCTCCCCCGATCCCCGGGGACGCGCTGCCCGAGTCTCCCCCCGATCCCGGGGACGCGCTGCCCGAGTCTCCCCCCGATCCCCGGGGCCGCGCTGCCCGAGTCTCCCCCCGATCCCCGGGGCCGCGCTGCCCGAGTCTCCCCCCGATCCCCGGGGCCGCGCTGTCCGAGTCTCCCCCCGATCTCCGGGGCCGCGCTGCCCGAGACTCCCCCGATCCCGGGGACGCGCTGCCCGAGTCTCCCCCGATCCCGGGGCCGCGCTGTCCGAGTCTCCCCCCGATCCCCGGGGCCGCGCTGCCCGAGTCTCCCCCCGATCCCCGGGGCCGCGCTGCCCGAGTCTCCCCCCGATCCCCGGGGCCGCGCTGCCCGTCTCCCCCCGATCTCCGGGGACTCTCTAATTCTCTGCTTCTCTCCCCAGTCTCTGTCACCCTGGATGTGGAAACGGCGAATCCGGAGCTCGAGGTGTCTGAGGATCGGAAGAGTGTGAGATGGACCGAGACCTGGAGGGATCTCCCTCACACCGGGAAGAGGTTCACAGACTGGGCTTGTGTGCTGGGATCGGAGGGATTCACATCGGGGAGACATTACTGGGAGGTGGAGGTGACGGGGAATCGGGTCTGGGATCTGGGAGTCGCCGCAGAGTCTGTGGAGAGGAAGGGAGAGTTCACAGTGAGTCCGGAGACCGGATTCTGGATCATCGAGCGGGATGATGACGAGATGTGGGTTCTCACCTCCCCTGAGTCCCGTCTCCCTGCCGGTCCCATCCCCGGGAGGGTGGGAGTTTATCTCAGTTACGAGTCCGGGACAGTTTCATTTTACAATGCGGAGACCAAATCCCATCTCCACACCTTCACCGGGAATAAATTCACGGAGAAACTTTATCCTTACTTCGAGACTGGATATGAAAACCAGTGGCTGAGAATCTGCTCCGGTTCCGCTCCGGGTCTGTAAACGGGTCGGGTCCCGGGACCGGTGTCAGGAGTCAGTCAGTGTAAATATAAATGTGCGGAGAGTGAAATAAACACGATGTGAGAATTATCGATCCATTAATTTTAACTCGTTCACCGCGTCCGTCAACGGAACAGAAACACTGCGGATTCAGCAGCAGCCGCGGACGGCGGGTCCTGAGCTCCCCGGCTCCTCCGGGTGCTAAAGTCCACCGGGACTGACAGGGTAACTGGGGCAAGTGGGGGTGATACTGACTGGGAGAGGGAGGTCAGGGTGAATCTTAGGGGACGGGACAGGCGCCGGTGGTAACACACAAAGTGCCGAAGGTGCAGAAAGGTGGAAGGAAGGGGGAGTAAAAGCTGACAGCTGATCCGGATGAGGGAGGGGTGGAGTGTGGAAATGTGTCAGAAGCTGGGAGGTGAGAGGTGGGAGAGACAAAGATGATGGAATCTGCTTGGAGAGGGCTGTGGAGACTGGAATAAACGGAGAGAGGTGGGGAGGAGTGTGTGGGGAACGGGAAGAAGGAGAGGGTGGGAAAGAAAACGGCCACAAGCTTCCTTTTTCAATCTTTTTATTAATATCAACATGATAAGATTAGTACATAGATAATGGGGTTACAAATTTACAAAATTAAAATGAACATAAAAGGATACATAAGCAATAAGTACATTATAGTTGTCTTCCCAAATCATGAATGATACAAATATCATATAAACGAGACGAAAAAAAAGTAATTCATGTTGGGGAAAAAAAAGAAAAGAGAAAAAGAAAAAAAAATTAATACCCTAAGAAAAACTAAACTAACTATTAAGAAAAAAAAGGAAGGAGAAAAAAATATATAAAAAAATAAATGGGCTGTTTATAGTATCTATTAAAAAAATTACAAAATCATCAGTGTCCCCAACTCCGATCCTCTCAACATGTATGTAATACCGGAAAAACAAATGGGATTGGAACAGGGTCACAAGCTTCCTGTGGGATTATAATTGTGGAATTGAGTTCCTATTTCCTTCATCTTCCTGGTGCCCTCCAGGATGTGATCTGTGAAGTGAGTTCTGTTGTCCTGATTCATCTCATATGTAGGTGCAACATTCTTGTCCAGTCTGGGCACATGTGGTTCCTTGCTCGGATAAAACACAGTCTAAAGCCGTTTGGATTTGCAATGTCACTGTATGGACCGGCACCAATTCTGCCGACAATTTAGATATTGCTTATTGGCTTGGATCGAGAGTATATGCAGTTTAATTTACTAACTTTTCCATTGCTGATGTCATGTTAATCAGTTCCTGTGCTGGTTTACCGGCTCCCTAGGCAGGTGTAACATTCTCCAGGGGCAACACTGTCCTTTTTACCCTGGGGTTATTGTCTTACAGAGGAATATACCATCCTCTGAAACACCGGTTGTTTCAAAATTTACATCCCATATCCCCAGTGACATTCTGGCCATCCGATACTTTACTTTTACTTTATTGTCACCAAACAATTGATACTAGAGCGTACAATCATCACAGTGATATTTGATTCTGCGCTTCGCGCTCCCTGAACTACAAATCAAAGTAAATATAATAAAAATTTAAATTATAAATCATAATTAGAAAAGGGAAAGTACGGTAGTGCAAGTCAGGTCTGGATATTTGGATGGTACGGCCCAGATCCGGGTCAGGATCCGTTCAGCAGTCTTATCACAGTTGGAAAGAAGCTGTTCCCAAATCTGGCCGTATGTATCTTCATGCTCCTGAACCTCCTCCCGGAGGGAAGTGGGACAATAAGTGTGTTGGCTGGGTGGGTCGTGTCCTTGATTATCCTGGCAGCACTGCTCCGACAGCGTGCGGTGTAAAGTGAGTCCAAGGATGGAAGATTGGTTTGTGTGATGTGCTGGGCTGTGTTCACGATCTTCTGCAGCTTCTTCCGGT
This sequence comes from Hypanus sabinus, assembly GCF_030144855.1. Lineage (NCBI taxonomy): Eukaryota > Metazoa > Chordata > Chondrichthyes > Myliobatiformes > Dasyatidae > Hypanus > Hypanus sabinus. The sequence goes on along the minus strand of NC_082710.1, from coordinate 176,775,521 downwards.
CTTGGACAGGACAACTTCCATACTAGGTTGTGATGCACCCTAGAAGAACGCTTCCTACGGTGCACCTATAAAAATTAGTGAGGATTTTAGGGGACAGGCCAAATTTCTTCAGCTTTCTCAGGAAGTAAAGGTGCTGGTGGGCCTCCTGGGCAGTGAACTCTGCTTGGTTAGACCATCAGGTCATTTGTGATATTCACCCCGAGAAATTAAAGCTTTTGACTTGTTCCACCTGCGCACCACCGATATAGTCATGTGGTCCGCTACTCCTTCTGAAGTCAACAACCAATTCCTTCGTCTTGCTGACGTTGAGGGATAGGTTATTGTCTTCACACCATGCCACCAGGTTCATAGTTTCCTCTCTGTACTCAGACTCATCATTACCCAAGATACGGCCTACAATTGTGGTGTCATCAGCAAACTTATATATTGAGTTCGTTGGAAACTTGGCTACACAATCATGGGTGTACAATGAATACAGCAGGGGCCTGTATAAAGGGGTAAGGGGATGCAGGGGGTCCCACCATCATTGTACAAGAAATACCTGGGGCTGAGGGCTTGGACCAATTAAAGTAACAGTTCATCTCTGTTTCAGTGAAGGACACATCCATTTCTACATGTGCTGGGACAGCCATACACACCCAGCAGCTTGAGTGTTCGTGGCAGGGAAAGGACACGATCTAATCCAACTGCCATGGTTAAGCACCGTCTTACAGTGAGAGGTGTGAATCCACGACGGTTTGTCTCCGACCTTGATGGCTGTGTTAGTGACCAGCAAAACCTGAAATGGTCCTTCAAATCGAAGTTGCAAACAGTTCTTTCTTTTAAATGTCCACACCACCAGGTAGTCTCCGGGTTCAATGTCGTGACATTTAAGGCCACACGACTGGTTTCTGGGCATTTACCTGTTGTTGATATTTAGTGACGCTGCCCGGCTTTCATTTCTTTCGTAGCTTTAGCAGTCGACCAAGTCCTCTTGTAGTGCAGCCGACACCTGAGGCCAAGTTATGCACAGAAAGATCGCAGGTACCACCATGGACAGTCCCCAGCCTGGCTGCAAAAGGAGCAGGGTTGGGCAGGGGGAAAGCAACCTCATTCTGTAAAATCCCAGAGCTGCAGGAACACCAGCAGAAGCTCCAAAGATCTCATCACTGGGAGAGGAAGGATCGTCGAAGATGGGCTATATCGAGGAACAACGTGAAAGACTCCTAGGACCAAGGACCCTGGTGAGCTGCTGTTGGTGGACTCTGCCCCAGGAGGGGTGATGGGCTTCAGGAGAAGGTCCCACGAATTCCAGTGTGACAACGAGCATTTCCAACTGAGACAGGAACACTGTCCGGGAGTGCGGTGAGAGACAACCGTCCCTCCCACCCAATCGGGAAGCTGTGGATTACTCACTTACGGTCCCCAGCCTCTCCCCCACCACCTTTTCCTTTCCACACAACCCCACGTATTATCGTATCAGATCCCCTCGACTGTTACAGTTGAATGAATTTCCATCCGACTGAGATCGGCAGATGCTCCTCCACCATCTTCCCCCCATTAAACCACTTACTGCTCATCTTCTACTGGAATCTATCCTCTGTTAAACCGTTCATGATGTGAAACTCCTCCGTTCACTCTCCCCTCATCCTTTCCAGCACACTTTCTTCACTGCTTTGTATAATTTTTGTAGAATTTAAGTCTTCTGCCATTGTCTGTGTCTGTGATGCTGCTGAAAACACTTCCTCTGAACAGTCTGTTTCCCTCCACTGACACTGCCTGGCCCGCTGAATTACCTCCAGCATTTTGTGTACATTGGTCATGATCTTTCAAGTGTCACTTGATCCTGCCTGGTCCTAGAGGACTGGAAAATCCACAATGCGTTTTTTTGATCCTCAGCATCCAGGACTGCCCTCTTCTCACCGATCCCATCAGGGAGAGGTACAGGAGCCTGAAGACACACAGGGTTTTAGAAACACCTTGTTCTTTCCACCATCAGATTTCTGAACGGACCATCAACAGTACCACACCAGTTTGCCCCACGTAACATGTAGTAACACTATTGACTGCACTGTCCTGCAGCCGCAAAACAATTTTCTCAACATAAATCAGTGATAATAAACCTGATTCTGATTCTAATTCTTGACCCACACTGGGAAATCCTGTCTTACATCATTACAGCTCCTTGTGTGGGTCAGGTCTAATCACACATGACTGTAATTCTATCCCGTTGCCTTCTCATTCATAATCTTGACATCCTTTGAAACTATGAAAGCCACTCTTTGATAGCCAGTTTCAAGTCAGCTGCTAACCAGGTTTCTTTTCGAAGCCTTTTCCTGTTGTACCCCAGGGTGATCACTCTGCTTGCCTGGTCACTTTGTCTCCCCTGGGCTGTGTGACTTGACGATCAGCTCAGCGGGGAATCTCGGGGACGACCACATTGACAAGAATCTGAAGTCACGTCCAGTCCAGATGGGGTACGGAGGGCTGATGTCCTCCCCTCAGATCAGTCGTGAATTTAAAGTTAACAATTCGCTTTGCTTGTCACACGTACATCGAAACACACAGTGAAATGGGTCGTTGTGCGTCAATCACCAACACAGTCTGAGGATTGTCCAGGGCGCTGGCCACAAATGCGGACACACTTCTGGTACCAACGCAGCATGCCCGAAACTTACTAACCCCAACCTATACATCTTCGGAATGGGGGAGGAAACCGGAGCATCTGGAGGAAAATCACACAGTCACAGGAAGAAGTTGCAAACTTAAAGACAGCAGCGGGAATTGACCCCGGGCGTTACACTAACTGCTGGGCTACCGTGCCACCTGAATTGGGTGGGTTTTTACAACAATCCTGTAAAAATGTCACCGTCACTGATGCTCGTGTTTAAGTCTGGATTTACTTGATATTTCAAGTTGCATCCTGAGTCGTTGGTGATAAGCTTTGAACTCTTGTGACAGTTTTAATTAGCCGGACCCATTTTTCCCCGGACTGGGGAATCAAGAACTAATCAATATAAAGTGAGAAGGAAAGGATTTAACAGGAATTTTCACACAGAGAGTGTTCATGCAGAGGAAGTATTTCCCGGGGCAGCAATAGTTAACACGAGGGGGCAGAATGTTAAGAGATTGGAGGAAAGTACGGGGGGGGGGGGTTGTCAGAGGTAGATTTTTACACAGAGAGTGGAGAGTGCGTGGAATGCTTTGTAAGGGTGGTGGTAAGATAGGAACTAAATGTTGTAACTGCTCATTAACTTTTTTATTCTTTTTATTTTTATTGAACACAAATAAAAACAGAAACACTAAACATATGCTAACAAAGCCAGGAAATCACACATAAGCAGCAACAAATATATAACTATTAACTTCAAATGAACAAGAAAATCCACTCTAAATACTGTTGGACAGAAGGAACTATATCTAAAAGGAGTCACAAAACAGAAACATTTACAAAGATAATCCGAAACATTGACAGATTTGTACAGTCTTTACAGCTTTCTGCTTATGGAAAGTTTTCAGAGTATTAATGTATAGTTTGAAGTCTGATGTAAAAAATATAAATGAAGGTTTCTTATTGATGTACTTGCATTTATGGATATTAAATTTGCTGTAAATTAACAGAAGATTTATGATAAAGAAATGATCCCTATGAGATTTGCTATTATTAGTAAACCCAAATTAGACATTTTCAAAACAAAAAGTAAAATCCACATTAATATATTGATCTATAAATTGACAAACATCAACCCAAAATGTTTTAACTCATTCACAATCCCAAAACAGATTAAATAGATCCTCTGGATATAACTAACAACAAGAACAGTTAGTTTCAATATCAGAATTAAACCCCATCAAATATACATTGGTTGGATAATATCTATGTATAATTTTAAATGAAATTTCATTAATTTTATTCCTCAATAAAAATTTATTAAATAGGCCCCAAATACTCCTCCACCTCAGATTCCCCAAGCGACTATTCCAACAGCCATAGGAATAGAAGTAATTTTTTAAACAAACTTCTAATACCTTTAATATTTTTTAAAAATGATGGATGAAAACAAATCTTTCCTACAGCTGTACTGGATGGATCCAAGTTGGGTAATTCAACTACCCAATATGATGTATTTCTAAACAACATAATTACACCAGAGGGAATTGCATCCACAACAGCAAATTCTTTTGGAGTCACAGGAAATTCAAAGGTGGATATAAACTCAGTATAACTCAATAAAGTAATGCTTGAATTAAATAACTGTTTAACTAACAAAATATTATTATCAAACCAATCTCTATAAAGCAAAGATTTATTCTTATGTTATGTTGTGGTTATTCCAGATAAAGTAACTATGTGGAGAAAAATCGTGTTTGTAAATGAAAGACCAAGATAAAAGCATCTGTTCATGAAACTGAGATAAATGGAGAGGAACTTTGTCTATTTTGTAATTACATAAAAGAAAAAAAATTCAATCCCCCAACCTGAGAAAAGAAAAAAGGAAAACAATTCCATATAGAAGTGGGATTATGTAAAAATTGTTTCATCCAATTAATTTTGAAAGTATTATTAAGATTGTCAAAATCTAGAAAATTTAGACCCCCCCCCGTCATAACTATTCATGACAGCAGATATTTTTTATATAATGAACTTTGTTTTTGCATAAAAAGTTAAACAACATGGTGTCTGTCAATTTACAGATTTTTTAATCGACGTTTAAGGGGAGAGTTATATATGTAAACCTGGAAAGACCTTCTGCTTTACAAAGCAAAACCTGGCCTTTCAAAGTCCCTTTTGAAGCCACTGGTTTAATCTTTTTTTTTTTGGTTTTGTCTATAATAGGTTGAAAATTATCGTTAACTTAAAAAATGTCAGCTTAAGTTTCTCGATTCGACCTTCTCAAGGGCAGTCGATGGGCAGTAAATGTTGTTCCTGCTGCCGACGCCCACGCTCCAGACACAAGAAACTCTTGATGGAACACAGCAGACCAGGCAGCATCTATAACGAGAAGCACTGTCGACGTTTCGGGCCGAGACCCTTCGTCAGGACCCTTCTGTCCCGGCTCAAAACGTCGACAGAGCTTCTCCTTATAGATGCTGCCTGGCCTGTTGTGTTCCGCCAGCATTTTGTGTGTGTTGTTTGAATTTCCAGCATCTGCAGATTTCCTCGTGTTTGCCACAATAAATTCTAGTGCCGGTTCCCAGCAATTACATTTTGTTTCTGCGCCTCCTGCAGTACCGGTCTCCAGCAGCAGGTGGCGGTCCTGCACCGTGAAACTGACCATTGGGCCGCTCGCCATCCCCGCCCTCTGGTTGAAAGCGGTACTGCAATACACTAAATTTCCTCCCAGTAGATCCGGAAAAAATTGAAAAATAAATACACAAATACCGTTGTAATGTGAGCATTATAAAAATAAGTAATACTAATTAGGATATTAGTAAAACAGCAATACTTCCGCTACGGAAAGATTTTTTTGTAAAGAGAGATTGTTTCCGGGTTGCGGGGTTTTAGTTCCGTTCTTTCTGTCCAGTGCGCATGTGTGTGTAGTCCTACCATGACCCGGACTCGAAATAACCGGAAGTAAAACTGCAACCCGGAAGCAACCACTCTTTACAAACACCTTTACGTAGCGGGAGTATTGCTATATTACCATTATGCTAATTTGTATTATCTTTGTAATGCTAACTTTACAACACTTCTCCCCCTGTAATTTCCAAAATTCCCCAGATGTAAATAACTGGGAAACAAAAAACAGTGGTGCAATGATCTTGCGAACCGCAGAAACTTATACTAGTGTCTCAGTAACAGTTTACCAATCAAAACACCTGAAAACCGTGGCAGGTTCAACATTCAGTCCAACAAAGGAAACTGTCCATTCAAATATTCAGTCTGTCAGGAGGTTTGCGAGGGCGCTGTGTTGCAACAGATGAACATCATGAAATCTAAGTACGTAGGTGTCTTACTGACAGACACCTCACAGGCCGTCTCAGACTGGCTGTCTGTGGTTAAGAGTCAAATCTCAGGGAACTAGCAGAAAGTATTCAGCCCCAGTCACCACACTGAGAGCAACAGCCAATTTTTACCAACCTTATCAATTCTGGGGATCTCCCATCCACTGCCACCACCCTTATAGTTCCCACACCCCGCACTTCCCATTTCTACCTCCTACCCAAGATCCACAAACCTGCCTGTCCAGGTAGACCTATTGTCTCAGCTTCCTCCTGCCCCACCAAACTCATTTCTGCATACCTTGACACTGTCTTATCCCCCCTTGTTCAATCTCTTCCCACATGTTCATGACACTTCTCACGCTTTGAATTTTTTCAGTGATTTTAAGTTCCCCGGCCCCCACCACCTTATTTTCACCATGAACGTCCAGTTCCTATATATCTTCATCCCCAACCAGGAAGGTCTCAAAGCTCTTCGCTCCTTTTTGGATTCCAGACCTAACCAATTCCCCTCTACCACCACTCTCCTCCGTCTAGCGGAATTAGTTCTTACTCTCAATAATTTCTCCTTTGGCTCCTCCCACTTCCTCCAAACCAAGGGAGTAGCCATGGGCACCCGTATGGGTCCCAGTTATGCCTGCCTTTTTGTTGGCTTTGTGGAACAGTCCATGTTCCAAGTCTATACCAGTATCCATCCCCCTCTTTTCCTTCGCTACATCGACGACTGCATTGGCGCTGCCTCCTGCACGCATGCTGAGCTCGTTGACTTCATTAACTTTGCCTCCAACTTTCACCCGGCCCTCAAATTTACCTGGTCCATTTCCAACACCTCCCTCCCCTTTCTTGATCTTTCTGTCTCCATCTCTGGAGACAGCTTATCTACTGATATCTACTATAAGCCTACAGACTCTTACAGCTACCTGGACTATTCCTCTTCCCACCCTGCCTCTTGCAAAAATGCCATCCCCTTCTCACAATTCCTCTGTCTCCACTGCATCTGCTCTCAGGATGAGGCTTTTCATTCCAGGATGATGGAGATGTCTTCCTTTTTTAAAACAATGGGGCTTCCCTTCTTCCACCATCAACTCTGCTCTCAAACGCATCTCTCCCAGTTCCCGCACATCTGCCCTCACCCCATCCGTCTACCACCCCATTCGGGATAGGGTTCCCCTTGTCCTCACCTACCACCCCACCAGCCTCCAGGTCCAACGTATAATTCTCCATAACTTCAGCCACTTCCAACGGGATCCCACTACCAAACACATTTTTCCCTCCCCCCTCTTTCTGCTTTTCACAGGGATCGTTCCCTACGCTACTCCCTTGTCCACTCCCCACCCCCCCATCCCTTCCCACCGATCTCCCTCCTGGCACTTACCCTTGTAAGCAGAACAAGTGCTACACCTGCCCTTACACTTCCTCCCTCACCACCATTCAGGGGCCCCAGACAGTCCTTCCAGGTGAGGCGACACTTCACCTGTGAGTCGGCTGGTGTGGTATACTGCGTCCGGTGCTCCCAGTGTGGCCTTTAATATATTGGCGAGACCCAACACAGACTGGGAGACCGTTTCGCTGAACACCTACGTTCGGTCTGCCAGAGAAAGCAGGATCTTCCAGTGGCCACAAATTTTAATTCTACGTCCCATTCCCATTCTGATATGTCTATCCATGGCCTCCTCTACTGTCAAGATGAAGCCACACTCAGGTTGGAGGAACAACACCTTATATACTAGCTGGGTAGCCTCCAACCTGATGGCATGAACATTGACTTCTCTAACTTCCATTAATGCCCCTCCTCCCCTTCTTACCCCATCCCTGACATATGTAGTTGTTTGCCTGTTCTCCATCTCCCTCTAGTGCTCCCCCCCCCTTTCTTTCTCCTGAGGCCTCCCATCGCATGATCCTTTCCCTTCTCCAGCTCTGTATCCCTTTCGCCAATCACCTTTCCAGCTCTTAGCTTCATCCCAACCCCTCCGGTCTTCACCTATCATTTCGCATTTCCCCCTCCCCCCACTACTTTCAAATCTCTTACTATCTTTCCTTTCAGTTAGTCCCGACGAAGGGTCTCGGCCCCAAACGTCAACAGTGCTTCTCCTTATAGATGCTGCCTGGCCTGCTGTGTTCCACCAGCATTTTGTGTGTGTTGTTGTTTGAATTTCCAGCATCTGCAGATTTCCTCCTGTTTGTTCAGTCAATTTTTATTCATTTATTTTTTGTGTTCAAATAAAATTTAATAATGAAACACAGAATTAAAGGTATTGTAATGTGAGTATTATAAAAATAAGTACTTCTAATTATGTTCATTGTAATATAGCAATCCTCCCACTACGGAAAGCAGTTTGTAAAGAGAGTTTGTTTCCGGGGTTGTGGGGTTTTCCTTATGGTCTTTTCTGCCCAGTGCGCATGTGTGTGTGTCAACCATTTAGTCGGTCAATCTTGCCTTTCACTACGGCCGAGGTAGGGGATCTTGGGCTTAGAAAGGTTGGCAACCACTACACTAGAGAGAGCTGAGTGAAAGAGAAGGGGTGAGAGGGGAAACAGAATAGGCAATGGCAAAGAGAGATTACGAGGAGGAGAAACTGCCAAAAGTTAGAGAAATTGATGGTGCTGAGTTCCTCCAGCATTTTGTATATGTTGCTTCGGATTTTCAACATCTGCAGAATTTCTTGTGTAGACTGATCGATGTCATGCTACAAAGCTGAAGGCTGCCCAGAAAGAATATAATATCAAATATATTTAATATCAAATAACAGCAAATAATATCAAAGAGGATACTAAAAGCATTTTCAAGTATATAAGGAGTAAAAGACAGGTGAGAGTAGATATAGGAACGATAGAAAATGATGCTGGAGAAATTGTAATGGGAGATAAGGAGATGGTGGAGGAACTGAGTGAGTATTTTGCATCAGTCTTCACTGAGGAAGACATCAGCAATATACCAGACATTCAAGAGTGTCAGGGAAGATAAATATGCGCTGTCACAATTACGACAGAGAAAGTACTCAGGAAACTGAATAGTCTAAGGGTAGATAAATCTCCCAGACCAGATGGAATGCACCCTCGTGTTCTGAAGGAAGTAGCTGTGGAGATTGCGCAGGCATTAGCAATGATCTTTCAAAACTCAATACATTCTGGCCTGGTTCCGGAGGACTGGAAGATTGCAAATGTCACTCTGCTATTTTAGAAGTGGGCAAGGAAGCAAAAAGGAAATTATAGATCTGTTAGCTTGGCATTGGTGGTTGGGAATTTGTTGGAGTTGATTGTCAAGGATGAGGTTACGGAGTACCTGGAGGCATATGACAAGATAGGCAGAACTGAGCATAGTTTCCTTAAAGGAAAATCCTGCCTGACAAACCTAGTGCAATTTTTTGAGGAAATTACAAGTAGGCTAGACAAGGGAGATGCAGTGGATGTTGTGTATTTGGATTGCTTTGCCTGCAGCCCCCTCCTTTGTGAGAATCGCCAGATCACTGTTGGGTTGGGTCAAAAGGGTCCAGGAAATGAGGGAGGGGCGTGCGGAATGCCTCGTTCCCCGGCGATGAAAAGCTACGAGACAAGGCCATTGTCTCCTGGAGACAACGTTTGTGGATTGGGGACTATGCTACGTGCAAGCCCTCGGGCAAAGTGGGCTGGTTGAGAGAGAGATTGCATCATCCCAACCTGATTGACATCTACTACCCGGCGAGTCAGGATAAAAGAGGGACTGTAGGAACAGCCCCTCAGACGCACCAGAAGAAACACTATCGCTCCCGTGATATCGGGAAGCCATTCGACGGAGGCCACGTGCGTTCAGTTCCGTTGAAGAAAGGGGGACTGGTGGCTTGCAACACGGAGAACGGCTTTTATCAGTTACGGGGAAACCCACTCCCTGACTAAAAGGATCGGCATCATAAAAGACCCGGGCAAGTTAAACGTCTCTCTCTCTCTAACAACCAAAACGCTGCAGCTTGAACGATCTAATTATATTTTTATATAATACTTTTATATTTCCATCAGACAATACATTATCCCCTAGACAACGATAGAGTTATTACTTATTGATTATTATTATACCCGCATTTAAAATTTAGTATTGACTACGTATATTATCTGTGTGTGTTTGCATTGATATTCGTTTTGTGTATTTTTATCAATAAATACTGTTGAAAATAGTACCATCAGACTTCAACGGACCTCTCTATCTTTGCTGGTAAGTGACCCAGTTACGGGGATCGTAACAGGATTTTCAGAAGGCCTTTGACAAGGTAACACACATGAGGCTGCTAAACAAGATAAGAGCCCATGGAATTACGGGAAAGTTACATATATGGATAGAGTGTTGGTTGATTGGCAGGAAACGGAGAGTGGGAATAAAGGGATCCCATTCTGGTTGGCTGCCAGTTACCAGTGGTGTTCCACAGGGGTCCGTGTTGGGGCAGCTTCTTTTTACGTTGTATATCAACGATTTGGATTATGGAATAGATGTGACAAAGTTTGCTGATGATACAAAGATAGGTGGAGGGGCCATTAGTGCTGAGGAAACAGAGAGTCTGCAGAGAGACTTGGATAGATTGGGGGAATGGGAAAAGAAGTGGCAAATGAATTACTATGTCGGAAAGTGTATGGTCATGCACTTTGGTAGAAGAAATAAACAGGTGGAATTACAAAGGGAATTGAGTACAAGAGCAAGGAAATCCTCTTGCATTTGTCCAGGGCCCTGGTGAGACCACACCTGGAGTATTGTGTACAGTTTTGGTCTCCAGGGTTAAGGAAGGACATCCTGGCTGTAGAGGAAGTGCAGCGTAGATTCACAAGGTTAATTCCTGGGATGTCTGGATTGTCTTACGCAGAGAGGTTAGAGAGACTGGGCTTGTACACACTGGAATTAAGGAGATTGAGAGGGGATCTGATTGAAACATATAAGATTATTAAGGGATTGGACAAGATAGAGGCAGGAAATATGTCCAGATGCTGGGAGAGTCCAGTACCAGAGGGCATGGTTTGAGAATAAGGGGTAGGTCATTTAGGACAGAGTTAAGGAAAAACTTCTTCTCCCAGAGAGTTGTGGGGGTCTGGAATGCACTGCCTCGGAAGGTAGTGAAGGCCAATTCTCTGGATGCTTTCAAGAAGGAGCTACATATGTATCTTATGGATAGGGGAATCAAGGGATATGGGGACAAGGCAGGAACAGGGTATTGATAGGAATTGATCAGCCATGATCTCAAAATGGTGGTGCAGGCTCGAAGGGCCGAATGGTCTACTTCTGCACCTATTGTCTATTGTCTATTAAATGAGGAGAGAATTCAAAGTTCTGAGATGCAACGGGACTTGGGAGTCCTCGTGCAGGATACTCTTAAGGTTAACCTCCAGGTTGAGTCGGTGGTGAAGAAGGTGAATGCAATGTTGGCATTCATTTCTAGAGGAATAGAGTATAGGAGCAGGGATGTGATGTTGAGGCTCTATAAGGCACTGGTAAGACCTCACTTGGAATACTGTGTGCAGTTTTGGGCTCCTTATTTAAGAAAGGATGTGCTGATGTTGGAGAGGGTTCAGAGAAGATTCACTAGAATGATTCCGGGAATGAGAGGGTTAACATATGAGGAACGTTTCACCACTCTTGGACTGTACTCCTCGGAGTTTAGAAGAATGAGGGGGGACCTCATAGAAACATTTCGAATGTTGAAAGGCATGGACAGAGTGGATGTGGCAAAGTTGTTTCCCATGGTGGGGGAGTCTAGTACGAGAGGACATGACTTGAGGATTGCAGGGCGCCCATTCAGAACAGAGATGCGAAAAGATTTTTTAGCCAGAGGGTGGTGAATCTGTGGAATTTGTTGCCACGGGCAGCAGTGGAGGTCAAGTCATTGGGTGTATTTAAGGCAGAGATTGATGTGTATCTGTGTAGTCAGGGCATCAAAGGTTATGGTGAGAAGGCGGAGGAATGAGACTAAAGGGGAGATTGGATCAGCTCATGAAGAAATGGCAGAGCAGACTCGATGGGCCGAATGGCCGACTTCTGTTCCTTTGTCTTATGGTCTGATTGTTTAATATGAGGTGCTCTTCCTCCAACTTGAGTGTGGTCTCATTGTAGCAGTTGAGGAGACCATTTACTGACATGTCAGAATGGGAATGGGAAGTCCCATTGAAATGTGAGGCCACCGGGATATTCTGGGTTTTTTTGCAACAGATGGAATGAAGTGCTTGACAAAGCATTCTCCCAGTCTATTAGAAGCCACACCAGGAACACTCAATACAGTCGATGACCCGGATAGACTAACGGGGTAATGATGTGCTGGATATGGAGGCACGTGGGGTAGTAGGTAGAGACAAGGGGAACAGCGAACAGTGAACCATATTCCCTCGTGTGTTTCTCCAGCTTCCCCATTCGGTCTCTGTTGCCAGTTTCAACCACACCCATGGCAGCGAGTTTTGCATTCTCTTTCCTGAACTTACTGCATGATCTATTGAAGCCTGCCTTACATTTTATCTTTGGCTGAAGGCATCCACATACATTCTTTATCTTCCCCCACCCTTTAATCCATGCATAATGTTAAATATCCGTCTGATCACCTCAATCTCTTACTCGGGTGAGAAAGTATCATCCCCGATATTATAAATTTCTCAAGCTTTCTTTGTACTGTGTCTGGTGGCCCTACGTCATTTCCACAATGACCTTTTTAAAATCTGTGTGCCAGCAGGAGTGAGTTCGGAAAAGGGAATATTCAGTGCCATGCAATAATTGGCACAAAATTCCTGTTGTAGGACGTCCAGTCTCCGTTAATTCAAATCTGTATTTCATTTATTTTAGGAAGAATATCATCAGAAGAGCAGGTAGGACATCTCTTGACAAAATTCATCCATAAAATAATTCAAAATTGGCTGATGCTCCGTTTATAACAGCTGTTTAACATTCGCAGTGTTGGCGATGAAGCTCCAGTGTTGTCAGTGACAGATGGTACCCTGACAACGGAGAAATTCGATCATCTCTTCTCACTAAAAACATTGTTGAAAGAAACTTATGTTGCCATTAAGCAAGGTAAAACTTGTACAGTTTCCTTTGTCCTTGCACCGTTAAATAATAATTAGAAGAAAAAAGTGACTTTCAATATCATTTGGGGGTGGATTGACCTCCTTGGTCTAAGATTGTGTCTCAGGGGAAGCATGGACATCCTAACTAATCTGGTAAAGATTCTGGCACCAAACCCCTGCATCCTCAACCCATTCACACTGAGCAAACACAAAATATGAGTATGAATTCCACTTCAGCACTAAGACTGAGGTAGGGATCTTGGGCTTAAAAAGGTTGGCGACCACTAGACATTAAGAAAGAGGATGAACTGGAGCTTTTGAAAAGTATTGTTAGGTAAGTCACCGGGACCGGATGAGATATACCCCAGGCTACTGTGGGAAGTGAGGGAGGAGATTACTGAGCCTCTTGTGATGATATTTGCATCATCAGTAGGGACAGGAGAGGTTCCAAAGGATTGGAGGTTTGAAAATGCTGTTCCTTTATTGAAGAAAGGGAGTAGAGGTAGCCCAGGAAATGATAGACCAGTGAGTCTGACCAGTGATGGGCAAGTTGTTGGAGAAGATCCTGAGAGACAGGATTTATGAGCATTTGGAGAGACCTACAGTAGTCTAATTAGGGATAGTGAGCATGGCTCTGTCAAAGACAGGTTTTGCCTTACGAACCTGATTGAATTCTTTGAGGAAGTAAAAAAACATATTGATGAAGGTCGAGCAGTGGATGTAGTGTATACGGATTTCAGTAAGGCATTTGATAAGATTCCCAATGCGAGGCTCCTTCAGAAAGTCAGGAGGCATGGGATCCAAGGAGACCTTGATTTATAGATCCAGAATTGGCTTCCCCACAGAAGGCAAATGGTCATTGTAGATGGTCCGTATTCTGCATGGAGGTCGGTGACCAGTGGTGTTCTGCAGGGATCTGTTCTGGGACCCCTGCTCTTTGTGATTTTTATAAATGTCCTGAATGAAGTGTCACCCGGTTCGGATATGGCCCAAGGCCAAAAGCAGACAGGCAGCAAAGCGTTGCTGTGCTGTGTCCAAGTCTCGACAAGCACTGCGACGGAATGAATGGAGGTAAATGCTGTCACAATGGAATAATAATCAGCTGACACGTGCAAATCCACAAGTGCAATTTCTGTATCTGCTGCTTTGCCGAATCCGTGGTTGTGACAGGGTCCCCTTCTCTAGGCACAACAGACCTGTGTCCGCTGAGAGTGCTGGATCAGCGACTTGTCCAAGATGTCCTTCACCGGGATCCAAGTGAGTTCTTCTGGGCCAAACCCTTCCCATCCACAAGGTACTGGACATCACCACCTACCCAGCGAGATGCCAGGAGGCATCGCACAGTATTGACAAGGGAACCATCTACCAGGCGGGGAGGAGGGGGAGGTGGGGTGACTGGGGCCAGGGAGGGGTAGTAACCGGCTTGAGCTGGGGAACATGGAACACTGTGTAGATCTTCAGTGATGCTGGCAGACGTAATCTATAGGACACTCTGCTGACAGCCTTTTCCACTACAAATGGTCCCACGTAGCGTGGTGAAAATATCCGGCTCTTGATTTCCGGGGAAGATCCCTTGATGCCGACCAGACCTCCGGCTCTGGCTTGAACGGGCTCACCTGTCGACGGAGTTGATCAGCCTTCTGGGAATGTTATTTCTGGGTGCGCAGCTGAGAAGCCCTGGCCCGTCTCCAGGTGCATTTGTGGCGCTGGATCAGCCGTTCAGCAGCAGGAACTCCTACGAAACCCAATTTCCCTCAGGATCAATAAAGTCTGTCTGTCAATCTCCTGTCGCAACCATGGATTTTGCAGAGCAGTAGATATGGAAACTGCACTTGTGAATATGTACATGTCAGCTAATTGTTATTTCATCGTGATAATATTAAACTCCATTCATTCCATCGCACTGCTTGTTGAGACTTGCTGTCACCCGGTTTGGATGTGGCCCAAGTGTGGAGTGAGAGACACTGACGCGGGTCGATAGTTCACAGACTTTTACGTGAACAGTGTTAAAGGGAAAAGAAACAATAAACGCTAGGCCAAACAGGGCCGTTAACTAAAACTCTCAATTGGAAAATGAAGCCCACACTCCGGCTGAAAAGAACAACTCAATATAAAAGGAATACCATTAGTCTTCAGAGTCATTGACTCAACTGTCCCATTCCTCAGGCAAGGCCAAAAGCAGATGGGCAGCGAAGTGTTACTGTGCTGTGTCCAAGTTTTGACAAGCACTACAATGGAATGAATGGAGCTAAATACTATCATAATGAAATAATAATTAGATGACACATGCATATTCACAAGCGCAATTGCCGTATGAGGCTATCGTACGAAATATGAGACTATCAGGCAGGAACTTGGAAGCAGAATTGGAAACATGTTCTCAGGAAAATGTATGGAAGAAATGTGGCAAATGTTCAGGGGATATTTGTGTGGGGTTCTGAGTAGGTGCGTTCCAGTGAGGCAGGGAAAGGATGATAGGGTACAGCAACCGTGGTGCACAAAGGCTGTTGTAAATCTAGTCAAGAACAAAAGAAGAGCTTAAGAAAGGTTCAAAAAACTAGGTAATGAAGGAGATCTAGAAGATTATAAGGCTAGCAGGAAGGAGCTTAAGAATGAAATTAGGAGAGCCAGAAGGGGTCATGAGAAGGCCTTGGCGGGAAGGATTAAGGAAAACCCCAAGGCATTCTACAAGTACGTGTAGAGCAAGAGGATAAGATGTGAGAGAATTGGACCAATCTAGTGTAACAGTGGGAAATTGTGTATGGAATCAGAGGAGATAGCAGAGGTACTTAATGAATGCTTTGTTTCTGTATTCACTATGGAAAAGGATATTGGCGATTGTAGGGTTGACTTACAGTGGACTGAATAGCTTGAGCATGTAGATATTAAGGAAGAGGATGTACTGGAGCTTTTGGAAAGCATTAAGTTGGATAAGTCACTGGGAACAGACGAGATGCACCCCAGGCTACTGTGGGAGGTGAGGGAGGAGATTGCTGAGCCTCTGGCAATGATCTTTGCATCATCACTGGGGACAGGAGAGGCTCTGGAGGATTTGAGGGTTCTGGATGGTGTTCCCTTATTCAAGAAAGGGAGTAGAGATAGCTCAGGAAATTATAGTCTTCAATGGTTGGTAAGTTGATGGAGAAGATCCTGAGAAGCAAGATTTATGAACATTTGGAGAGGCATAATATGATTAGGAATAGTCAGCATGGCTTTGTCAAAGGCAGGTCGTGCCTTATGAGACTGACTGAATTTTTTGAGGATGTGATTGATGAAGGTAGAGCAGTAGATGTAGTGTATATGGATTTCAGCAATACATTTGACAAGGTACCCCATACAAGGCTTATTAAGAAAGTAATGTGGCATGAGATCCAAGGGAACATTGCTATGTGGATCCAGAACTGGCTTGCCCACAGAAGGCAAAGAGTGGTTGTAGACAGGTCATATTCTGCATGGAGGTTGGTGATCAATGGAGTGCCTCAGGGATCTGTTCTGGGACCCCTACTTTATTTTTATAAATGACCTGGATGGGGAAGTGTAGGGATGACACAAAAGTTGGGGGTGTTGTGGATAGTGTGGAGGGCTGTCAGAAGTTACAGCAGGACATTGATTGGATGCAAAACTGGGCTGAGAAGTGGCAGATGGAGTTTAACCAAGGTAAGTGTGAGGTTGGTCATTTTGGTAGGTCAAATATGATGGCAGAATACAGCACTAATGGTAAGACTCTTGGCAGTAGGAGAATCAGAGGGATCTTGGGGTCCGAGTCCATAGGACACTCAAAGCAGCTGCGCAGTTTGACTCTGTGGTTAAGAAGGCATATGGTGTATTGGCCTTTATCAATCGTGGGATTGAGTTTAAAAGCTAAGAGGTAATATTGCAGCTATATAGGACCCTGGTCAGTCCCCACCTGGAGTACTGTGCTCAGCTCTGGTCCCCTCCCTACAGGAAGGATGTGGAAATCATAGAAAGGGTGCAGAGGAGATTTACAGTGATGTTGCCTGGATTTCGGAGCATGCCTTATGAGAATAGGTTGAGTGAACTCGATCTTTTCTGCTTGGAGCAATAGAGGATGAGAGGTGACCTGATAGAGATGATGAGAGGCACTGATCGTGTGGATAGCCAGCGGCTGTTTCCCAGGGCTGAAATGGCTAACACGAGGGAGCATAGTTTTAGGAGCTTGGACATAGGTACCGAGGGGGTGTCAGGGGTAAGTTTTCCACACAGAGAGTGGTGGGTGTATGAAGTGAACAGCCGGTGGTGGTGCTGGAAGCAGATACAACAGGGTATTTTAAGAGCCTCTCAGATAGGTACATGGAGCTGGGAAAAATAGAGCACTCTGCGCGAGGGAAATTGTAGGCAGTCTCTGGAGTCAGTTACATGGTCGGCACAACATTGTGGGCCGAAGGGCCTGTAATGTGCTGTAGGTTTCTATGTTCTATGTATGGAATAGTTACATTGTATCACTGCCACAAAGTTAACAAATTTCACAACATAAGCCTGATTCTGATACTGGTGCTGGCAATCAATAAATTCAATATTACACTGTAAGTCAGTGATAATGACCCTGATTCCGATTCTGACTCACTGGATATCTCCCTTTCACTGGGGGTTGAAAATGAAGCTGAAAGCAACAATGAGGAGGAAAACTGTATGTTGGCCTTTATTGCAAGAGGATTTGAATCCGGGTCGAACTTAAACGACATTGGTGTAATTATGAAAAAAATTACATGATTCAAACATGTTTTCTGATGGGATAATGAGGAAGAGAGTTCCTCACATCAGAGCAGGACTGCACAGGGGTGAAGTCAGACAGTTTCTCTGCCGCCCTGACTGAGTAATCCCAGTGTGTCCGACATCTCACAACGTCACGTTGCCTCCAGATCGACCTTTTTATTGTGAAGATTGCTTGCATGCAGTTTAAATTATTTGAATAAGAGTTCGTCAAGAATTATATTTAACCACTTTATCACCTTACTGCCTGACACGGTTACGTACACCCCGGCCCTTTCTGTTCTCCCTCAGTTTAGTCTGTCTGCTGCTCTGAAGAGCATCAGGAATAGAAGCAAGAGGAGGCCATTCAGCCCCTCACTCCTGCTTTCCTATTAAATAACATCAACATCACTTCCCTGTGCTGATGTCATTTCCACGATTTCCCTTATTGAAAAATCTAACCATCTCTCCTGAACATACTGGCTCTCCAAACATCCACAGGCCCCACACCACCCCCAGCTCGAAATGTTCACTCCTGCTTGGTGAATTAATTTATCATCAGAATAGACGTCCCCTCACCGTGTCCCCTCCTTCTAGATGTCCCAGAAACTGGAAATGTGAGCACTGCATTTTCTCTGTGAAGTCAGGAAAAAGTCTGTCAGATTCAGTTTGATGGCTAGATGTTCTTCTAAATTATGGTTTGTGTGATTTGGTCACAGACAGTCCCACAAAAGTTGAAAGTTCATTCACTCTCGACCTCTCCCCCCACCTCCGCAGAAAGACACACACAGAGCTGGGCTGAGGCACAGAGAAATTA
The DNA here is from genome assembly GCF_030144855.1 of Hypanus sabinus. Taxonomy (NCBI): domain Eukaryota; kingdom Metazoa; phylum Chordata; class Chondrichthyes; order Myliobatiformes; family Dasyatidae; genus Hypanus; species Hypanus sabinus. The sequence continues at coordinate 176,757,067 of NC_082710.1, read as the reverse complement.
CCCACTGACCCCTCCTCACATTCCCCAGCCTCCCCTCTAACTCTCCAAACCTTCATCCTCCCTCTGACTCTTCCCTAACCCTCACTCACCATTCAGCCCCCCTTAGACCCTCTCTCCCAGATCTCCACATCCTGCCATTTCCTCCTGCATTCCCTCACAGACCCTCACTCCCACATCTCCACATCCTGACTCTTCCTCCTGCATTCCCTCACAGACCCTCTTTCCCACATCTCCACATCCTGCCCCTTCCTCCTGCATTCCCTCACAGACCCTCACTCCCACATCACCACATCCTGCCTCTTCCACCCGCATTCCCTCACAGACCCTCACTCCCACATCTTGCCTCTTCCTCCCACATTCCCTCACAGACCCTCACTCCCACATCTCCACATCCTGCCTCTTCCTCCTGCATTCCCTCACAGACCCTCTCTCCCACATCTCCACATCCTGCCTCTTCCTCCTGCATTCCCTCACAGACCCTCACTCCCACATCTCCACATCCTGCCTCTTCCTCCTGCATTCCCTCACAGACCCTCACTCCCACATCTCCACAACCTGCCTCTTCCTCCCGCATTCCCTCACAGACCCTCACTCCCACATCTCCACATCCTGCCTCTTCCTCCCGCATTCCCTCACAGACCCTCACTCCCACATCTCCACATCCTGCCTCTTCCTCCTGCATTCCCTCACAGACCCTCTCTCCCACATCTCCACATCCTGCCTCTTCCTCCTGCATTCCCTCACAGACCCTCACTCCCACATCTCCACATCCTGCCTCTTCCTCCTGCATTCCCTCACAGACCCTCACTCCCACATCTCCACATCCTGCCACTTCCTCCTGCATTCCCTCACAGATCCCCACTCCCACATCTCCACATCCTGCCTCTTCCTCCTGCATTCCCTCACAGACCCTCTCCCACATCTCCACATCCTGCCTCTTCCTCCCGCATTCCCTCACAGACCTTCACTCCCACATCTCCACATCCTGCCTCTTCCTCCTGCATTCCCTCACAGACCCTCTCTCCCACATCTCCACATCCTGCCTCTTCCTCCCGCATTCCCTCACAGACCCTCACTCCCACATCTCGCCTCTTCCTCCTGCATTCCCTCACAGACCCTCACTCCCACATCCTGCCTCTTCCTCCCGCATTCCCTCACAGACCCTCTCTCCCACATCTCCACATCCTGCCTCTTCCTCCCGCATTCCCTCACAGACCCTCTCTCCCACATCTCCACATCCTGCCTCTTCCTCCCGCATTCCCTCACAGACCCTCTCTCCCACATCTCCACATCCTGCCTCTTCCTCCCGCATTCCCTCAGACCCTCACTCCCACATCTCCACATCTCGCCTCTTCCTCCCGCATTCCCTCACAGACCCTCTCTCCCACATCTCCACATCCTGCCTCTTCCTCCCGCATTCCCTCAGACCCTCACTCCCACATCTCCACATCTCGCCTCTTCCTCCCGCATTCCCTCACAGACCCTCACTCCCACATCTCCACATCTCGCCTCTTCCTCCCGCATTCCCTCACAGACCCTCTCTCCCACATCTCCACATCCTGCCTCTTCCTCCCGCATTCCCTCACAGACCCTCTCTCCCACATCTCCACATCCTGCCTCTTCCTCCCGCATTCCCTCACAGACCCTCACTCCCACATCTCCACATCTCGCCTCTTCCTCCCGCATTCCCTCACAGACCCTCTCTCCCACATCTCCACATCCTGCCTCTTCCTCCCGCATTCCCTCACAGACCCTCTCTCCCACATCTCCACATCCTGCCTCTTCCTCCCGCATTCCCTCACAGACCCTCACTCCCAGATCTCCACATCCTGCCTCTTCCTCCCGCATTGCCTCACAGACCCTCACTCCCACATCTCGCCTCTTCCTCCCGCATTCCCTCACAGACCCTCTCTCCGACATCTCCACATCCTGCCTCTTCCTCCCGCATTCCCTCACAGACCCACATCTCCACATCCTGCCTCCTCCTCCCACATTCCCTCACAGACCCTCACTCCCACATCTCCACATCCTGCCTCCTCCTCCCGCATTCCCTCACAGACCCTCACTCCCACATCTCCACATCCTGCCTCTTCCTCCTGCATTCCCTCACAGACCCTCACTCCCACATCTCCACATCCTGACTCTTCCTCCTGCATTCCCCACACAGACCCTCACACTCACATCTCCACATCCTACCTCTTCCTCCTGCATTCCCTCACAGACCCTCACTCCCACATCTCCACATCCTGCCTCTTCCTCCTGCATTCCCTCACAGACCCTCTCTCCCACATCTCCACATCCTGCCTCTTCCTCCTGCATTCCCTCACAGACCCTCACTCCCACATCTCCACATCCTGCCTCTTCCTCCTGCATTCCCTCACAGACCCTCTCTCCCACATCTCCTCATCCTGCGTCTTCCTCCTGCATTCCCTCACAGACCCTCACTCCCACATCTCCACATCCTGACACTTCCTCCTGCATTCCCTCACAGACCCTCACTCCCACATCTCCACATCCTGCCTCTTCCTCCTGCATTCCCTCACAGACCCTCACTCCCACATCTCACCTCTTCCTCCTGCATTCCCTCACAGACCCTCACTCCCACTCCACCCTTTGAGCCTTGGCACTCCCCCTCCTCTCTGCATCCTCCCTTACTCCACCTCCATGCACTCAACTCCTGCCCTTTCCACTCACTCACTCACTCACTCACTCACTCTCCAGACTTGTGGACCCGATTCCATTTGCAAAGTGGCCCTCACTGGGGAGTGAAGGGTCAAAGGTCTTCACACTCTCCTCCCAGTGTGGGTTTCTCTCTGCCCCTCTGACTCTCAGATCTCCAGTGCCTCGTTCTCTCCATCTGGGTCTGTGGGACACAGGATTCTGATAGCATATTGCATTCAAAATGATTTTAATGGAAGGTCTGAACTGGCAGCTCAGTGTTCTGGAGTACAGGGGCTACAGGAGTGGTAGAGATGGAGGTAAGAGAGGAGGGGATCATGATGTTGGATACAGAGATCTTCACTGGAGAACTCAGGAATATTCCTGGGGGAATGTGTAGTAAGGCTCAATTGGTAGAAATTATAAGTAAGAGGGGTACAAACACAGTAACAATTTTCACTGCAATACTTCAAGCGATAAAGCTGGGAGTGCATCCAGTGAGACTATATTGGTTGAAGTTATGAATAAAAGGAGGAGAACCATTCTTTGGGGATTTAATTATGGGACCAAAAATCCGTGGGAATTTGAGAACCCAGTTGTAGGGAGATTGCAGATTACTGAAGGAATGTTAAAATTGCAATAAGAGGTGATTTCAACATCTTTAATATTGACTGGGACAGCCATTGTGCTGAGGGATTTGACAGGGCGCAATTTATAAAATGTGTTGTGAAAGTTCTGACAAGATATATGTAGATGGCCCAACTGGAGAAGGGATTCCCTTTGGCCACCTCACAGTAAGTGAGGCTGGGAAGGTGGTTAATGTGTCAGTGGGAGAGCCTTCGCCCAGTGAGCATCTTTCTATTCATTTTGAAATAATTATGGAAAAACTGGGCGAGTGATGAACATGAATCTCCATGGAAAGCTGAGAAGTCTTCGACTCTCTCCTTCTGTCACTGATAGTGATTGCCCGTTTCCTGTTTCTGACTTCCACCCACACTGACACAATAGACCATCTCTCCATGACTTCCTCCTCTTCTGCAGCCGTGACACTATCCCTGATTAGCAATGCCACCTTGTTTGCCTCCCTCTCTGTTCTTTTTGAAACATCTAAAGCCCGGCACACACAGCAGCTCCTGAAACATCCAAGTCTCTGTAATGGCCACAATGACACAGTTCCACATATTGATCCCCACTCTAAGTTTATTTGCCCTGTTTATGATACTCCTTGCATTAAATTAGACACATCTCAATCCATCTGGCTGAGTGAATCTTTGCTCTGTCATCTGTCTCTGCTTCCTCACAGACTCCCTACAGACCATCTCTACTTGTGTGCTAACCATCCCATCCTCTGCCTCTTCACTTCGGTTCCCAAACCTCTGTGAATCTAGTTTAAACCATCCCCAATATTTTTATTATAAATTACTATAAATTGCACATTCAGACGGGGATGTAACGTAAAGATTTTTACTCCTCATGTATGTGAAGGATGTAAGTAATAAAGTCAATTCAATACTCAAAAATATAAAAAAATATTTATTAACAATCCACTTTAGTACAATCAGAGTGACCAGTTCAGGGGTGCAGTGCTAGCTGGAGCGCACCGGAGCACATCCGGCACATCTTTAAGAGAAAAACAAACTAAACAAGCTAATTAATTAGGTGCCGCCAAGGGTGATTTAAGTCTCTCAGAAACTGCCGATCTCCTGTGATTTTTACGCACAACAGACACTGAAGTTTACAAAGGATGATGCCAAAAACAAAAATAACATCCAGCGGGTGGATTTAACAAGAAGTTTTTGCCACAGAACAGCCACTCGCTAGATGTTATTTTTGTTTTTGACACCATTCGTGTAAACTCCAGGGTCTGTTGTGCGTAAAAATCCCAGGAGATCAGCAGTTTCTGAGATACTCAAATCACCCTGGGCGGAATCTAATTAATTAGCTTGTTTATTTTGACTTTTTTCTTAAAGATGTGTTGGGTGCACTCTGGCTAGCTCTGCACCCCTGGTCCAGTTTTGCCGTAATGAGGAGGTGATTAGTGTTGTGACGATGGTCTAAGAACAGAATAGTTCAAGTAAAGTAGCTGTTCCTGAACCTGGTGGTGTGGAACTTAAGGCCTCTTACCGCTACTATTGAGCAGGAGGTAAGAAGGTGGCATTGCCCAGATAACGGATGTTGCCTTCTTGAGGGCTCCTGTAGATAGTACAGATGGTGGGGAGTGAGGTGCCTCTGATGTTTTGGGCTGAGTTCACCTGCATTCTAAACTATGCTAAACCACATTCTAAGGCACATTAAATTCTACCGCTTCCAGAGCGGGTTAATATTCACAGAATTTATCCACCAACTCCATGATGCAGGATTCAGGGAGGTAATGGATAGGGTGGGTGCAAGGAGATGGGATGGTTGGGGGAGTTTTGTGGTGGTTGACAGGTTGGGGTGCTGGGTATCTCCCTTTGCCTTAAGGATGGTCAAAGATCTTGCCTCCACCCATCCTTGGAGAAGAAAGTTCTTCAGGACAGCTCTGTGGGAGATAAAGTTTTACCCTATCTCCATCGGAAGTGAGTTGCCGGATATTTACATGAGTAAACTACCCCTCCACATCCACCCTCTCTCCATCTTCCATGTTTCAATCATCTCCTCCTACTGTTCCAAACCCAGCAAGTACAAGCCCAGTTTGTTCAAACTCACTTCATGGAGTCATTGAGTATGAGTGTGACCCTTTGGCTCATCTAATCCATGCTGTACTATTATTCTGTCTAGTCCTATCAACTCACACCTGGACTATAGACCACCAGACCCATCCCATCCAAGTAATTGTCCAAACTTCTCTGAAACGTTGTAATTCAACTCAAATCCACCAACTATTTAACATTTCCCTGTAACTCAGCTCTCTTCACAAACAATTCTACCTGTGATCCACTTCACAGTTCCTCCGTCTCTGCCGCTTCTGCTCTCAGGATGAGGCTTTTCATTCCAAGACAACTGAGTTGTCCCCCTTCCTCAAAGACAGGGGCTTTCAACACTGCTCTCACCAGTATCTCTTCCATTTCTCACACATCTGCCCACACCCCATCCTCCCCTGCCACACCAGGGATAGGGTGGCCCTCACCTACCACCCTATAGGCCTCTGCGGCCGGCACATAATTCTTCATAATTTCCGCCATCTCCAACAGGATCCCACCAGCAAGTACATCCTCCCTCATCCTCTCACCTTCTGCAGGGATTGCTCCCTACTCATCTCCCTTATCCACTCGTCCCTCCCCACTGATCTCCCTCTTGATATCCTTGCAAGTGGAACAAGTCTTTCTTGCTGTTCACTGCATCCCCAAAATGGTGTCATCCACAAATTTGCTGAAAGGTTCACCATGTTATCACACAAATTATTAATATGGATGATAAAGTACGATCCCTGTGGCACCCCACCAGTGACAGGCCTCCAGTCAGAGGGGCAACCATCCTACCGTGCACTTTTATCTGGAGAAGTCAGAACTTTGTACACTGAAGGACTTGCTTTGTCTGTAATTTCCTAGGACCCTGCAAACCTTGGATTTAAAAATGAGGTGGGCTGATGTATTCTAATCATCACTCTTTGTCCTGGGGTTAATTCTATGGACTGATGTTTGAGTCAAAGTCAGCTTTACTCTGTTGCTTCTTCTTTCCTGTTTGGTGGGCTGCCACATAATCGGCCTCTTTCACTGTCTCTACCAATTGTTGTACCCACTTTTCTGACACAATCCCATCTATTTCAGGTTCTGCCAAATTTAATCCTAACAATCCTCTAATCCTCTCACGTCCCTTCGGGTCATGAGTTTATACGGGGTGTAACCTGTAGAAGATGCCACTGTATTCCTTATTATCATCAGTACATAAGGCAAAACGACCTGCCATGTTGTTGCACCTGAAACCCCCGGTTTCCTTGGTTACGTAAGTCTAGGGAAGACAACCTCTGGCTCCGCCAAACCCATGAGATTGAGGTGTTCTCCCTCCCCAAACCCCACTCTGTGTGGATGCGGTGTAACCTTCCACCCCGTCACAAATTGGTGCCATGAAATAACAGACAGTACACTGCATACAATTAAAGGGTTAAAGGGTTAGTAAAGAATAACAAGAAGATAAGCCCCACTCTAATTAAACAGTCAATTAAACAGTTGGAGCTCATCTTGAACTTCTCTGTCACTCACAAGCTGGGCTCTCGTCAGCATGAACGCCCACAGCACCTTCTGAACATCGCTCGTGATCCATCGCGAACAAATGGGTCTCCAACCGGATCTTATGCTATGACCGGTTCTCCCCACATCTTCTCTCTTCATCTCCCACTGAACAAAAGCCCAAGACCAACCTTATTGTCCCTCACCAAGAAAATCTCCCAGAAATTGGATGGCACACATTCCACATCACCCCTCGTTTTCAACAGTAACCCAAACAGGCTGAAAACAAACTGCTCTTACAGAACTGCCAAAATGAAATACACACTGCATAACAGTGAAAATATGAACCAGAGCTTTACACACCATTTTGCAATCATAATTTTTAGTGTTCAATTAATCCTTTCCACAATTCCCCTGGACTGGTCCATAGCGTAAATGAAATCTCTGCTTGATCCCTAACAGTGCCATGACATCTTGCATTATCTGGGCTGTGAGACGAGTGCCTTTATCCAATTCAATACTCCGGGGTCGTCCCCAGCGAGTGAATATCCTTTCCAATAAGATTGTTGCTGTGGCCTTTGCTGTGTTTGTTTCAGCCAGGAAAGCTCCCACCCACTTTGTAAAGGTATCGATTACTACCAGAATATATTTGTACCCTCCTGGGGTGGGCAGGAAGGGACCATCATAATCTATCTGGAGATTTGTCCAAGGCCCTTCCACTGGTCTGGTGTGTCAAAGGGCTCCTGTCTTTACATGTCTGCCATGATTATATTGTGCACAATTGAATCTATTTTTTACATAATGCTCCACATCATCCTTCATCTTAGACCACCAGCCCACTTCCTTGGACTTTTCACAGGTGCTTTTGTGCCCCTGGTGTCCCCATAGATCATGGAACCTGTGGATCATCTGGTTTCTTCCTCCCTCTGGAACCACAAGCTTTCCTTCAATAAGGGCAACTCCATCTTTGACAAACACTCCCTTGTGCTCTCTGTACATTTCAGAATGCACCTTCTATCAATTTTTTTAAAATCTTTATTTTTCTTTGGCTCCTCTGTTAAATCTATAACCTTAATCTGTTGCTTTTTCTGCTTCTCAATCTCCCCAATCTGTGGCTGCCATTCCTGCCCAAATAAAGCACTTAGCCAATCCGTAAGCCTTTCTATTTCCCTTAGGAGATAATTTAGACTGGTCTTTCACTCCATATTCTTTTCCCTTTGCCTTCTCAAATATATATTGTAATAAAGCAGCAGATGGGAGGGGCTTCCCATCAGCTGAAACAAACCCCCTGGCTTCCCACGGAGGCAAATGTTCTGTAAGGCTGTTACAAATGTTCATACTATCAGAGTGTATGACTGACCTGGAGGAAAACATTCAGTGTGGCAAACCACATGTGCTACAGCTGCCAATTCTGCTGCTTGTGCACTCATGGTCTTGGGTAACTTTAAAGCTACACTATACCTTTCCTGGCCAAGTTCACCCTCTACATATATGCCACACTTGTTTTCCTCTCACCATCCTGTACTGATGAGGAGCCATCTACAAAAGTTTTAAAGTAAGGTTTTTCTTTTTCCTCTGTGTCTTTGTTCTCAGTCATTACTTTATCTGATCTGCTTCCACCCTCCGTTTTGTTTTGATAACAATGAACCCTTGTGGTTACAATGAGTGTAACCCTGTGACACTCGTGTACACCAGGTTATCGGCCGACATTGAGGTAGTGTTTACTCACACCAATATTCCTTCCTGGCAACAGCAGTGTCCATCCAACTATTTTGTTTTGGCTTAGTGAACCGTCTTTAATCCTTCCATCTAGCAGTAATTGTATGGGGGTATGTTCTGTCAGTATTGTAAGTGGATTAAGTCCCACTATGGAGGCAAAATGTTGTACAGCCCAGAAAACTGCTGACGAGTGTTTTTCTCATACAGTATACCCCTGTTCTACTGGTGAGCGCGTGCATGTGTGTACGCTACTGGTCTTAACTTCCCAGGCGTCTCCTGTGACAGCTCTGCTGAGAGGCTGGCGTCAGATGTAGCCACTTCCAATGAGAAGGGTTCATTCAGATTTGGGGTTTTTCAAGAAGGAGCAGTGGTCAACCCTTGCTTCAGAGCTGTGATGGCCTGGATATGATCTGATTTACATTCCCACACCACATTATTTCTCAGTAACTCCATTAAAGGAGCTGGATTAGTGGAAGGTTGTTCGATGTGATCCCTACAGTATCCTCCCAGCCCCAGAAAGGACCGCAGCCCTTTCAGGTCTTGGGGAATAGACAGTTTCATAACCGATTCTACTCTTCACTTATCAATTTCTCTTTTTCCCAGTGTCAAGGTAATTCCCAAATAACTAACTTCTTGTTTTATCACCTGCGCTTTTTTAGGGTTTATCTTTAGTCCCAATGCAAGTAATAATTGCAGCAGTTCTGTCAATAGCTGATGATGTTCTTGCTTGGTTTCAGTCTGCAGGAGTACATCATCTACATATTGTACCAAGTTCTCGGGTTTTGAAAACCATTGTAACCCTTCTCCTAAGCATTGGTGAAATATAGAAGGGGAATTATAGAACCCCTGTGATAGGGCAGTCTATGTATGCTGTTGTCCCTGAAAGGTAAATGCAAACTTGTACTCACACTCTCGTTCTACTGGAATGGACCAAACCCATTATTTATGTCTAAAACTGTGAACCATTGAGCTCTTTCATTCTGTTTGACCACTGTTGGAGCTGTTAACAGGGTTACTTTAGTCAGCTCTCGATAGAAATTTTCAATGAAGTTTCAATTAATTACAATACAATACAGGCCCTTCGGCCCACAATGCTGTGCTGAGCATGTACTTTCTTTAGAAATGTCCTCAGGTTACCAATAGCCTTCTATTTTTCTAAGTTCCATGTACCAATCATCAGAATCAGAATCAGAATCAGACTTTAATCGCCAAGTACCTGTGCACATACAAGGAATTTACTTCCGGCAGATGTTGTCTCTCTGCTCATAACAATAATAATGATAAATATAAATGAAAATATAGATTATACATACAGGTAGTGCAATCCAAGTAATAGTTAGCCGAGAGTTAACCGGCAGTTAACTTTTCAGCAAAGACCCTATCGTTTCTGCCTCCACCACCGTTGCCGGCAGCCTGTTCCACACCCTCACCACTCTCTGTACAGAAACACTTACCCGACATCTCCTCTGTACCTACTTCCAAATGCCTTAAAACTCTGCCATTTCAGTCCTGGAGAAAAGCCTCTGACTATACACATGATCAATGCCTCTCATCATCTTCTACACCTCTATCAGGTCACCTCTCATCCTCCATGGCTCTAAGGAGAAAAGGCCAAGTTCACTCAACCTGTTTTCATAAGGCATGCTCCCCAATCCAGGCAACATCCTTGTAAATCTCCTCTGCACCTTTTATATAGTGTTACGGATTCGGCAACAATAAATATATAAGTGAGGCAGGGTTTTTTATAACAAATAAAACATCTATTAAACACTGAAAAACAAACCCCCAAAAGTAAACAAACAACTAACGTAACCGGAAATCAGCTGCTGTGCGGCAGCTTAAACAGTTCTTAACGAAATAAAGCGAAAACAGTTCTTAAAGCGGTTGCAAAAACAGTTCTTCAAAGTAGTACTGCAAAAGTTCAAAATGCTTACAGTCCATTAAAGGAGAGACTTTTTAGACGATTTAAATTCTCTTTCACGTCGTGTTGTTGCAGTTCCCAGTCAAACTATACTTTTCCCGGAGAATTTATGAAGATGAAAATGAACCAGCTTAAAGGCACTGACCTTTCCTTTACAAAACTGTACCCAACCCTTTCTGCTATTTTGCAGGGATTACCACGGGGATAGCTGACAAATTCCTTCCGAATGAGGATCAAACAAGGTCGAACCTGTTTCACCATCGAAATCAACTTTCCTCGATCTTTTAGCTCCCGAACTCCGATCTTCCCTCTCCACTGATTTTTAACTGGCAGTATTATAAAGAAACTGCCAGCAATGACCTTTTAAACTTTAAGCATTAAATAAAACTCCACCTTTCAACCAAACTGCGTCATAATATTGGACCACGCAGTGGCATGGAGTCAAAATGGCAAATCCAGACACGAACTGCCCCTCCTCACAGGGAGCGGTCCTCCTTTTATACCCTGTAAAAAAAAACTGTCACATGACCTCTACTGGCGGGAAAATGATGTCACTCCACCATCACAAGACCACCACTTTAAGTCCAGTGTAGCTTCAACACCACTGTCACGTTAAAAGTACAAGACACCCACGGGTACGTAACAACAGTTTCCACATCGTTCCTGCAGTGAAGTGACCAGAATTGAGCACAGGACTCCAAGTGGGGTCTGACCAGCATTCTACAGTATTTAGCTGTAACGTTTCCTCACGGCTCCTAAGCGCAGTCCCAAAGTTGATGAAGGCCAATGCACCGTATGCCTTCTTAACCACAGAGTCAACCTGTGCAGCAGCTTGGAGTGTCCTATGGATCCCTCTGATCCTCCACACTGCCAAGAGTCCGACCATTATGTAAACAACAAAGTATGCTTAAACAGCATATTTACAAAATTCTTCAACTATTACTGAAATATTAAATATACAACAACCTCCACACATTAACCCACCACTTCACGCCGTCAACCACCACTTTTAATATTACCTGTCGGTCAGGCTTTGTACAGACACTCCTGTGCCTAGAATTACTTTATATGGACACACAATCAATCTTTGTCAAAAGCAATCTTGATATTTACATTTATGGCATTCTTCTGTTGTTATGTTTTTCTGTGTTTCTCAGATTTGGAATAAGAATCATGCGACTGAGGAGGTTGGCAAAGCGAATTCTCCAGCTAACCTTCCCCGTTTGCCTGGTTAGTCACTCCCTCGTTCTGTCCTTGGTCCAGTTCCTCCAGTAGTTCACACACTGCCCTCCCGTTCTGCAGTTTTTGGGAGTTCACCATTTACACACCCCGACAGTAAAACAATTGCAAGCTTGGATAATCAAAACAATCCCTTCAGTTAGTGTACTCTGCTTTTTATAACTGATAAAAAATAAGGATTCCAGAAACAGGCATTGCAAACAGTTTCATTTCTTTTCACTCACTCTGTCACATCAACTCGTAGACAACAGAACAGTCCCAAAAGACCCGAGGGACAGTTTGAGGCGACCTAAAATAATGCCTGAGTCAGTGGCAGCAGGCACACTACACCCTACACAAGCAGATTTCATCCCTCATGTTGGCATGTGTGGAGGTTGGATTTCATGGCTGGTGAATAGTTATTTTGGAAAATTAATGACAAAGTGTGTCATGGAGAAAGCCCCTGTATATTTGTAAATGTTTGTACTTGTTTTCATTTGTCTATTTGTAAATAATTTTTCTTCACAATGTTTAAGCAACTTTTGCTTTGTTTATTCACCAGTTACTAAACTCTCCGGTCCTTTTCACCCTGTACACATCAGACTTCCAATATAACTCGTAGTCCTGCCATGTGCCCAAGTTCGCTGATGACACGCCCATAGTGGGGTGTGTCAGGAATGGTCAGGAGGAAGAGTATAGGAAACTGATACAGGACTTTGTGATATGGTGCAACTCAAACTACCTGTGTCTCAATATCACCTAGACCAAGGAGATGGTGGTGGACTTTAGGAGACCTCGGCCTCATATGGAGCCAGTGATCATTAATGGAGAATGTGTGGAGCAGGTTAAGACCTACAAGTATCTGGGAGTGCAGTTAGATGAGAAGCTAGACTGGACTGCCAACACAGATGCCC